>NC_135215.1:29369503-29707003 GCF_052324685.1 Brachyhypopomus gauderio | reverse complement strand
GGTCAGACGGCCAAGTTCAGAGGCCTGCTGTATGCCTGTAAGGTCTTGGGCCAGGCAAAACCCAATTGTATCATACATAACTAGTTCCTATATGTATGAGGAACATGGTTTTGGCCTGGCCCAGAATCATTTTATGTGTCAAATCTAACTGCAAACATGGCATATTGGGTAGTTAAGCACACAGGTGAAATGGTTCACAGGGCCAAGTTCAGAGACCTGCTGTATGCCTGTAATGTCTTGGGCCAGGCAAAACTCAATTGTATCATACATAACTACTTCCCATATGTATGAGGAACCTGGTTTTGGCCTGGCCCAGAATCATTTTAGCCCTCAAATCTAACTGGAAACACGGCATATTGAGTAAAGCGCACAGGTGAAATAGTTCAGAGGGGCAATTTCAGAGGCCTGCTGTATGCCTGTAATGTCTTGGGCCAGGCAAACCTCAATTTTATCATACACAAGTCATTCCTATATGTATGAGGAACCTGTTTTTGGCCTGGCCCAGAATCATTTTATGCCTCAAATCTAACTGGAAACATGACATATTGAGTAGTTAAGCACACAGGTGAAATGGTTCACAGGTTCAAGTTCAGAGGCCTGCTGTATGCCTGTAAGGTCTTGGGCCAGGCAAAACTCAATTAAATCATACACAACTACTACCTATATGTATGAGGAACCTGTTTTAGCCTGGCCCAGAATCATTTTATGCCTCAAATCTAACTGGAAACATAGCATATTGAGTAAAGCGCACAGGTGAAATGGTTCACAGGGGCAAGTTCAGAGGCCTGCTGTATGCCTGTAATGTCTTGGGCCAGGGAAAACTCAATTGTATCATACATAACTAGTTCCTATATGTATGAGGAACCTGTTTTTAGCCTGGCCCAGAATCATTTTATGCCTCAAATCTAACTGGAAACACGGCATATTGAGTAGTTAAGCACACAGGTGAAATGGTTCACAGGTTCAAGTTCAGAGGCCTGCTGTATGCCTGTAATGTCTTGGGCCAGGCAAAACTCAATTGTATCATACATAACTAGTTCCTTTATGTATGATGAACCTGATTTTGGCCTGGCCCAGAATCATTTTAGCCCTCAAATCTAAATGGCAAAATGGCATATTGACTAAGCGCACAGGTGAAATGGTTCATGAGGTGGATTTCAGAGGCCTGCTGTATACATGTAAGGCATTGGGCCAGGCAAATAACATATGCATCATACATAACGCTTTACTATATGTAAGAGAAACCTGATTTTGGCCTGGCCCAGCATAATTTTATGCTTCAAATCCAACTGGAAACATGACACATGGAGTGGTGCGCACAGGTCAAATGATGCAGAGCAGCAATTTAAGAGGCCTGCTGTATGCCTGTAAGGTCTTGGGTCAGGCAAAACTCAAATGCTTCATAAATAACACGTTACTCTATGTACGAGAAACCTGATTTTGGCCTGGCCCGATAACATTTTAGTTCTCAAATCTAACTAAAAACATGACACATGCAGTGGTGCGCACATGAAATTGTTCAGGTTGATTTCAGAGGCTTCCTGGATACCTTTAAGGTGCTGGGCCAGGCAAATAACATATGCATCATACATAATAGGTTCCTATGTGTAAGGTTTCTCTTACATATAGTAAAGCGTTATGTATGATGCATATGTTATTTGCCTGGCCCAATGCCTTACATGTATACAGCAGGCCTCTGAAATCCACCTCATGAACCATTTCACCTGTGCGCTTAGTCAATGTTATTTTGCCATTTAGATTTGAGGGCTAAAATGATTCTGGGCCAGGCCAAAATCAGGTTCATCATACATAAAGGAACTAGTTATGTATTATACAATTGAGTTTTGCCTGGCCCAAGACATTACAGGCATACAGCAGGCCTCTGAACTTGAACCTGTGAACCATTTCACCTGTGTGCTTAACTACTCAATATGCCGTGTTTCCAGTTAGATTTGAGGCATAAAATGATTCTGGGCCAGGCTAAAAACAGGTTCCTCATACATATAGGAACTAGTTATGTATGATACAATTGAGTTTTCCCTGGCCCAAGACATTACAGGCATACAGCAGGCCTCTGAACTTGCCCCTGTGAACCATTTCACCTGTGCGCTTTACTCAATATGATATGTTTCCAGTTAGATTTGAGGCATAAAATGATTCTGGGCCAGGCTAAAAACAGGTTCCTCATACATATAGGAAGTAGTTGTGTATGATTTAATTGAGTTTTGCCTGGCCCAAGACCTTACAGGCATACAGCAGGCCTCTGAACTTGAACCTGTGAACCATTTCACCTGTGTGCTTAACTACTCAATATGTCATGTTTCCAGTTAGATTTGAGGCATAAAATGATTCTGGGCCAGGCCAAAAACAGGTTCCTTATACATATAGGAACGACTTGTGTATGATACAATTGAGGTTTGCCTGGCCCAAGACATTACAGGCATACAGCAGGCCTCTGAAATTGCCCCTCTGAACTATTTCACCTGTGCGCTTTACTCAATATGCCGTGTTTCCAGTTAGATTTGAGGGCTAAAATGATTCTGGGCCAGGCCAAAACCAGGTTCCTCATACATATGGGAACTAGTTATGTATGATACAATTGAGTTTTGCCTGGCCCAAGACATTACAGGCATACAGCAGGCCTCTGAACTTGGCCCTGTGAACCATTTCACCTGTGTGCTTAACTACCCAATATGCCATGTTTGCAGTTAGATTTGACACATAAAATGATTCTGGGCCAGGCCAAAACCATGTTCCTCATACATATAGGAACTAGTTATGTATGATACAATTGGGTTTTGCCTGGCCCAAGACATTACAGGCATACAGCAGGCCTCTGAACTTGGCCCTGTGAACCATTTCAACTGTGTGCTTAACTACCCAATATGCCATGTTCGCAGTTAGATTTGAGGCATAAAATGATTCTGGGCCAGGCTACAAACAGGTTCCTCATACATATAGGAAGTAGTTGTGTATGATTCAATTGAGTTTTGCCTGGCCCAAGACATTACAGGCATACAGCAGGCCTCTGAACTTGCCCCTCTGAACCATTTCACCTGTGCGCTTAACTACTCAATATGCCATGTTTGCAGTTAGATTTGACACATAAAATGATTCTGGGCCAGGCCAAAACCAGGTTCCTCATACATATAGGAACTAGTTATGTATGATACAATTGAGTTTTTCCTGGCCCAAGACATTACAGGCATACAGCAGGCCTCTGAACTTGGCCCTGTGAACCATTTCAACTGTGTGCTTAACTACCCAATATGCCATGTTCGCAGTTAGATTTGAGGCATAAAATGATTCTGGGCCAGGCTACAAACAGGTTCCTCATACATATAGGAACTAGTTATGTATGATGCATGTGTTATTTGTCTGGCCCGACGCCTTGTAGGCATACAGCACACCTCTGAAATTTCCCCTCTGAACCATTTCTGTGCGCTATCTGTGCACTTAACTATTCAATATGCCGTGTTTCCAGTTAGATTTAAGGTATAAAATGATGTTGGATCAGGCTAAAATCAGGTTCCTCTCTTAGGGAGTGACCTGTTCTTCATGATGCATTTGTTATTTTTCTGGCCCACCATCAATAAGGCTTTCAATAATCCTCTGAAAGTGCCCCTTTAAAATGCATTCACCTATCTGCCCACTGCTCAATATGCCATGTTGTGTGCTGGTATTTCTTCTTCCGATTATTTGTGTTCTAGAACAGCATTTCTGTGTTTTTAGTTTTGACGAATTCAATCATCATGTACAAACTGCATCCAATTGAAACGACTTGAAATAGAAACCATTTTACAAATGAAATGCTTTCAATATATTTTTATTTTTTACATTCACAAAATCAGTATGGGAAACAATAACCTCTTAAATGTTTGCTCCTACGCTCGTTTAATGTAACGTTTAATCTATCGCTTTTAAACAAAGTGCGCAGCAAACACGCATCGTGAGCACACCCTTTTTGAATAAGTAACCAACTTCAGCCGACGAATACGGAGCTGCGAATAAGTAACAACGAATCTCAAACTGCGAATAAGTAACCAACTTCAGCCTCGTATATGTGTGTGTGCGCGTTTGGGGAAAAATAGGTCGGCGATCCGATGTTTAAACAGTGCACAATTTCCCAGTCCTACCACTCTGTGACCAACAGCAGTCCACTGAAGGCAGAGGACAATGTGACGGTACGACGGTGGAATCCTCAAAGACGACCCGATGAACAGCGCTAGAATGGAGCATTAAAAAAACCAGCCTGCACACACGTGTGGAGCGATAAGCCAGTTTCCAATCCCTCAACATTTATCAATCGTCACAAATCAAGAATATTGTACATACTTCAATAACACATAACATGAAATTACAAAAACTTTATACATTGAATACGTTTCTGCTCTCCCTTTCCCCCACTATTGCATGTTACAATAGCCAACTCTTCTAGCAATGACTTGGCTAAGTAACTAATATAGCTAAATTGCATTTTACCTTCATACGCATTACATCGAAATAACACCTTCAAAGTGTTGTCGTGCTTGTGCTCCTCCGTATGTGAGCTGCGGCACTTGTGTGGATGACGTGAGTGGAAAAACTTCGCACGACAAGGAATCTAAAGTTTACTGTTTTTACTGAAATCTCGGCAGGTCAATACAGAACATTTAACATTACAGCAACACGAACAGATTGTCAGATGTACGGGCTCTAGCTCGGGCACAGAACAGCAGTTTGCACTGTCCATGCGATGAGCCGTGAGCGCCGTCTGTTTTTTATTAATTACCATGGCAACCATTTCTAACCGATCGCATCCTACATGCGCTACACACACACATCAACAAAGAGAGAGGAGGGAACTAATTCCTCAAATGTGAACTCTTACACTACCCCCCTCCAGGAGCACTGAGTCCCTTCAGTACAAGTGAAGTACAAATACAATGAACCTATTAGTGAACCAATTAGTGAACATAACTCGATGGCAGTATACACATTCTTTGCTTCTGCAATTTCTTCAAGTTCAAATTTTTTCTATTTTTTTTTTTTTTATTTTTTTTTATATATAACGAGCACTAACTCAAAAGACATACAAACTCACTTAAATTCACAAATTCACTTAACAGTCCACCTGTTAGAACTAATTCCGGAACCTCTCCGGTTTCTGAACTACACGTCCGCTGGACGTCTTAACGGTCTTTCCTGGGAAGCCTTGGAGCCCTGGTCTTTCCTTTGGCTCACATCCCAAGGCTTCCAGGTGAGGTGCTCTCTCTTGATCACATGACTCCTTAGAAATTCCTTTCTCCACTAGGTTGTCACCATTGCTCTCTTGTAACGGCAGCTCTGGCACCAACGGGGCACCCTCTTCAGCCATCTGTATAGCTAGGCCCTGGCGCTGCTGTAGCACTTGGCTCCTTCGTCGTCCAACCCACACAGGAACCACTTCACCATCATAAGTTTTCAGCCGATTGTGATGCATTATCTGGCTGCGTTTCAACCCCTGAATCTCATATAGGACAGGACCCCGGCGTGCAGAAATGATGAAGGGGCCCTTCCAAGGTGCTTGGAGCTTGGGGCTTAGTCCTTTCCTTTTGGTGTCATCCCTCACATACACCAAGTCACCAATGTTGTAGGTGCACTCTCGTGCTCGAACATCGTACACCTTCTTCTGTCGTTCCTGTGCAGTGCGGAGGTGTTCCCTGGCTGTGTTCTGTGCCTCCTTGAGTCCCTCTTCCAGGTTGTAGAGGAAATCAGTCACCTCCATTCGGGAAGATTTGAGTTCTGCAGCTCCCAACTGGATATCCTGGGGTTGGTGAACCTCTCGGCCGAACATAAGCCGATTAGGCGTGAACCCAGTGACTGCATGCCGGGAACTGCGGTAGGCTGAGGTGAGCAACGGGAGGTGCTCATCCCAGTTCTTTTGGTTTTGGTCTACATAACATCGGATCATCTGGAGTAAGGTTCTGTTGAACCGCTCCACCTGTCCGTTAGATGCCGGATGGTACGGGGTGGTTCTGGTCTTGGTGATCTGCAGAAGCTTGCATACACTTTGGAACAGGGAGCTTTCAAAATTGCAGCCCTGGTCAGTGTGCAACTCAAGGGGGGCTCCAAATCGAGCAACAAACTCGTACACAAGCTTCCTAGCTGTGGTCTCTGCCCCTTGGTCAGGGACGGGAAAGGCTTCGACCCATCGTGTGAACTGGTCAATTATGACCAGAATGTACTTATTCCCAGAGCTGGATACTGGAAAGGGACCAAGGATGTCTAAGTGGAGACGGTCGAGGGGTGCTCCAGCCTGATAGCTTTGTAGCTTCGCTCGTTTCAGCGGCCCTGGGGCTTTGCGTGCACTGCAATGTTGGCATCTCCTTACGAACAGATGCACATCCTCACTCATTCCATACCAGTGGTAGCTCTGACGTAGGCGCTCGAGAGTTTTCACTTCCCCAAGGTGACCAGAATAGGGAGGGCTGTGACAAGCCTGTAGGACCTCTTCTTGCATGGAAACAGGGATGAGCAGTAGCAAGACTGAATGTTGAGCTCCTACCCTGTCCCAGGAATAATGTAAAACTCCTCCCTGCAACACAACCTGAGGCCAACAGAGCCAGAACTTTCTCACTGCAGGGCTCTCAAGCATCACCTGATCTTTTGTAGGGAGCGTTCCCGACTCTTTCCACATGTGGAGGGTAGAGAGGACAGGGTCAGCTTTCTGGAGTCTGGCCAACTCTTCAGAGCTGACTGAGTGGAGCCAGTTAATGACTGGAGTCTCTGGCATAGTTCCGACACTTGGCTTGCTTCCAACGATTGAATGTTGTCACCAGCGGTCTCACCGCCAGACTGGACACATCTCACCGCCAGCGGCACCACATCATCGACATCATCCTCAAACCTTGTCCACTGCTCATGAAGCCTTTGACAGTACTTGCATCCTTGGCATGGAAGGTCTGACGAGTTCTTTCCAGCTTGATAACAGTCACACTGATACAGGCCTCCTTCTGTTCGCCTCGACAAAGCATCAGCATTACAGTGTTTGCGGCCTTCTCTGTGCTCGATGTGGAAATCATACTGGCTCAACTCCTCCAGCCAGCGAGCCAACTGGCCTTCGGGGTATTTGAACCGGAAGAGCCAGGTGAGACTGCCATGATCTGTTCGCAACAGGAACTTTCTGCCCAGTAGGTAGTGGCGGAATTGGCGGGTGTAACGAACAACAGCAAGTAACTCCCGTCTGGTGACGCAGTACCTCTGCTGAGCTGGTGTGAGTTGGCTACTGGCATATGCCAGAACCCGCTCCTCTCCCCACTGTAGTTGTGACAGGACTGCTCCAATACTGTGGCTTGATGCGTCAGTGTCAAGAATGTACTCGCCTCCAACAATGGGGTAGCCCAGTACTGGTGCAGTCGTTAGTTTTTGCTTTAGTTGTGTGAAAGCATGCTGGTGCTCATCCGCCCACAGGAATGTAGCACCCTTCTTTAGCAGGTTGTGGAGTGGGCTCGCCAGTTCTGCAAAGGCTGGGACAAACTTACGATAGTAATTACATAACCCAAGAAAGGCTTGGAGCTCTCGCAGGTTGCTGGGGGGCTCCCAGATCTGTACATCCTTGACCAGAGTGGGGTTTGGGCGGATTCCGTCGCCACTCACAACGTGGCCTAGGAAGAGGACTTCCTCCTGAAGCAAGTGGCACTTGGATGGCTTCAGTTTCAGTCCATAGCTGTGGAACCGCTGGAAGACCTGTGCAAGCCGGCTCAGGCTCTCCTCCACCCCCCTACCGAGGACGATTACATCATCAAGGTAGATCAGCAAGGCGTCCCACTGAAGTCCTCTAAGGACGAGCTCCATCGCCCTTTGGAATGTGCCTGGAGCATTGCAGAGCCCAAACGGCATACGGGTGTACTCATATAGCCCCCATTTGGTGAGAAACGCCGTCTTCTCATGGTCTCCATCATCTACCACTATCTGCCAGTAGCCAGACTGGAGGTCAAGTGTTGAAAACATAGTAGCACCCCCAAGAACATCAAGGCATTCCTCAATCTTGGGCAAAGGATACGCATCCTTGACCGTCAGGTTGTTTAGACAGCGGTAATCCACACACCACCATACGCCCCCATCCTTTTTTCGTACTAGGACGACCGGAGAGGCCCACTCTGATGAGGAGGGCATAACGACGCCTGCTTCAAGCATGGCTCTAAGATGCTTCTCCTCTTCACATTGGAATCCAAGAGGTGTCCTTCTCATTGGCTGGCGCACAGGTTTGGCTGATCCTGTGTCTATTTTGTGGGTGACAGCAGAAAGGTAGCCCAGGTCGGTATCATCCTTGGCGAAGACGGATTGGTAAGTTAACAGTAACTGGAGGAGACGTTGCTGTTGCTCCTCATTCAGCGCCTCAGAAGCAGCACCAACCAGGTCGTGGAGGTGTTCAGGTAAGTCGGAGATTGTCGTCACCCTTCCAACCACCAGCGCACCTCCTGACTCCCTCTCTACGCTGGGCACTGGGCTTTGCCCCGGCAAAGAGAGTGGCTCCTCAGGATAAACCTCGACTAGGACGCCAAGGCAGGTCCCCTTCGACAGGGTGCTTTGCTAGTGGAGAAGTTGCATAACCTGACGAGCACTCGTTCCTCCATAGTGGTGGCTACGCTTCCAGAGGCTACAGCTTCTGTAATGTTCAAAGGTTCTAACACAGCTGGAACACCTGGTCTTGGGTCGTCTACTTCGCCCCACACCACACATTCAGAGGCAGGTGGTATGGTGGTGGGCTCCCCTAGGGTCACCCGGGCAACACAATAGTCTGACCTGCCCTCTCTTACTATTTTGGAAGGTACCAGTTCGTTCCCAATAAAAACTTTGCCACGGGTGTGGATGACAACATCATGTGACTTCATCAGATCCAAGCCTAGCAGGACAGAATCACGTATAGGTGCTACATACACGTTCCACATGCAATCCCGAATGTGATGTTTAGTCCACTCCTTGCCTCCATACCATCTCCAACTCCTGCATTCAGGAGGTAAGTATTACGTAGGCTTGTTGGATCACCTCCGAAAAGAATCCTATACAGCTCCTCTGAGATTACAGTTGTTTGAGCTCCAGTGTCCACCACCGCCTGTGTTGGAGTGCCATTTACAGTCACAGGAATTTGCAGACTCTCCCCTTTGTTGCTGGTGCTGCTGATCTGCAGCCCTCGTAGCTGATGATCTGAAGTTGGATCCCTATCACCATGCCTAAGTGCAACTGTTGGGCTCAGTGACCTTGGGCAGTCCCTTCGGAAATGTCCTTTATCCCCACACTTAAAACATGGGCCAACTGTATCACGATTTGGACTTGGTGACTGGTTGCGTGTTCGACTGGACTGCATGTGAGGCTGGTTTGGCTTCCTCTCTGATGGTAGGGAATCTTGTATTTTTGCTCTAGTTTGCTGGCGCTCTGCATATGTAGACTGAAATTGGTCAAACTGCAACTTTAGGCCCCCTACTGAGTGAACGAGGGCCTTGACTTGGTCCGCCAGCTCAGCAAACTGATCAGTGGTTACATACTGGGGGGTCTGCACCCTACAAGAAGTAGCAGTGAAGCTCTCACAGATGTCCCCATCTTCAGCCCAGGAAACGCGCCTCGCCCGGCTCTTCATTTCAGTTTCACGTCCCATAGTAGCTTTGAAGTTATGTTCGTGGGCTTCCACCCATTTTTGGGCCTCTGCCAGGGAGCACGGATCTCGGTTCATAACTTCATAAGCCACCTTTTGATTTCTCAGACCCTTGAGGAAGACATCGGTTGCCAGTTGATCCTGCAGCTCGAGATCCACCCCTGGGTATGCAAGTGTGACAAGGCGCCGCACCTCTTCTGCAAACTCAGCTGATGTCTCTCTACTTTGCCGAAGCTCTCCTAGCCTCCTCCTTACTGTGGTAGGCGGATCCCTCTTTCCAAAACGCTGAGTGAGCTGTTCAACTAAGAGAACATAATCCTCCCTGGTGCGTTCTGGCAGCGAACAGACATAGCGTATTGCAGCTCCCCGTAAGCAGTCATGCAGTCTGTCTATTCTCTCTGCGGTACTCCACCCATACTTCCTGGCCAGGCGCTCAAATGGCAACAGAAATGAGTCCCATTCATCATTTCCATCAAAGGTGGCAAGTTTAGGCCGATGCACTTCCTGCAGAGTGTACCGACTGTTGTAGCCAGAGCTATTCACCCTCTGCCCCTCCTGGTAGGAAAACGAGTGCTGGGCTTCCTGCTCAGGGTCTCTACTGCTTCTCTGTCTGCTAGGTTCAGGTTCAGGATTGACACCCCTCCTGTTTGGGCCAGAGTTGTGAGCCTGTCTGGAAATTACATCCAGCTCGGCAGCAAAGGGGCCCCCAACATAATCTCTTGGTCTCACAGGCATCTCACAAGAAACTGAAGGTGCAGCACTAGACTCTGGCATACGCCTATCCCGGGTATGATGTGGTGCAACTTCATCCCCTTTTTCACCATGAACAGCAAGAGGTGGTGTGACTTGCTGTGCAGCTGGGTCTCCCCTTGTTATGTGTGTGAGGACAGGGTTAAGCATCATTTGCAGCTGCTTAGTCTGCTGATTTTGATTATCCAGCAAAGCTTGTAACCATTTCGGGGCTCTGTCAGACTCAGGAGATCCTGCTAAAGCTCCTTGTAGCTCCTCCGTCATTTTATTATCCTCCTGTCCACAAGGTTGTTTGTGTTGTTGTTTTTTTTTATTATTTTTTATTTTTTTTACCTTTGTCCTTTACCCTACTTATTTATTATTGTCTTTTATCTTACTTATTTATTTATTTATTTATTATTGTCCTTCTATCCCGTTCATTTGCTTGTTGTTAAGCTTCCTGGGTTTTTATTATGAAGGAGAGCCGTAATGGTGGACATGAAGTAGATCGCACAAGGACGGCAGGACCTATTATAGCATTAGCTCTCGAATCCCGTCAGCCAGCTAGTTAGTTTTCCACATCGGGTTGGAGTACTCACGACTGGAAGAGTTTTTTGGACATCCCACTTCTGACACCAGTTGTCGTGCTTGTGCTCCTCTGTATGTGAGCTGCGGCACTTGTGTGGATGACGTGAGTGGAAAAACTTCGCACGACAAGGAATCTAAAGTTTACTGTTTTTACTGAAATCTCGGCAGGTCAATACAGAACATTTAACATTACAGCAACACGAACAGATTGTCAGATGTACGGGCTCTAGCTCGGGCACAGAACAGCAGTTTGCACTGTCCATGCGATGAGCCGTGAGCGCCATCTGTTTTTTATTAATTACCATGGCAACCATTTCTAACCGATCGCATCCTACATGCGCTACACACACACATCAACAAAGAGAGAGGAGGGAACTAATTCCTCAAATGTGAACTCTTACAGTATGAATAACTTTCAGAATTCACTCACAACAGAAATGTATCCTGACTGGTTTCTTTCTCATTTCTCAAACACTGAACAAGGTAACTAATTCTTCCGTACATGAACAATTAGCCATTTAGCTCACAACTTACCAGGATATCTTCAAATAACAATTCTTGAGTGTTTGAGAAGAAAAAAAACGAAATCATAACTTCTTCAAAATCAACTCTGTCCGTATTAGTGTAGAATTCTCCATTCCCTTCGTTAACAATATTAAACGTTTAACCTAACTAACTCGACGTACAGAAGTTTCCCCTATCTCCGTGTGTCACGGTGGAAAAAAAACGTTTGGAAAAAAAACCGTTTAGAAAAAAACAACGGATCACTCCTCATATGGGGGGAGGGGCCCAAGGGAGCGTCTGCCAATATTCTATCCTTAATGTAATATTAAGGCAAAATCGCCTGTAAATAACAAATGAGAAAAGGAAAAAAATAAAAATAAATAAAATCAGTGTATGAGTGTGACACAATAATTCACCAGGGTTACATTTATATTGACGACATCCTGATTTATTCCCCTTCTGTCTTGGAACATGTCCGACACGTCCCTGCGGTGCTACAACGCCTACGGGAGCATAATCTTTATGTAAAGGTAGAGAAGTGCAAGTTTCATTGCTCCTCGATGACGTTCCTGGGGTGTACTCTTTCCCTTGGTCAGACCTTCATGGATACAGAAAAGGTGGAGGCTGTCACGAAGTGGCCGATGCCCCGCTCCACGAAAGAACTACAGAGATTCCTGGGATTTGCTAACTTCTGTCGCCGTTTCATCCAAGGTTTCGGTGAGTTAGCAGCCCCTCTCACTAATCTCTTGAAGGGTGGGGGAAATCGGCACTTCACCTGGGCAGTCAAATAGGAACGAGCGTTTTCACTCATCAAGAAGGCTTTCACGCAGGGGCGGATCTACGGGCGGGCCTGGGTGGGCCAGGCCCACCCTGATTGGCAGCTGGGCCCGCCTAATCACAAGCTCAGAATACAGTTTTCAGTATGAAAATTAATGAAAATAAAGTATAATTGCTGCAAGATGGTGCCAACACCCCCCCGTCAACAAATTACGTTCGCCTTGATCCTGTATGGTCTTCACGAGTTGGTGGACTGTCTCGGTGAGCGTCGTAACGGTAACTTCTGCTGGATCCATGAATAGGCGAAGTATTTCTGTAACGTATTGACCAGACAGAGAGGGATCCAACTTCGGAAGTATACCGCTTTTATTCAATTGAATCATGTGTACAGAAAATGGCACAAATATCACTAGCGCTAGGTGTAGTAGCAATAGCATTTTCTTGCGGTGGTCGGGACGGTCCAGGGTCATAACGGGAGAGCAGAATCCGGGAGGTACAGGAGGGCTAAGCAGGAGGCGAGGTCTGGGGAGCAAGCAAGGGTCAAAGCACAGGAGATCAAACAGGCAATGGAAACGCTTGGTATGCTGCATGGAAACGGCAATACTTTGTGACTAGGAAGTGGTGGGAAGGTGTATATGTATGACAAAAAGGGGCGTGATGAGGCTGGGAGGGGCATTCCTTACAGTAGTTGTCATCAATATGGAGATGACACTCAACTTTACATTTCTCTAGAACCTAAAGCCCTAAAATCAATTTGCTCACTATTTGACTGCATGGGTGATATACAGACATGGATGTCTGACAATTTTCTGCAATTTAATAAAGAGAAGACAGAGATTCTTGTTCTTGGTAGTGATTCACAAAAGAATGATGTCCAGAATTATTTAAATCAAATGAATCTGAATGCCAAACTATGTGTTAAGAACCTGGGTGTCACCTTTGATAATGAGCTCAGCTTCAAATCACGCATCATGACTACATGCAAGCTTATTTTCACCTTCGAAACATTGCTAAGGTCCGAGATATGCTCTCTCCTGCTGACAGTGAAAAACGTGTCCATGCATTTATCACATCAAGGCTAGATTATTGTAATGCTGTTCTATCTGCTCTTCCAAAGAGCTCTATTTCTCACCTACAGCGAGTTCAGAACGCTGCTGCAAGGGTTCTGACCCGCAGGGAAAAGAGAGATCATATTACACCTGCACTCCACTCACTACACTGGTTACCTGGTCAGCTTTAGAATAGATTTTAAGGTTCTAGTGATGGTTTTTAAATGTCTTCATGGTCTTGCCCCTCTTTACCTCAGTGAAATGATGGTTAGATATGTTCCAGTCAGGTCTCTCAGGTCTTCAAACAGTAATCTACTGGTGATTCCTAAAAGCCGATTAAAGATTGTCGAGGGTGCTTTTAGCCACTATGGCCCAAAGCTCTGGAATTCTCTTCCTGAAGAGCTCAGAGGCATTTCGTCCCTGCATAGCTTCAAGAAGAGTCTCAAAACCTTCCTGTTTTGATCTGCCTTTAGTTAAGAAACTCTAACTCTGTTCTAATTATTTTAATAGTTTTCCAGATTATTATTATCTTATTAACTTTACTTTTTTACATTATTTTATTTAGTTAAATTTTGTTATTTTAATATTTATTTTATTACATTATTATTATTATTATTTTATCATTTGTCATTATTTTATTATGTTTGTTTCCTTTTTATCTTTAAATTCTTTTAACATTTTCTTTTTGTCTTATCTTTGCTTCCTTTTAATGTTTCTTTTTATTTATTCTGTAAAGCACTTTTGTGATGGGCAGGGTGAGCGAAACAAAAAGGAAGTAGAAGCCAAATGTGGCCCGCCGCGTCATTTTATGTGGCCCACGAGCCAAATTGTCCCAAAAAAAAAAAGAAGTAAAAGTGAGCAAAAACTACATTTCCCACAATTATTTTACCTGCAAAGTGACTGCGTCTCGACACTGCAGTGTTTCTATATCGATGCAATTTTCCCAATAAGTGTAATTGGGAAATACAAATAATGATCCCAAAATGAGAGCATTTTTGAAGCAAGTTATTTGATATTTCAAGTTTTGAACAAAGTAAATGTGATATATTTGATCAATTTTTCTTTATTCACTTGGATAGTTTGATCGTTGATTGATGGGGTAATGTGGGTTTCATAACTTAACAAATTTAAAGGATTTATGTTATAATAACAGCAACAAGCAAACATTTTTTTACATTTATGCAAATATATCTGTAATATTTGTAACTTGAATAAATAATAAATTCAGAGGTATTTAACATTAAGGAGTAGGTACATTTATAAGTTACATATGGCCCTCCGTGGGTAACGATTATGCCGATGTGGCCCGCGGTGAAAATGAGTTTGACACCCCTGGTTTAATAGAAAAAGTGCGCAAACCAAAACTTGTGATTTGATCCAAATGAAGGAAATGGTAGGTAGGTAGGTAGGTAGGTAGGTAGGTAGGTAGATACTTTATTGATCCCGAAGGAAATTTAGCAGCCAGTAGCAGTTACCCAATACAACAAAGTAGTACAAATCACAGTAATGGACACACACAAACAATTTAACAATAACTTATATGACATTCACAAACAATACAAAGACTATACAAGTGTGCAAGTATCCCGACCAGAGAAAGTCATGGCCTGGCGGTTAGGGAACTGGTCTTGTGACCGGAGGGTCGTGGGTTCGATTCCCAGACAGGCCATGACTGAGGTGCCCTTAAGCAAGGAACCTAACCCCAACTGCTCCACGGGCGCTGGGCTAGGGTTGCCTACCGCTCTGGGCACATGTGATCCACAGCCCCCTAGTAATCACTAGTGTGTGTGTGTGTGTGTGTGTGTTCTGACTGCACAGATGGGTTAAAAGCGGAGGACAAATTTCGATTGGGGTGTAAAAATCACAATTGACAAAATATGGCACATTTCACATTTCAGAAAGGAGGTAGTGCAGTACAAGAGAAATTTGTACTGAGAGAAAAACAAAAACTGGTACAAAAACAAGACATATATAGACAAACAAACGACCCTCAGGTGAGACGGATCGCGGGCTCCGCCCACCTGAAGGACAAACACAACACCACAACAACAGGACAACTGCCAGTAGGGGGCCCGCCGTACCATGACAGACCCCCCCACCAAGCCACACTCCCCTCCACTGGGTGTGTGGCACACAGCGGCAGCACACAAAACATGAAGGGGCAAGAAGGCAGGGACACACCCCCTGCAGTCTAGGAGCTGAAACACAAAAAATAAACACATAAACATAAAAACATAAACACACATTAGCTTACCTCCCTGGGCGGCACCCTGGACCGACTGGGCCGTCAACAAGACAAAACCACGCCCTGGTCGGTCACAGGGCCCTCACGACCTAACCAGCATTAAGCCACTTAGACCCACAGGTGTGACTGTGCGTTCACACCGAAAGCGATAAAATCGCTCTCCGTCGCCAGCATCGCGTCGCGTGGGGGCGTGTTCAACATCACGCCTGCATGCAGCACGTGACAGATATGCAAATCATGTTTTTAAAGCAGGACGCAGTATTTATTTTAATCTATTGATTACAGGACACACGATTATAAAGGAGTGCGGGTATAAAACATAGTGTGTGTATAAAACACATATAGTATATAAACCTAAAATGTTTATGTATTTTTTTTTACTTTTTACCCCAGACCCGAAGATCAAACAGGAATTTTAAAAATCATAACCAATAATAGGGTATACGCTAATTTATTGCAGATGTTTTTTAACAAATGAACAGTATTCCCTCCAAAAATAAACATCGTAAAGTGCGGGACATCCAGAGACAGCCACTATTAATCTCTCCTCCATTTTGCAACCGGAACAAATAATCAGTAGGAACCAAAGTCAGAGGTGCGGTTTCGGAGGAGGGTGCAAACATACTTTCTGATTGGTAGTCGCCGCCGCGCGTCACTGCTCATTTGCATAAAGTTGAGCCAAGCTCAACTTGTTCGCGTCGCTCGAATTGCTCACTTCGCGTTGCGCCGCGTCGCTGGGTGTCGCTCACTCTCATTGAAAATGAATGACTTCCGGTCGCCGTGTCGCTCTCGTCGCTTTCGGTGTGAACGCACAGTGAGGATGAGGAGCTACAGCTCCTTATTTGTCTGAGGTGTATGTGTGTGCAGGTTACCTCTCCGGGGCGTGGCTACGTCACCTCCCGGAGCTGACCCCTGCCTTCTGCTAGGGGTCACCCCAGCCTCCTTGGGAGTCATCCCCTCCCGAGGCCTCCCATTATGAGGTGGACTCCTCCACTCAACCCAGGAATGCCAGAGACCGAGGCCCAGTGCACCCCTGTCGCGGGCTGGGGAACAGCCCCAAGGGCCTCCTGGTTACCCCGGGCAGGAGGGAGGATCTCCATCTTCAGCAGGAGCTCTTCAGACCGGAGCTTCATGGTCCCTAAACATCCGGGGGGCCCAGCCCTATAGGGAGGGGCTCTTTTAGACCAGGCTCCAGTCACCCCACAACATAAGGGGGCTGCTGCCAGGTGGAGACCCCCACAAGGTCCAGGAAAACCACGATCCACCGCCAGGGAGAAGCACCTGCACATAAAACACACACACACACACCAACACAAAACACACACGCACACTTACCCTGATCCCCTTACTTTGGGGGAGGGGTCTCCATTCCAGCTCAGGAGAACCCCCCACATTCCTGGTCAGGGCCTCCCTCGGGAGCTACGCCCTCTGTGCCACACTCTGTGGCACGGGACCACAGTCCCCCACACACATTTAAGGGGAGGAGAATGCGTGGAATTACATTTAACATAACAAATCACAAGCACGCTAAGACAAAACACACACGCAATGACTAGACAAACAAAAAACGGTGTACACGGAGACCCACACATGTGCGCTCGGTACAATAGTGACGTGTCACTCAGGTTCGCAGTCGCTCCCCCACATAAAACACAAGACACACAGGGAAGCGAGGCGACAGTGATGAGTGGCACCAGTGTCACACACAAAACACTTAACATTTAACACAAACGAGCGACGCACACTGTAGGGGTTTTAGTTATGAGATTTAACTAACCTACCTGCTTGCCTACAACCAAGGACGGAAATAGGTGCAGAAGAAGGACTGACGTGCATAAAACTTAAATATCTGACTCCAAATTATAGTTGATAAGAATCTAAAAAACCTCACTTCTCAAATAGATCAGTGCAGGTTATAGAATATACCTAACCAAGTTTATAAAGTACCTTGCTATAAACAATAGCCTGCTTTGTCAGAGGTTTATCATAAACATGCATAGCAGAGGAAATTGGTATTAGCATTGATTTACCTTTTAACTGATACTAATAATGAGCTCATCTGGCCCAGTATAGCTATAATCAAGGAAGACCGTGGCTACACAATTAACCAGATGTATTCAATAACCAACAAAATACAAAACAATAACATAACCATACTAGATTAAAGTAACAATTATACCTAATGGAAACAGATACCAACCAGTGCAGGCTGCCTCACGGAGAAGAACCCAGAAGAGGATGAAAGAGAGCAATACCCCAGAGGAAGCCAAGAGAGAAGAGCCAAGAAGCCAAGAGCAAGAGACCCATGCACCCACAAACTTCTCCTTTTATACCCCCCAGCATCTCAAAGGGACAGCAGTCACAAAAACCAGGTTAACCAATGGGAATCAGGTTGCTGGTAAAGACAACAGAGTACATTTGCATACAGAGTGCATTCCATACAGTACTGCCACCTTTGAGGTGAAGTCTACAAACTCTTACCCTGTTAGCATCACCTTTCCCAGTACACAATCAAGCTGCAAAATGAGACTAAACATGCCACACAAACACACTGATATAACTAAAATACAAATGGTCAGTTTTATCCCATTGCTATGGGAACCTCTTGAGGTAACCCACCATTTGTTGCCCCCCATGGTTTTATGGAGGAACACCAGATCCTGCATCCCCCAGAGGAACACATCCGGGCACTCCTACAACACTAATCAACAATCCCATTCATGTGTACACATTTCCAACACCCACACAACATGAAGAGTTTTCCCAGGGAAGACTGCCCTGGTCCTTGCCATGCCACACAAAAGTGGGTTCACCTGTGGCGATTGATGCTGTAGAAGAACTCACTGGCACCTTGTCTGCTTCTATATCTACACTGTAAAAAATCTTTGTTTGCTTATGTTCTGTGAATATAAAAATTAATGTGGGCAAAGCATGAAACATAAAAATAGTTACTCCAAAAACAAAAAATGAGTTGTGCCATCAGCTGCTGCATTTTTACCATTCAACTTAATATTTTGTGTTCAGTGAATGAGCATTATGGTTCTCAGTCAACATGTCAAGTCCAAAGAAAAAATCTGTTGGGCGAGCAATAGTGGTAGTGGTGAAACTAATGCGCATGCTCGAGAGAAGATTTTCTTGGCGCCTTCTGCACCAAAACTAAAATGAAGGCCCAGCGTTTCACCATTCATCTAAAGGACTTCAAACGTTCACTGAGTGAAGTTAATGTAGATCTTTACTAAGCTAACACAACTAACTTGGTGGTGTTTGTTGAGTTTGAATTTTGAACAAGGTCGTATTTCAACATATTTTCCAAAC
Source organism: Brachyhypopomus gauderio (assembly GCF_052324685.1). Taxonomy (NCBI): domain Eukaryota; kingdom Metazoa; phylum Chordata; class Actinopteri; order Gymnotiformes; family Hypopomidae; genus Brachyhypopomus; species Brachyhypopomus gauderio. The sequence continues at coordinate 29,688,183 of NC_135215.1, read as the reverse complement.
ATAGTTATCAAAACTAGCGCTAAGCCAACAAGTTGTTTTTCAGTGTTTAACTTTGCTATGAGTTTAGTAATGTTAGTGTTAATACTGTTGTGGTTGGCAAGGACAAGCTACCGATTAACTGTTACGTGTTAACTGACCGTTTCGAATTTAACTTTACCTCACATCGGCAAACTGTTAGCATGCGGACAAACGTTAGCTACCTAGCTAGCTAGATCTGCGTAGTAATTAAGCATTTGTTGAAGCCCAATCGATTTCTAATTAAGTACTTTTTTAGATACTTTTTCCAACCACATACAGCTCCGCGGTCAGTTCTCCCGTTTCCCTGGATGTGTGTTGTATGCGTGTTAGTGTCCCCCCTCCCTTAGAACCAGTGTGTTTTTGCCGTTAGCGTATTGCAAATAAATAGCATTGAGCTAACGTTGGTGTCATAGCTCATTCTTGTCCTCCTGACTCGACGACGTTTCTATTTTTATTACATTTATAAAGCAGCTCTCATATGCCTGTTTGGTGATATTTTATGTTTACTTTTTGACATGCAAATAAAATGCACAATTACTTAATTATATTCTGTATATTTTGAATTTACTTCATAAAGCATAAAATGTATAGTTCAGGCAACTTGGATACTAATGAATAATTACCTGAACTAAACAATTGTAGCTGGAACAACATAAAACATTTTGTTGGACTCACTAGGTGTATTTGGTTAATATATAACATTTTGTTGGCTCAACTTATTTTCTTTAATTAGACTGAATTCTGTAGTTGTCAGCAGAACTTAAAATTTGCAATTTGCAGAGCTTAAATTAGACCAACTAAAAAACTTAGGTGCAACGGGTCACTAAGATTTTTTTAGTTGGTGAGACTTGAAATTTTTTACAGTGTACATCTGTTATAGATCCTGCCCTGTCAATTCGCTTAAAGGAGCTTGAGCTGGAGTTGCAGTGCCAGAAAGTTCATGTGTTGGAAATCCAGGCCGACACGGAAGGTAGTTGGAACTCGAAGCTCAAAGGGCTGCTACATTGCCAGCCTCTCCTCAGTTGTCCCCCTCTCAAGGCTCAGGTGAGTCCGTTCATTTTGATATGAGTAAGCATATACGATTAGTCCCTCAGTTCCAAGGAACCGAAGTGGACACTTACTTTGATGCATCTGAGCGTGTAGCTTCGGTGTTAAAGTGGCCTACGTCAGTTTGACCACATTTACTTCAGTGTACTTTGTTAGGAGAAGCTCAGGAAGTGTTTTCGGCATTGAGGAAACTAAAACGTGTGTTGCGCACATATTAGTTGGTACCAGAAGCATACCATCAACAATTTAGAAGCCGAACGAAAACCGCTAATCAAACGTATGTTGAGTTTGCAAGGGACATTAGTGGCTTGTTTGACAAGTGGATCTGACAAACACACATAAAAACCAGAGGGCAGCAGATCATGTGAAAATATAATATTTGTGTCATTCTCAAAACTTTTGGCCATGACTGTATGCATTAGCGTCTGCCATGTTTTAATTTTTTTTATTTTTATGGATTGGATGTTGACAGGATTCTGTACACCATGAAGATAGCTCTGTTTATGTACTGGAATATTTTTCAGATAAAAGTCATCCAGGGATATTTTGCATAAGCCTACTGGAAAAATGATTTTTGGTCATATACTGCATACTGATTTGGGGCCCAATCACTACGTGAGTAGTAGGCTATGTAATAGGCTGTTTCGAACACAGCCTCTTCCTTTTTTCCCCATTCATGCTGAATTTGGACCAAACCGTGGTGTCCATACCGTGGTGTGAACCAAACCGTGAAGTTTGTGTACCGTTAAACCCCTAGTAAACGCTTCTTGTTTGCACGTTCAGAGTTCAGCCTGTTGCTCTGGCTTAAGGTATAAAAATGGTGTCCACCAGCACTAAATCATTCCACCCCATCCAGGTCGCTAGTGTCCGGAACTCCATAGCATGCTCAGTCACACTACGAGATCCCTGGCACAATCCTAGAAGTGACTGTCCACACGCTAGACCCTGACATGGGTGATAAAACACTTAAATTCTTCTAATGAATTTGGCATATTTTAGAGAAGGTGAGAGGAGCCAGACACTAGCAGCGAACCCCAAGAGCGGTCATGAGATGACAAACTCAAGTTTGGTGTGGTCATGCATGTGAAGCTGGTAAGAAAAGTACAGCTCACATTGGACCACGAACCCCTTGCATTGCTTGGGGTTTCCCCCATAGACTTTAGGCAACACACTGACTCCTTGTCTGAGGAGTTTGTGGCCTGGCCTGAACCAGACTGGACGCAACTGGCTAGACTCCCAAGCTCCAAATTTCCCAGAGCTTGCCCAGCTCACATTGCTGTTGCTCTAAGGCTGTGTGTTAAATTGCATAAATTGCATAAAGGTTGTTTTTGTTGAGTATCTGGTGGGCATTTACATATATTTAAAAGAGGGTTAGGTTACCGTGTATACACAGTAGCAATTCAAAGTGCTTGACATAGGTAAAGAAGAATTAAAAAATAAGGATATATTACATCCTGAGAGAAATCAACTCATGAAGGTTTTTGAAAAACAAGAAAAGAATTTAAGCATTTAAATCAAAAGTTAAATGAAATCAAAGACAATTGAAAAGCAGAATTTCATATATATGCAATACTAACTGAAATCAAGATTGAATATGTAGGCTTTTTTTTTTTTATTTGAAGATCTGTTGAGGTACTGTGACAGCTGTGCAGCATAATAGCTAAAGGCTGCTTATCCATACTTATGCTTGGGAGCGAACGTAACACTCGTGACGGAGTGTTTTTTCAATAGCCCTGAATTAAATGCTCCGGTTTGCAGAGTTAATCAGAAATGAGATTGGGTCTGGACAGGACTGCGTTCGGGTCCGGATCCGGACCGCAGCCCGCCTGTTAGTGGCCTCTGTTATAGAGGTTTTGGACAAAAAACAACATTGTGCTGCATTATTTGTCAATCTTTCCAAGGCATTTGATTCAGTTAGTCATGAATTGTTACTAACCAAATTAAGTTACTCTAATACATGGTTGCTTTTTAATGTACCACGAGTGGCAACTGAATTAGGAAAAACTGCATTCTCCTATTCGGCAACTTGGGGACGGAATAATCTACAAAGTGCTTAAAATAGAAACACTATTTTCTATAACTGCTTAAAATAGAAACACTCATCTTTAAATAGATTTAAAGCTGCCTTAAAGAATGTAATGATGGAGACTTGTGCTTGTTCTTTTTGAGACTCTGTATTTTTATAGGTTTATATTTATTATATTGTACATGTTTAATTGTTTAAATGCAAATTGTTTTAAGATGTTGTTAATTCCTATTCTGTGCTTTGGCTGCTACCTTGGCCAGGTCTCTCTTGTAAAAGAGATTTTGAATATCAATGGGTCTTCCTGGTTAAATAAAGGTTATAAATAAATAAAAATATAAATAAATGCAGCTAACCAAGAAGCCTCCCGACAGAACGGCAACAGCAGTTTTAAAACAAAAAGGAACAACATAAATCAACAAATCCCACAAAGTAAGATGAAAATATAAGAATTAACCAAAGAAAAACTTTATTTGCTCTAAAAATAGTTTCTATCAATGCGGTCCTCATCCGTCTTAGCAGTCACCTTCTTTTTCAGTAGTTGGATGTGCTGGGCGAACTCTCAGAGGACTCCTCGCCCAGGCAGACTGTGGCAGGTGTACTTGGCGGCCATCACCGCTGCTGCAGGGGCATCTTGGGGGACTTCACTCAGCCCAGCTTTCGACAGGCACGCCACATCCTGTGTGTCTGTGCCTAAGGAGATGGAAAGTGAGTGTGATGGAGGGTAAATTCCATTTGGGAGCTCAAATGGACACTATCGTGAACTCCATAGTGTTGTGCGAGCGCGCTTTTTTTCCAAATAAAGTCACGTTGTGGTGACGTAAGCGTGCTCGGGCCGGTTTGATAAAGCGAGTGTGAGTGCAGGCCGGAGGGGGAGTGGAGAGGGGGGATAACCGGGCCCCAGCACGGAACCAGCAAACCGTGCCTAGTGTGAGTACGCCCTTAGTCAATCACCAACACACCTTCAAAACGCCCCACACACCAACACACATAGAGCTACATACCACTGTGTTCTCATCCTGAAGCATGCGTATGGCAGAGAGATCTTGTGTGTTAGTGGACACCAGCTCTTCTCCCGAGATTGAAGTATACATCTGTCCATCAGTCAGACAGCCAGGCATAGAGCATAGCAGCAGCCTGAAATGTGCTGGTTTCATCTGCCCAAAATAACCAGAGTTCATCTTAATATGTGTCCCAAAGCAAACATACCTGATGTTTTATCTAACCTCAATGGAAACTCTAGTTTTTGAAAATATGCATAATTCATGAACTGGTGATAAAGCCCTTACATCTAACTCAAATGCTGAATGTTATATTTAATGATAGACAGTTTTAGATTATATACCTTTATGCAAATTTAACTTCTTAGTGAAACATATTAACATCCACAATGGAGCAACAATATAGTCACACAAAATGCTGCTCCAAGTTCCAGTTATAACTGTAGGCTGGCCACCATCAAACACCTGGGCCTAATTACACCTGAGCCCATGTAAATTCCTTTCAGTTGAACAAAACAAATAATTTTAATGATAACAGTGCTCTGTTATGCACCAGTCTGTACCTGTATCATTAGCCCTTGATGAAATATGAATTACAGCTGATACTATACCTGCTTTAGCCCATCCTCTAAGATTTCTCTTTTATAGAAGTAGAAGGAGCCATTCTCGGACAACTCCCCTGCCCAGTCCTGTCGCCGGGGTCTCTTGGCAGGATTCATGTTCAGAAAAATTGTGTTTTTCCCCTCTGTGATGGGATTGAAAACAGGGAGGCTGTCCTGAGAACAGACGCTCGTCATACCACCACTGAAGCAGAGCTGGATTATTTATACTTCTGCTCATATTTAAAGAGCCAATTTGTTTTTTTGCTTTATGATTGTTACATTTACTTTTGCTTTACATTTACATTATGTTTACGTTTGCTTTGCATCAACAGTTTATTACGTTTTTTTGCTTTTGCATGTTTGCATTTTTTGCAAATTTTTCCTGAAGACTGAACTACTCCACACACTCTTGCCTCCTTTGCACTACACCCAGCACATACATACATACATACATACACACACACACACACACACTCCCTTGTCTGCCCATCTCCCCGTCACCCACCTATACCTATTAGTTATAGACAGTTGCAAGTTCTAATCCCTTGTTTCCTTCACTACTTAAGTCCCACAGATACCAGCTTCCAGAACTTCACATTCTCTCTTCCAGGACCACAGACTCTGATGGCTGAGCTGCCATTTCATGTTCCTTGATTTGATGTCACTGCTATTACTGACATATTGCTACCACCCTAGTTAAACTAAAGATCCTAGAAACAAAATAAGTATTAGTCATATAAAGGGCAGACTGTGCAGTGCACACTGTGGTTAAGACATGAAATTAATTTGCACAAATGTTTCTCACCAGGGGCGATTTTAGGATCTGGTCTTTAGGGGTGCCCAGCCCCCAGTGCTCACAGAGGCACAATACCAAAGTATTGCGCAGGTGCAGAATAAGGTTTTTGCATAATATATTTAAAAAATGTGTTGAGCCAGGGGGTGCTGAGCAACTTCACGGTGGTGCTCTAGCACCACTAAAAATACCCTAGCCTCGCCCCTGTTTCTCACTCTAACACATTAACTGTGAAGACTGGAGGCCAGTGAAAGGTTCGTGTCAATCTGCTGTATCCTCCTACTCAACACATATAACCCCACTGTGTTTGTGGTAGAAGATTACTTCCTTCTTTCAATGGAGAACTGTTTAACAGTAATAAAACCCTAGCGTGCCCAGATAGCAAAATTATTCTGGCCCAGATCTGGCCCAGTTGCCGTACTGATGGAAGGCCCTTGGGCGGACCGCTCCCGGTTGCCAGATTTGGGCCACATAAGGGCCAGATTAGGGCCACATGTCAGCCACAAGAGAAGCACGCATTTGGGCCAAATGTGGGCCAGATGTGGGCCACAAGCTGACTACAAGGTGTGGGCCATATCTGGAACAGATCTGCACCAGACCCATTTCAGACAATAAAACTATTCTGGAAGCACAAAATGAATGCAAACACTGGAATTAGTGCAAAAGAATTTAATTTATTTAACACTCAAACCTCCTCCTCCTTCCATTTCACTGTCCAGTACAAAAACATTGGATTGATTCACATAACAGTATTTGACAGCATTCAAAACTTCTCTCCTGCTTGTTCTGTTCATTATATACAAAAAAGGAGATTGTTTAGTAAAGCAAGTGTTATAGAAGCTTATCACCATTTCTAATCAAATTGGAAACATGATACTCAAAAATGCACTACTGAGCTCAAAATGTATATTTAAATCTACTTATTTAAATTAGCTGTTGCCTTTTATCCTTTTTTAAATGAAAAATGCTAACCATGCAAGATTAACCTATTCACACTCATGCTGAAGTTACACGCTTCCTTTATTACAGCTGACACAAACATTTAATGTGAGAAATAAAATTATAGAATGCAAGTTAATAACCATTTTAAATAAAATTCTAAGTGTTTTAAAATATTACTGGTGTGATGGCATACCAATTACTACATTAGATGTGTTATAAAGCCCCATCTTTCCGTTTATGCCCCTCCAGTCAGAGTTGATCATTGTACATCTCATGACTCTCCAGACAGTGTCTTTCACATCCAAACCTTCCTGAAATCCTAATATAGTGATCTATAAATAAAAACACAGTTAGATAAATAATAAGAAGAAAATCAAGCACAAGTAAATGACATGTCAACAACTGCTGGCAAAAATAAAGGAATCATTACACGAGGCTTTTCAACATTTTGGCTTTGTGAAGACATGCCATTAAGCATCAGGATAGAAAACAAAAACAAAAACCTTAAAAATTAAACCAAAAATTATGAGAATTACTACATAGAGAATAATTTGCGTTTGCTTACCATGTTATTTCTTAAAACTTCTATCCCTTAGCTCATTCAAGAAACTGCAAAGAGTTGAGGTCCATCAATGGAAGTAGTCCCTCATCAAGGATTTGACCAGGGAAAGGAGAACAGGGAACATAATGTTGATGATAGCTCAACACAGATTTGCAGACTAGTATTTTCTCTTAACATTTAAGCAACTGGTCATAAATTGAAAGAAAACTATGGTAACACCTGTTTAAAATCAAATAAAAAGAGAGGACACTGTTTGGTAATAGCAGAATAAGCTTGTTGGCATAATAATACAGCTTAGCTAGATCAAGATTTATATTCATTATGAATTAGTTACATTAGCTAGCTAAACATATACTCCCTTTGTGCGTCCCTTTGTTCTCAGCGCTAGCAGCTCTTCCCTCTTGTAAACAAAACTTGTCCTTAAAGTGGTCACGATAACAGACTCCCTGTCAGTGATGCCGGTAACGCGTTACTTAGTAACGCGTTACTGTAGTCGGACTACTTTTTTCAGTAACGAGTAGTCTAACGCAACTACTATTTAAAAACTAGTAGTCAGATTAAAGTTACTTATCTAAAACATCGTGCGTTACTATTTCTGCATTTCGGGGGAACGTAGGTTATATTTATTCATTCTTATTTTTTGGCTACACGTTTCTTACGCGGTTACGTCATCTCTGCTCTGCTGCGCCAAAGTCAGATGTGAACAATATGGAAGTTGAGGTTCGCCTTTAGCAGCTGGAAATACAGGCATTATTTTGATTTTATTTCGGCTAAGGAAGACAACATTAAGGTCCGTTGTACACTCTGTGCTGGCAACAGAGTGCTGTCTACTTTCAAAAACACAACGTCAAACCTGAAAAAAAAACCGGGGCTTGGCGGCGAACGTAAATTGTTACCGGGCGGGGTGTAAAATGGACTAAATTCAGTGTTATATCGCGATCGATCGATCGCCGGTGGTTGGCGCCAGATCGAACTAGTAACTCATTGAATCATAGATGTGGATCAGAGGTAAATAAACTAGATTTATTTTTTTTCGGCGTGAGATATCGGAAGTGTGGCGTGTAAGCGTGTGAAGACAGTCAAATGCGTGTGTCTCAATGCGTGAGAGTTGGCAACCCTGTAAGTGGGCGGAGTTGAACAGAAAGACTGTCTTATTTATTTATTTAAAAAACATGTAAGCCTATTTCAAGAAAAAGTTTACAAATGCCAGTGTCATTTTTGATGTTCCGGTTAAAATACATGTCAATAAAGTGAGTATTGGCAGAACTGGTAGTCATTTTCATGTTATAGGGGCCGGGGATCAGCCTCTGCTTAAAGTAACTAAAAGTAATCTAACTTAGTTACTTTTAAAAGCAAGTAGTCAGTAACTTAACTGAGTTACTTTTTAAAGAAGTAGTCAGTAGTCAGTAGTCGGATTACTGTTTCAAAGTAACTATGGCAACACTGCTCCCTGTCCATAGGACACACTAAGTTATCACTAAACCAGCGATAAAAACAAACAAAGAGAGAAAAAGTAAAGGAAAGAGGCTAAAAACAGTAGACAAAGACGGAACTACTGAATTAGGCTACCGCAGAGAAAGTTAGCTAGCTAGCTAGCCGTTAGCAAGCTAGTCTACGCTAGAGAGAACAGAAAAATAATGACGCATAGAAAATGCATACAGACAAATTTAGCGAAAGTAGCACTATTTTAAATTACAGTTAACCAATTGTAAAATTTAGCAAGCCTCCTTGTCAGTGTTCTTTTGGGCATGGAGAGAAACTTAAGTCTTACCTTGTGCGTGCGCAAAACGTGTGTGTCGCCATTTTCCATGTCGTCGGAAGTGCAGGTAGTGTTGGGTGATTGTCCTCTAGACATTCAGTGCGAACTTCAGCCAATCAACTCTCACCTTCAGCATGTGCTGCCTTAAAGGAGACATTTATGTCAGAAATACCGTACAGTGAAAAGCAATACCTTGGTGCCGTGATTACATTTTGAGCTGTACTATATTCAATTCTGGCACAAATTCAGCGTTTTGGTTTTGAATGGTAATTCTTGTGTATTGTTTTTCAATAAAGAGATAAAGTGCATTGAAACGTAATGTAATAGTGCTTTTGCATTTCATTGTGGCACGTATTCTGCATGTTTGTATGGAAAAGCAATGCATTTTGTGGATTGCATTTCCATTTTTGCCTAGTAGCGATTACATTTCGAATTGGCACGGAATCTTTTCCATACAAGTCACCATCACCTTTGGAAAAGATATTACTGTACTTGGCAAAAAGGACATTTGCCCGAGAGGCCTGTTGTTCAATCAGCCCTTCAAGATCAATTCTGATCTGATCGGCAGAAGAACCGTTAGACATACTCACTTCTTGTGTGGAGATGAAAGTTGAACCATCCTCCCAAGAAGAATCAACAGAAATACTTGGCTCAGATTCCACAAGTACTGCTGAAACTGCTTGCACTGTGCCTACTACATGACGAGGGGGAAGCCACACATCAGTATTGCTGACATTAACAATGGGGGCATACAGCAGACCCCTCTTTGCAGAAACCAGAGTGGAGGACAAAAGCAAACCTTCAGGTAGGTGTCCATCTTCCATGCCCAACGGCTCCAATAAGAATTCCACTGACTCCAACTGAGGGGACGTAACAGCAACCATTGATAAGGTACCAGCCACAATGCCACAGGTAGTTGTCCATGAACACAAACCTTGAAGGGCTTGGCAGCATTCAGAATGGCTTCCATCTTTTCACAGTGGCTTAGTGCCTGCCGCACCGCCAGGATCACCGACTGCACTGGGGGGGAACAAAACAACTGAGGACCATGCTGTTCAAAAAGGGTTTGGTAGCACTCTCTAAGCACATTCATACCCAAAATGCCTGGTGTCTCTACTTTACGACCCTGAAGAGCAACATCCCTAGGATCCTTGACTATTAAAATTCCTCTCCCTGGTGCTGCCCTAAAACCACAACGTCAAGCTCAAGGTAACCTATATATGGGATGTCTAGCCCATTTGCTGCTTTAAGGCCTAGCCATCTACAGTCCTTTTTTTGCAGATGTGAAAAGTGCTCATAAAAAAAACTCTCGGTCATAGTAGAAACCATTGACCCTGTATCGACTAAACAGGAGACTGCTACCCCCAGATAGCAGACGGATGTGGGCCACTCCCGGCTGAGATATGGCACTGGTGGCTCACTGTCGGGACTCGCAAACCGCATGTGAGCCAGAGGTGGCCCACATATTGAAAACACACATCTGGCCCACAAGTTGCAAAACAGATGTGGCCCACTTCTGGCACAGATATGGCAGTGTTACCTACATGTGAGCCAAAAGTGGCCCACATACAAAAAAAAAATCATAAGGCCCACAAGTTCCAAAACAGATGTGGGCCACTTCTGGCAACAGTGTGGCATGACCGGCTCACTGGCACTGGCAAGCTGCATGTGAGCCAAAAGTGGCCCACATGTTACAAACTGTTATTTGGCCCACATGCCTCAGTACTGATCTGGGCCGTAATACATTATAAAAAAACTAAAAAAAAAAAGTTTGTTAAAACTTGTAAATCCTGTAAAGCGCTTTGTGACAACATGTGTTTTGAAAAGCGCTATACAAATATATTTGATTTGATTTGATTTAAAAAGACTATAGTAATTAAAGGTACCACATATGCTTTGTCAAGCAAACTTAATTAAATTTAATTTAGTTTGTTCACAGACTTTACCTTTTAGTTTTATTTGCTGTACTCGTGACAAAACAATAAGGCAGCACATATGCTGCGGTGAGAGTCGATTGGCTGAAGTTCGCACTGAATGTCTAGAGGACAATCACCCAACACTACCTGCACTTCCGACGACATGGAAAATGGCGACACACACGTTTTGCGCACGCACAAGGTAAGACTTAAGTTTCTCTCCATGCCCAAAATAACATTGACAAGGAGGCTTGCTAAATTTTACAATTGGTTAACTGTAATTTAAAATAGTGCTACTTTCGCTAAATTTGTCTGTATGCATTTTCTATGCGTCATTATTTTTATGTTCTCTAGCGTAGACTAGCTTGCTAATGGCTAGCTAGCTAGCTAACTTTCTCTTCCTGCGCCGTGCGGTAGCCTACTCCAGTAGCCTTTGTGTACTGTTTTTAGCCCCTTTTCTTTACTTTTTCTCTCTTTGTTTGTTTTTATCGCTGGTTTAGTGATAACTTAGCGTGTCCTATGGACATGGAGTCTGTTATTGTGGCCACTTTAAGGACAAGTTTTATTTACAAGAGGGAAGAGCTTCTGGGGGTGAGAACAAAAGGACACACAAAGGGGTTTAGCTAGCTAATGTAGCTAATTCATATAATGAATATAAATCTTGATCTAGCTAAGCTGTATTATTATGCCAGCAAGCTTATTCTGCTATTACCAAACACAGTGTCATCTCTTTTAATTTGATATTTGATTTTAAATAGGTGTTACCATAGTTTTCTTTCAATTTATGACCAGTTGCTTAAATGTTAAAAGAAAATACTAGTCTGCAAATCCGTGTTGAGCTATCATCAACATTATGTGTTCCCTGTTCTCCTTTCCCTGGTCAAATCCTTGATGAGGGACTACTTCCATTGATGGACCTCAACTCTGCAGTTTCTTGAAGAAATAACATGGTAAGCAAACACAAATTATTCTCTATGTAGTAATTCTCGTAATTTTTGGTTTATATTTTAAATTTTATGGTTTTTGTTATTGTTTTCTGTCCTGATGCCTAATGTCATGTCTTCACAAAGCCAAAATGTTGAAAAGCCTTGTGTAATGATTCCTTTATTTTTGCCAGCAGTTGTTAACATTTACTTACATTGATTTTCTTCTTATTATTTATCTAACTCTGTTTTTATTTATAGATCACTACATTAGGACTTCAGGAAGGTTTGGATGTGAAAGACACTGTCTGTCTGGAGAGTCACAAGATGTACAATGATCAACTCTGGCTGGAGGGGCATAAACGGAAAGATGGGGCTTCATAACGCACATCTAATGTAGTAATTGGTATGCTTTCTGCTTTTTAATGTGAGCATTTGTTTGAAAATGCAACTTTGCCATAAAAACGTTTATCTAAGCCATCACACCAGTAATATTTTAAAACACTTAGAATTTTATTTTAAATGGTTATTGACTTGCATTCTATAATTTCATTTCTCACATTAAATGTTTGTGTCAGCTGTAATAAAGGAAGTGTGTAACTTCAGCATGAATGTGAATAGGTTAATCTTGCATGGTTAGCATTTTTCATTTTAAAAAGGATAAAAGGCAACAGCTAATTTAAATAAGTAGATTTAAATATACATTTTGAGCTCAGTAGTGCATTTTTGAGTATCATGTTTCCAATTTGATTAGAAATGGTGATAAGCTTCTATAACACTTGCTTTACTAAACAATCTCCTTTTTTGTATATAATGAACAGAACAAGCAGGAGAGAAGTTTTGAATGCTGTCAAATACTGTTATGTGAATCAATCCAATGTTTTTGTACTGGACAGTGAAATGGAAGGAGGAGGAGGTTTGAGTGTTAAATAAATTAAATTCTTTTGCACTAATTCCAGTGTTTGCATTCATTTTGTGCTTCCAGAATAGTTTTATTGTCTGAAATGGGTCTGGTGCAGATCTGTTCCAGATATGGCCCACACCTTGTAGTCAGCTTGTGGCCCACATCTGGCCCACATTTGGCCCAAATGCGTGCTTCTCTTGTGGCTGACATGTGGCCCAAATCTGGCAACCGGGAGCGGTCCGCCCAAGGGCCTTCCATCAGTGCGGCAAGTGGGCCAGAATAATTTTGCTATCTGGGCACGCTAGGGTTTTATTACTGTTAAACGGTTCTCCATTGAAAGAAGGAAGTAATCTTCTACCACAAACACAGTGGGGTTATATGTGTTGAGGATACAGCAGATTGACACGAACCTTTCACTGGCCTCCAGTCTTCACAGTTAATGTGTTAGAGTGAGAAACATTTGTGCAAATTAATTTCATGTCTTAACCACAGTGTGCACTGCACAGTCTGCCCTTTATATGACTAATATTTATTTTGTTTCTAGGATCTTTAGTTTCACTAGGGTGGTAGCAATATGTCAGTAATAGCAGTGACATCAAATCAAGGAACATGAAATGACAGCTCAGCCATCAGAGTCTGTGGTCCTGGAAGAGAGAATGTGAAGTTCTGGAAGCTGGTATCTGTGGGACTTAAGTAGTGAAGGAAACAAGGGATTAGAACTTGCAACTGTCTATAACTAATAGGTATAGGTGGGTAAGTAAGTAAGTAAGTAATCTTTATTTATATAGCACTTTTCTAGAGCAGCTCACAAAGTGCTTTACAGACAAGAAGATAAATAAAAAAACAAAATAAAAATGTAATAAAAGTAATCAAAACACAGGCGAATCAATGTAGCAGCTGTCAAAATAAATATTCATATTCTGCAAAAAGCAAGAGAGTAAAAGTGAGTCTTTAAACGTTTCTTAAAAACATGAACTGATGTTGACAGTCTGATGTCAGTAGGGGTGACGGGGAGATGGGCAGACAAGGGAGTGTGTGTGTGTGTGTATGTATGTATGTATGTGCTGGGTGTTGTGCAAAGGAGGCAAGAGTGTGTGGAGTAGTTCAGTCTTCAGGAAAAATTTGCAAAAAATGCAAACATGCAAAAGCAAAAAAACTTAAACTTTTGATGCAAAGCAAACATAAACATAATGTAAATGTAAAGCAAAAGTAAATGTAACAATCATAAAGCAAAAAAACAAATTGGCTCTTTAAATATGAGCAGAAGTATAAATAATCCAGCTCTGCTTCAGTGGTGGTATGACGAGCGTCTGTTCTCAGGACAGCCTCCCTGTTTTCAATCCCATCACAGAGATTGTCTGAAATGAGTCTGGTGCAGATCTGTTCCAGATATGGCCCACATCTTGTAGTCAGCTTGTGGCCCACATTTGGCCCAAATGCATGCTTCTCTTGTGGCTGACATGTGGCCCTAATCTGGCCCTTATGTGGCCCAAATCTGGCAACCCAGATGAAAATGGGCAATGTGGGCCAGATCTGGGCCAGAATAATTTTGCTATCTGGGCACCCATGTGCACGCATAATACTGGACAATTTCCAACGAGCTGACTAAACCCAGGGTGGTGTACGGCTGAGCCATGCCTTTCTAGTCCCAGAGTGTGGCTGTGCACACTGGGGAGTTCTAGTTTTCCGGCTGCCCAGTGGAACTGCGACGGGGGAGTACCAAGCGGTCATTTGACTGCTGTGACGTCTTACTAGAAGCGCCGCGTCTGTTCGACCGAAGCGCAGAGCGCCGCTCACTTGACTGCAGCAGTTTAAAAAAATTATATCTTTGCACTGGATCCAATTTCAGAACACTCCTTTCATGACTTTTGCCAGAATCGTCCTTTTAATAAACTAGTATTTTTACATTGTTAAAAGAAACCCTGTACAGGCTAGTTTAAATCGATTTCGCTCGTATCTTTGTAATATTATCGTCATCGCCTACACAGCAAAAACTGGAGTGTCAGAAATGTTGTCAGAGTTAAACATTTCCGAGTTGATTTTCACTCCCAAAGAGTAATTTTAACACTGCTAGATTTAAATGATGTTCAGTGTTGGGGTTATCTGACAGTGTTGATCACATCAGTGTTAATCCACCTAAATGACTCTTGCAAAGGCGTCATTAACCTTATACTGCAGTTTTACTAGCCCTTGATGCTTTACGCTGTTTGGCAGCCATCTTTGAGCGAATGGTACTAGTACACTTCAACACTAGATATCTCAAGTTGTACATATAGGAAAATCATCATTCATGGCTCAAACTGAAGTAGACAGTTGGGGGAACATACTGATTCACTTCAATATCATATTCACATAATTTGGTTTATTTTAGAGCCTCTATTACAAATGCTAAAATGCCAGGAATGTCAAAAATTTTGACTTGAACTTGAACATGACTGGAATGTATATTCACATAGTTATTCAAATCTCTTATTGGAAATTGCAAAAAGTTTCGCTAGGGTCTTTTCTAACAACACAGAAAAAATGAAGCAAATCCATGCAAGCATTGCAAAGTTATTCCACTTTGTTCCAAGGAATGTCCAGTTCACCACACCCTGTCCAAATGTGCTAAGTATGTGCCACACCCGGTACACACCCTTAGTCAACCAAGCTAACATGCTAACAAATTCCATACACGAAACCGATGAGCCATTTCAAACAACAACGCTGCACATATTACAGAAAGACCAGAAAATTCCAATGAATAAATTCCATGTCCAAATATGAACGTTATGATATCATATTTATGTCCAATATAGTCCGACAGCATAAGCTAGGTTACCGTAGCCAACTCCGGTAGCATCCGACACGATACAGAGTGCTGCAGCACTCAAACGCTCTAAAACTGTTTATAATCTAACGCTTAGTTAATGTTTAGTATTAGAATATATATTTTGTACAATATCGCTTATGAAAAATTATCCATTGTCACTCACAGTACGTAGAATCGCGTCGTAGCCGGTGTACCATCTCACTTCCGGGTTGGCGAAAATTCCGAAAATTGCCCATATATTCCACACAAAGTAATCCGTTTATGTTCAAAAGTATCCACAATCCACATAAAAACGAACAAAATAATCCATGGCAGCTTCAGTTTCGCCGAACAGTGTGTTCTGGGGAGCTTAGCTTAGGTTAGCAAAGGGTTAGCTTATGTTGCTATGCTAGCGGCCGAATTTGGAAATGAAGCGCCAGTTTCCGAGGGCTCAATTTAAAAATATACTTGACCAATCATGTCATATGAGGGCTGGTTAGCTTCGGAAGGATGTACACTATTGGTTAGAACAGCTTTCAATCACTTCTGAGGCTCCAGCTTGTCTCTGTGGGCTTATTGGTTCACCCTCCCCTTCGCACCTCGCCGTGGGAGAGGTTGTAAAACCTGTCATTCAAAGTCACTACCCCACTTTAGACCAATAAAAACCACTCAAATCAAAGCAGAACCGCTGCAGCTTTGTAATGAGGGATCAAATCAGCGTTAAAAACGCTTCTGTGACGCTTAGGGGGCAGATTTGTCGGAGTGTCTCATTCAGGAAGCGGATTTTGGAAAATTTTGCAGTGAGGTGAGCAAGCTTTTTAAGGTACTTAACCACAACGGATCTACGCTGTTAAGGTCTTAAATTAAAGCCTTATTAGTAAACGATTTTTAGGTGACAAAACATTAAGACATTTCACAACATAAATATGTTTTGTAAACGGATATGTCGGGAGACCCCCTCGCGGGGTGCACTTTTGTGGTCAACTTCAAAGCCGGATATCTCGCGATCGGCTGCACGTAGACGGCTGAAACTCGGTAGGCATGTAGATGGGATAGGAAATTTTGATTTAAGCGCTTTTGTTCGGAGATTCATTAATGTTTAATATGTTTTATATCGCCGTAAAGGAGCTGGGCCCGCCGGCGGGCCCACTAGGGGGCGCTTATGATACCAAACACACACAACACTCTCATACACTTATACACACACACACACACACATACACACACACACAAAACACACACACACTACAGCAGGGGTCGGCAACCTATGGCACGTGTGCCACCATTGGCACGCCGAGGCATCACTGGCACGCGACACGCTGGACCAGCATCAGCAAAAATATATATAATTTAATATAAATTATTATATTAATAGATTATACTTTCGCGAGTGACCGTAGCGCGCGACTCCGCACGCACACCTCGCGCGAACGGCGGAGGCGTTTATACTTGGCGATCGATCGCGATATAATACTTAATTTGTGTCCATTTACACCTCCCCCCCTCCTCGGTCAACAATTTAAACTCGCGGCCATAGTGGCACACTCATTGACTGGACATGTTAAAGTTGGCACTCCATGTCTCAAAGGTTGCCGACCCCTGGTCTACAGTCTCTGCCATTTCTGTATCAAAATGACAAAATGACACACTTCATGTTCACATGATCAGTTGCTTAGCCAATATTTTGAATTGGTTTATTGCTTACTTACTGAATGATTCGTTGTTTTCGTCCTGTTCCTTTTGCATGGAAATCATTGCGTTGTTATTATTATAATTTTCTAGACTATTAATTTGCGGGATTTTTCTACATGTATATGTGGCCCCGCTCCCGCATCGCCTGGACTAATTCAACTCCCGCTCCCGCCAATAACAATTAAATTCTGTCCCGCGCCGCAAGATATTCTGTCGGGACCCGCGGGATTACCGCGGGAGTGCAGACCTCTAACTCAGTGTGTGTTGGGCGTGTATTTATTGGCCAATGCTGGCATGCAAGAAGGGACATAAAGAGAAAAGGCCCAATCAATCCAAAACCCCACATGAATGGTAAATTGAATTTACATTTTTGTGCTATTTATAAATACAGGCCGGACGATTAATGTAGGTCCAAAAATAGGACATGGTCACCCTAAATTAGCTAGCTTGCGTCAGCTTCCTCGAGGTTTTTCTCTAGCTCCTAAGTAGGCCACATGATCTTTTAATATTGTGGCCAAAATGTCTAATTAATTAGTCACTGTTAATAAATAATAACTGTAATATGTAGGCTAATTAAGGTTTGACATTAACAATAGCTACCAGCCACTGTGACTAACATTAATAAGTTAATACATATTCGATTCAGATTAATACAGAACAAGGAGGTGTTGCAGTGCTAACTAATATACAACCTAATTGTACACTTGAGCATTTTGACCATGTTAGCTAGCATCAGCTTTCTAGGTGATTCAGACAGTCAGAAAATCACTGTGAAGGATTTCCACAGGGAGTGAAGAGGCAGACACAAACGCTGAGAGGAGTGTCAGGGCAAAATTTATATTTGGTCTTTCTGTAATCATATTCATCAGTATTCGTATATGTATTGGCCACTATTAGTAATAAGATAAGTGGAAAGGAAATCACTTTATTAAGGTATATTATGTGCCAGGCCCAGGCAGGGCTTAATTTGAGCCGGATCCTGCCGGAACAGGATCCGGGAACTCTTTCATTTTGAAGCGTGTGTTCCGGGAACTGTCTGCCTCGATCTGGCAAAATATTATACTGCCAGTGTAACAATTTACGCTTGCGTTCTGGCAACGTTTGATTTACAAATTAAGCCCTGGGCCTAGGACATGTTGATCAGTGTATGCTTTGCAGACCTGTAGTCTCTCTCTCTCTCTCTCTCTCTCTCTCTACCTCTACTCTTTCTAGTAGTACTCCTCGTGAGTTGAAGGCAGACAGTCCTGAAGGTCTCGGGCCTGTAGGTAAGGGCGTCTGGCGTCAGAATGGTAGTATATCTGGCGTGCTTGGCCCTCCTTGTAGTGTGCAGAGCAAGCAATACCCAGGGAGGCAGTTACTTTTGTAACAGTGAAATCTCTTCTCGAGTGCCGGGTGATCGACTCCTTTTGCGGCTGCATGCGGCGTGAGGGTGATTACATGGGGTGTAATTGTGTGACAGGGAGTGTCACCCTTGGCCAGGGATGGTGAAGCATTTGAGATGTGGGAGGCAGACTGCAGTGCAGGCTACAAGCCCAGACTGGATGCTCCCCTGCCATGCGCAGCCTCCACCGCCGTGTCACCCAGACTGAATGACTGCCCCAACAACAACAACACCTGGACGTGTCACATGTCCAGAGACGGAGGCAGCAGGACAAAGCAGACCAACACTGGACTACACAACATGGACATTAACAGTTACAAAGGTTGACGAAACAAGTCAGGCATCTGGAAATGGCTCATGAAGCAGCGAGACGAGACAATCACACAGACTGGAAAAAGCGAGATAAGAAGAACAGAGGGAAAGGTTGTGGGAAAGGGAAAAGCCAGAAGGACGATGAGGACGACGCATGTTGTGTCTGTGGGTAAAGTGGACACAGGGCACGAGAATGCCTGCAGAAGTAGACCAAGCAGAACAAACAGGGAAACCAGTGGGAGGAGGATGATGACTGACGGGAGGAGGGGTCGGCTGGTGAAGGTCTGGAAGGGTCAGGTAGGACACAAAATTTTTCCTATGCTTGGCAATGAAGAAAAGCTTTCGCTAACCTGTTACTGCTGTTGAGAAAAAAAAAACAATTATGCTGTTTATCCAACCAGTGTTTCTGATATTGATCATTGAGACTTACTGTAATAGTAGAGGGAACTGAAACAGCTTTTTGTGTGGCCATTCTGTTATTAAAGTATTTTGAGTGTAGTGATTCGCCACATGTGAGTGGCAGGTATCTCCAGTCGGTTGGTGTGTTAGAAACAAAGTCATGGAGTAAGTTTGCGAGTTTTCAGATTAAAGTCAGACCAGACGGTCTGAAAATTCAATTATCATGACAAGCTATGCAGCTGCCATGAGACCCACTCTTTCATGCATATGGATGGCAGCTGAACACCTGTCCCACAGGAGATATTAAGGCAGAACTGATTGTCTTACTGACACCACGGGTACTGATGACTTCATGGACACGTGCATGCTACACCACACAGCACACATACATGAGGGAGGGCCAGATATGCGAATGCTGGATGTGGATAACTGGAGCAATGAGCGGGATGGTATTGAGTACAGCCAATTACAGGGCATCTACCGTAAAACTTTGAATTGGGTAGTCAGAGTGAGAAGGGGGGGAGGGGGGGGGGTAGAACTCCTGATGGGCGAGCTACCAGCATTCAAGTATCCAAAATAATGTGTGTGTGTGTGTGTGTGTGTGTGTGTGTCTGGAGTTGGAGCGAGTACTAGAGGTGCTGTGGTCAAAAGGCAAATGTGAGATGAGCCTTATCAAAGGATGTGAACCTGTGAGAATTTTTTTTTGTTACAGGCCTCGTAAACCTAAATACCCACTGAAGCCCAATGGAAAAAAAAAACATTTTAGGGGCATGGTGGAAATTAAAACCCTAGTTAACTCAGTGATGTTATTAAGAGCACCATAGGTGCCTGATCACTTTTTTCCAAGGCTCAATCTGAAAGTAAATGATTTTTGATTGTTGATGTGATTAATTTGTTTATGTTTCAGTGGTTGACCTGATTCTCCTATTTATATTTGTTAATGTCAAACCATATACAGTACAACGAGGCGCTGCAATGCAGTCTGCAGCCGTTGGAATTAAGCCTGAGCTCAGTAATGTTTAATTTGTTTGCCATATGAGGCCAGTGTCAATGCAACATGACTAAGTTGTTAAAGCATTTACTAGCCAAAAAGCACAAAGTTGTGCAAACCAAATTGCAGTGCTTGCAGAATAAAATCAAATTCCCGGGTCATCCTACTATCCCAGAAAGTGATGGCCATAAAAAAATAAAAAATACATTCAAAAGTCTACAAACTGGCCTAGGACCAAATTGCAATTCATTATATTTTAGGAATGTGCTCCTACTGCACACCATGCATGCCTCGAGGCCCTGCTGAGCACGATAGCTCACGGGAGGGGCTTACTAGCCCACAGTGCACTTAGTTGGACATGAGAAGCAGAAAAGGCCTTCAAACGGCTAAAGAGAGCATTACAGCAAACTAGAGCTGGGCGATATGGCCCTCCAAAAAAATCTTCGATTAATTTTTTTTTAATCCGATTTTCGATTTTAATAGATTTATTTTCCTCTACTAAAAAACTACAGATGATAAAGGAATGGTAAAAAAAAGTTTTAATTTATTTTTCACTTAAATTTCCCCTTTGGGGTTAAAGTGCAAGCAGAAACAAATTGTAAACAAGTGAGAACATTCAGTAACTTTTAGAAGGTTTTCTCCAACATACTTTAGGCATTGACACAATGCAACCTCAAACTTAAAATAAATAAATAAAACACACCCTCAAAAAATAAATAGATATAAATAATTTGGTGCCCTTTAATAAAATGGAAAACAAATACAATTGAACAATTCTTGCATGTTGTACTGACAGTCACGCTGTCTACATTCTGATTAAGAACAGGGCTCCCCTCACTTTAGCCTAAATTCCAGCACTTTTCAAACCTGAAACACAATGTAACATTAAAATTCGTCAGGTAAATGTTCCTTCCACTGTTTCTTTATACTACCACAGTTTATACTTTATACTACAATAGTTGCCAGGTTCGCGTTTTCACGCCAAATTGGGCTTGTTTGGAAAATCCAGCCGCGGGTAAAAATTATGGGGTCGCGGGGTGCGGTTTTTTGGTCTACTTTTGAGTTGGGCTACCGCAGGAGTTACAAGTCAACACTAATAATGGATCGCGATATAATACTTAATTTGTCTCCATTTTACACACTCGCGAGGTGCCCGGAGCCGCGCGCTACGGTCACTCGCGAAAGTATAATCCATTGAAGCGGGTTCGGTGACCGAGGCAGAAACTGCTTAATCCAAAATATCCCGCGGAGGGAAACTTTATTGACAGCGCAACTGAATAGCACTCTTCGCTCTCTCCCTCTATCGGTTTCAAACACCTTACAGCGAGGACTTGTTTGGTCTACATCTGACGCCGCAAAACCGAACCAACTCCAGATCACCGAGCTAGTTGCTCTTTTCTTGGACACAAGTTCCGCCGTCATGTTTGTGTGTGTGTGTTTTGAGGGTGGATGGGTGGGAGGTGCTAAACTCACTGAACTACGGGAGCCCACAGTGCAGCGTCGGTGGTGAAAATTAAATCTCAGAAAATCGATTTTCTTAAAAACACATCGTCCTTAACTGTAAATTCGAATTAATAGATAATATCGATTAATCGCCCAGCTCTACAGCAAACACCAACGTTGGGTTTGCCTAATCCAGAGCTCCCATTAATGTTAACAGCAGATGAGAAGCAAGGTTGAATGACTTGTGTATTGGTACAAGCACAGGATGTTATACTGTGTACTGTACTGTGTCAAATAGCTTACTATTCAGCCAGATTAGATCCTGTGACAGACAGGGTTCCCTCCCTGTTTCAGAGCGGTAGCCACTGCTGTGAAAGCAGTGAACGCATCACGTGATATTGTAGGTCACACATGACAGCAGCCCGCTGGCTGAGATATCACACTGTTTTACTAGGTATGCTGAATATCACCGTTAAAAGATGTACAGTTCTTACCCCTGCAACTCTTTTGCCAACAGAACAGGACGGTGAGTGGGGGCAGTAGCTGAAATGTGTTCCCCCCCCCCAACCACGTCTGAGGGAACGTCTGCAGCTGTTTGTGGATGAACCGGCATCGCGAGATATAGCAACAGAAACATTTTGTAGGATATGCAGTTGTTTTACACCACGACACAATCAAATCAGAACCATTGCCAGAGCATTATTCAGCACAGGCAGCTAAACTGGTTGCTCCAACTGGAGCATGCAAAATGGCGCAGGGCAAGGTGATCACACATCACAAATTAACAGCTGAACTTCTCAATGCTCCTCCTCCCGAAACAAATAGCACTGTGTAAATGTGAAGTACAGACTAACAACAAGGTTTCTGCCTCTCTAGGAAATGAGCAGACGAGGCAGCCGACAAAACATCGTGTGTATTAAATGTACTGACAATGATTCTCCCACAGCAGACCAGAAAGGGTTCCCTGTATGAAATATTGACACATGGATGTGTTAAAGGAGGGATGATGAGTATGCGGAAGCATGCCAGGCAATGGAATGCGCCACCTTTCCACCGCCACCCCCCGCCGCCAGCTTCACCCGCCATGTGTCACTGGCAAGTGCACAGGAATCACAATGGCAGGACATCTGTGAATGGATGATAGAGATATCTGACATTACCGATTAGGAGAGAGTTCCTGGCAGGAACTTAATGTTCAGCCCTAGCAGGAGGGTGTGGATGCACCCGGCTCCTTATCAACTCCCCTGCTGGCGGGGAGTGGAACTGATTAACCCCCTTGGTATGTTTTTAGCCGCCTCCCTTACCCTGTCAGGAAAAAAAGGAAGAGGAACTCAGAACTGTTCCTGTGTTCCTGCAGCATTATGGGGGCAAGGTAAAAGCGATGTGGGGCTCACTTAGGGGGTTGTATATATGAGTGTGTGTGTGTATATTGTGGTGAATGTGTACGTACATTTGTAGGTGCATATATGTCCATAAGAGTGCATATGGGTGTGGATGAATGTATGTGGGAGTGTATATGTTTCTGTGGATATATGTGTATATATGTATGAGGGTGAGAGAGAGTGTGTGTGTGTGTGTGTGTGTGTGTGTGTGTGTGTGTGTGTGTGTGTGTGTAGGTGTATATATAATGAGGGTGTATATAGGGGGGGGTGTGTATATGTATGTAGGGGTGTATATATGGGGGCTCGCTCCCCTGGGCGGTTGAGGTCTGGGGTGGCTTGGGGCTCCTAGGTGGGAGGGGGGCCCTGCCGGGTGATGGGTGGATCTCGGGGGCGTGTGGCACTGGGGCCTTGCTGCTGGCCCGTGGTTGGGGGCGGGGGGGTGGCTCTGTTTCCTCTGGTTTCCCTGGGCCTGCGCTCCTAGGTTGGGAGGGTGCTGTCTGGGGTCTCCCTCTCCCACCCGCTGGGGTGGGCATGCGGGGGTCACTGGGAAGTGCGGCCCTGGGACTCCACGGCTCCTGGAGGGGCCGCAGGCAGGTGGGATTCCCAGGTCTTTCTCTGCCTGCCTCTGGCCTCTGGGGGAATGTTGTCACAACTTTCTACTCTTGCTAGTAAGTACATTCCATACATTTAGCGTATGTTGCACTTACATAAACACACACATTCACACATACATCAGTCATTTGTGCTGTATGTCTTAGGTACACTTTCTGCTCTTCTTTTAGGAGCAGCAGTTGGTGAATCATTGCAGTGGTCATTTGAGCTGGGGGTTTTTTTCTGCCCTTCAGTCTTTTCCCTTTTTACTTTCTCTCCCCCTCTTTTCTCTTCTCCTATCTTCTTATGGTCCACCTAATCCCAATTATTATCACTATTGTACTGTATTATACAGAATTGTTATCATTTGATCTGTACATAAAAACAAAGTTGTCCTCCAAAGATGGGGTGGTAGAGGTGGGCAAAAAAAAAAGTTGACTTTAAAGGAGCCTGCATGACAATTGTTTTGACACAAGCCCACAGTGACAGACAGAGAGAGGTAGCCTACTTCTCAGGAAAACTAGACCCCTTGGCAGTCAAGCTGCCCCTGTGTGTGTGTGTGTGTGCGCGATAGCAGCTGCAGAAAAGTCACTGGTAGCATCCAGAGACATAGTGGGGTACGCCCAACTCACACTTCTGGTCAAACATGCAGTTTCTTGAATTTTACAGGGCCAGAAAGTAGCATATTTATCCACACAGAGGTTTTGGAAACAATATCACTCCCGTATGGAGCTATTATAGTGTCACCAGAACCTGAACCTGAAATCATTATTACTTGAAAAAACAGTCTGTAAAATCCTCGCAGGTATGCAAAAATTCGAGTTAAAATTCAGGTTCAGGTCGAAATTCAGGTTCGGGTCGCAATTCAGGTTCAGGTCGCAATTCAGGTTCGGGTCAAAATTCAGGTTCGGGTCGTAATTCAGGTTCGGGTCGAAATTCAGGTTCGGGTCGAAATTCAGGTTTGGGTCGAAATTCAGGTTCAGGTTGAAATTCAGGTTCAGGTTGAAATGCGGTTCATCCGGGATACGTAGGATGAGCAAACAAACTCAGAGCTAATCGAACTGCATTTGGCCAATCACAAAACATATCAGAGGTCATTAAGAGGCGCGTCTTTCTGCTAAATTTCCTGTAAGAGTGCGTCCCTGTTTGGCGTGTAAGTAGAATGTAAGCAGCACGAAAGTGACCACTGTGCAGGGGCGGACTGGCATACATTGCTACCGGGGATTTCCCCGGTGGACCGATGGGTTAGTGGGCCGCTGGCCGCCGGTGGTTTAACTCGGCCCGTGGAGGAGCCACTGCCGCGCACTGCGGTCCCGGCCTGTAGTCACGCTGCTGTTTAACGGTGTTATTACCTCCCCCGCTCCAGTCAGACTAACCTGCTCAGCGCGGCCGCGGACTGAGCCTGTAAACACATGAACGAGTTGGACCGGGCCGCGGACTGAGCCTGTAAACACATGAACGAGTTGGACCGGGCCGCGGACTGGGCGGGCTGACGGTGTGCAGCGGAGATCAGAAAAAAAACAACTTGTCCCAGAAAATCCGGGCCAGACTACGAAAACATACAGCAGTTTAAATTGTAGATAACATGTTATTTTAAATGTACTGCTGTCGCCTCTGCAACGTCTGGTGGACTACTTAAAAGCCACTATGTGGCTTTGTAATCATAATATTGCTGGAATTAATATTGTCCATATGACAATAAACGCCATCATATACACTACGTGCCATGTATAGATTCATATACAGTATATATATATATATATATATATATATATATATATATATATATATATATATATATATATATATATATATATATTAGTGGGCCAGTCTGTCAGGAACTCCCGGGCCACTTTTTCTCCCCAGTCCGCCCCTGCCACTGTGCCACCCAGAAATGGCACCTTGTGGCAGCTGCCACATAATCGTGGCACTTAGGGCGTACTCACACTAGGCTCTGTGATCCGGGCCCGGGCACGGTTGCCTGCCGAAGCACGGTTCGTTTGGCTAGTGTGAGCGCTCCAACCGTGCCCGGGCCCGGATCAGTTAACCGTGCTCGGGCCCGCTTTGAAGAGGTGGGCCAGGGCACGATTCATGTGGACTCGGGCACGGTTCGCTTCTAGTGTGAGCGCTATCCGTGCCCGGGCCCGCTTGGTGCCTCGTCTGATTGGTTCATTTCGCTGGAACTCAAACATGACATCAGTGATGCGACGCTCACGTTAAACAGTCATAGCGGCAAAGCGATTAGCAGACAATCGTTGTGTTAAATTATCGATAAATCTGTGCTTGCACCGTGTTTCTGCACTCCCAAAACGACTCCAAAAATACAATAAAAAGAGAATCGTGAACTCTATAGTGTTGTGCGAGCGCGCTTTTTTCCAAATAAAGCGGCGTTGTGATGACGTAAGCGTGCTCGGGCCGGGTTGCTGAAGCGAGTGTGAGTGCAGGCCAGCGGGGGAGTGGGGAGGGGGGGTAACCGGGCCCCAGCACGGATCCAGCAAACCGTGCCTAGTGTGAGTACGCCCTTAGTGTGACCAGTGCTGCGTGACTGTGGTCTCCGTTGTCCAGAAACGCCGCCTGCCTCTGCTGACAGACATCTAAAGACTCTTGTGTGACTCTGCGTATAGGCCACTCGCTTAAAATCATCCCGACGAGCTCCGAATCGCCATTTGTTGAAATGAAGATGGTTCATAACTTTTGTTTAAAAATTATGTTGAGTGAAATACTAGCCGACATCCAGCTAGACAGCTCTATATTACTAGTTCAGAATACTGTTTAGCGATAACGTCGAATTAAGATTATAGGAGGGTACGTGAATCTACAGTGGTAGACCGTTAACGACAGCACTAAATTTAAAGGGTTTATTATTATAGATGTATGGTTATCAGTGAATGTTCCTACACGCCATCAGCGTCATTTAAACCTCTGCGAGCGAATGGCATCGCATTTAGTATTTGTGCAATTTGTAGTATATTTCGCTTTGTATTGGTTTCTATTGTTAGTCTAGATTACGTCTGTTACGACCCCACGATGTCATGGGTCTAGGTTTGGGGTGTGGGGTAGTAGCATGTGCGTAGTGGACAAGATAAAATTAAAGAAGAACGCGAAAACCAGACGGATACGTAAGAAAACTCTTTACTGTGTTTAGCCCAATTAATTTTGAAAGCGTGATTGAGGGTAGAGAAATCCAGAAAATTAAGACCACCTGAATCATAGTTATTCATAACAACAGTTTTTCTAATATAATGTGTACGGTTTTTCCATATAAAATTAAAGAGCATGCAATCAATATCTTTAGCAATTTTGTTATCTAAGTGTAAGGAGAGAGCAGCATATGTTAATCGAGATAATCCTTGAGCTTTAGTGATCAATACTCTACCTTTAAGAGATAAGTCCCTCTGCAGCCACTGGTTTAGTTTATTTTTGGTTTTCTGTATAATTGGTGTAAAGTTTGAAGAGCACCTTAAATTTTGGTCTTTAGAGACTAAAATTCCTAAATAAGAAACTTCTTGTTTAACAGGGATGTTGCAAATAATATTTGCTGGGCTATCTTTAATTGCCAGCAATTCGCACTTGTTCAAATTTAGACATAAACCAGAGGCCTTGGAAAAGGCACTAATCATATCTAAGGCGAGAGGGATCTGGTTTGCATTCCTTAAAAAGATTGTGGTGTCATCAGCCAATTGACTGATTAGAAGCTCTTTATCGGCTATAGTGATTCCTTGTACAGCACTATTGGAGACATGAGTTGCAAGAATTTGTGAACAAAGTAAGAATAAATATGGTGAAATGGGACATCCTTGGCGAATACCTCGTTTCAGGTCAAATCTAGGGGTGGAGCCATATGGCATTTTGATAGAACTATTACTATTGGAGTATAATGTTTTGATAGTGTTACAGAAGAAGGGACCAAAACCAAATTTTTCCAGAGATTGAAAAATGAATTGATGTTCAATTGTATCAAATGCCTTATAGAAGTCCAGCAAGAGAATAAAACTATCATCAGGCAACAAATATGAGTAATCGAGTAGGTCTAGAACTAGTCTGATATTGTTAGAGATGTGCCTATTTCTCATAAAGCCTGACTGTGTCTCATCAATAATTGTGTCCAAAACCTCTGTAATTCTGGTAGTAAGTATTAAAGCTAAAATCTTATAATCATTATTGAGTAAACATATAGGTCTCCAATTATCAATAGAGAGTAAATCTTTGTTAGGTTTCGGAATGAGCGTTATTAGACCTTGAGTCAGGGTAGGAGGAAGAGTGTTATTCTCTATACTTTCTAGAAAAACCTGCAGGAGAAAAGGAGCTATATGATTAGAGAATGATTGATAAAACTCAGCAGATAAACCATCTGTGCCGGGAGATTTATTGGCCTTCAATGCATTTATGCATTTAGAGATTTCCTCCATGGTCAAAGGGCTGTCACAATAGTTTTTATCGTCTACATTAATAGTTTTTAAATTTTGAATATTGTTAAGAAATGGTACAGAAATCTCTTCATTATATTTCGAGCTGTATAAGTCAGAGTAAAATTTTGCACAAAATGTAGCAATTTGTCTAGGATTGTTGGAGATAGTGTCATTAATGTTTAGTTGATAAATAGAGTTTGATTTTGATCTGTATTTTTCAAGCCTGAAAAAGTAAGCAGAGTTTTGCTCTCCCTCCTCTAACCATCGTTTCCTAGATCTAATGAAGGCGCCTTCAGCCTTATGTTTATATAAGACATCCAGTTTGTTTTGAAGTTCGATTAGATTCAACTTATCTTCCTCCATTATTTCTTCTGGGGATTTACGGTAATAAGAGGTAATCTTACTTATAATATCTGCTTCTTCAGCTTTCCTCAGTTTAGAAATTCGGCTCCCATATTGTCTTAAGAATTTTCCGGTTTCAAACTTGAAGAGTTCCCAATTGCTGCAGAAGGACCCCTCCTTGATAGCCTTATTCCAATAATATATAATCAATTTATTAATTTGAACCTTCACCATATCATGCTTTAACAAGGAATTATTTAGTTTCCAGTAAGAACATTTATAATGTGTGTTATCAGGAGCACAAATTTGGATGGTAATGTGAATAGCTCTATGATCCGTAAGAGGGGTGGCCAGAACATTAACAGCTATATTGTCTTTATTAACATAATTAGAGATAAGCCAAAAATCTATACGGGATTGCCTAGATCCTGTTTTATTGCTCCATGTAAAGATTTTGGCATCTGGGGATTTTTCTCTCCAAATATCAACAACACTGAATTTCTCCATAAAATTTTTTAAGTTGGCACTGTATGAGGTTTGTTGCCTTGGAGGCACTCTATCGATCGTATCATCTAAGGCAATGTTAAAGTCCCCGCCAATTATAAGGATTGAGTCTGGGTATCTAGAAAGCCATAAAGTAATTCTTTCTTCTAAAGACTCAAATAGTTTGTCATTTTCAGTTTTTTTATTGTAACCATATATATTAATTAGAATAAAGGTATTGTGATGGCAACCAATTACTGAGCATATGTAGTGTCCTAGGGTGTCGCAGTCAGAGTGTAATATAGCTCCAGAGAAATTATTTTTAAATGTGGCAACACCCGCGGAGCGCTCAGAACCATGAGACAACCAGATTTCATTTCCCCATTGAGATTTCCAGAAATTATTGTCTGCAGAAGTGGAATGACTCTCTTGAAAGAAACAAAAGTCAGTTTTAAGTTGTTTAGCAAATAAGAATAATGCTTTGCGTTTACAGGTTTGTCTTAAACCCCTGGCGTTAAGAGAAACTAATGAAAGAGACAAAGTTACTAGTGAAAATTAACAAAGAGAACAAGTAATAAGTCTTTAAAGCTAAGGCTGTGTTCACAGAACAGGGAAAAAGGGGACCGGGTGCTGCACACTTTAAGAAATCGAGCAGTGAATAACCTGACTAAATAGCCAACAAGGTAAGTATTTTTTTTTTTTTTTTTTAAATAGAATGATATAATAACTAAGGGCAGATATAAATTGTTAAAAGAGAATCAAAAGTGTAGTCAAAAGTATAGACCAGGTTCATTGTGTAAATAAGTTCACAGAATTGTTATCTTTAAAGCTAAGGAGAATGCTTATTGAGGAGGTAGGACTTCTGCTCCGCTGATAAAACCGCGACCTCCAATGAAATAGGCTGGCTTACCCTCCTTGCGGGCTTTATCTATCATGGGCCATAGTTTATTGCGTTGTTCCCTGTCCTCCTTAGATAAGTCCTCAGTGAATCTCAGGTGGTTGTCCTTCAGGTAGGATGATGTCTTGGCAGCTTTCCATGTTGCATCTCTGAGGACTCTAGAGGTGAACTGAATGATGATTCCTCTGGGTTTGGTGCTTCCTGGTCGCTTGGCTCCAAGTCGGTGAACTGTATCGATGGCCTCGGTCAGCTTATGTTTATGTTCTGGCAAAACTGACTGGCAAATGTCTATCACTTTTCTTCGCACATCTTCTTTCTCCATTTCCTCAGCTCCTTGTAGTCTGAGATTCCATCTCCTGGAGTATTTCCAACTCAGCTAACCTCTGCTGACAGTTATATACCCGCCCTTCCTCTCTTGTTACTTTTTTTTCCAGGTCCTTCACTTTTCCCTTCACCTCCTTCACTTCAGCGCAGACAAAGTCAATAGTTTTTTTTGAGACCCTCAATCCTTAGCGTATTCTCTTTCACCATGCTCTCGATGTTATCAGATCTGGTGTTTATTAGCGCAGACAGACTGGATATTATCTCGTTAGTGGCAGACGGATTAGGGCAGCTGCGTTCGTACATCATCTTCTTAGGAGCTGGAGATTTCAGAGGTGTAACGGGGAGGTCAGGAAAGTTGTCAACTTCCTCGTCATTCATTGTCAGTGTTATCGGAGATGCCGCGTAGTCGTGGCAGCTATCAAATAACGCGTTACCGGTTGTAGCATTGGCCTCATTGGCATTCTCTGATGCGGATCTGGATTTGGAGGTTTCTAGCCCTCTTTTTGCTCCCTTCTGGTTGGGCATTCTGCTGTAATTGTTGTGTCTGTTATCTTTTAAAGAGCTATTTGTGCCAGCGATCAAATAGTCAGGGTTATACCGCGTTTCATGAACTTTTTTGTGCAGACCTCGGTAGAAAGCGTCTACTCACTCCGCCATCTTCAGCCAAGCTTAACTTGTTCGCGTCGCTCGAATCGCTCACTTCGCGTCGCGCCGCGTCGCGTCGTTGGGTGTCGCTCACTCTCATTGAAAATGAATGACTTCCGGTCGCCGTGTCGCTCTCGTCGCTTTCGGTGTGAACGCACAGTAAGTCCGAGTTCACAAGCATTACCCGTTGAGTTGAAACAGGGCTGCTTTCTAATAAAGAAAGCAAGTATTCAAAATGGCTCGTTCCCTGAATCAATCATCCGCACTACACGCTACAGTATTGTTAACTTGGTAAATCCTGTAAAGCGCTTTGTGGCATGTGTTGTGAAAAGCGTTATACAAATATATTTGATTTAATTTGATTCTTCAAGTGTTTTGATGTCATTCTGTGGGAAGTACGATCGCCCTCTACTGGGCTGGCATGTTAATTGCAGCGTTTCACGGCTGCGTATCAGCTGCGTATCCATGCTGAACAAGCTGAACGAATGTAAACAAAAAAAAGACATGCGCAGACTCACTATGTGACGTCAGCGTTTTCCTAAACATGCGTTTTCCCCGTCCACACGAATACGCCGAGACCGGAGTTTTCAAAAGTCTCCACCTTGGAAGGCGTTTTCAAAAACCTCCGTTTTCGGTGACCGAAAATGCCGTTTTCGTGTGGACGGGAGGCTAAAAACCTCCGGCGTCGTGTGGACGTAGATATTTTTGAAAACGGAGACAAAAACCTCCGTTTTTAAAAATCTCCGGCGTCGTGTGGACGTAGATATTTTTGAAAATGCTGATCGTGTGGACGGAGATATTTTTGAAAACGGAGACAAAAACCTCCGTTTTTAAAAACCTCCGGCGTCGTGTGGACGGGGCCTCAGGGTCAAATAGGCAGGCATGGGTCAAATCTAACAAAGAGTTAAACAAAGACATGTTAAACAAACCAAATACACTTAAGAAGACTCACGGACAAGATAAGGCTGGTTTATTTTCCACACTTATATTGGCATATAAAGAGGACATTGAGTGTTTTGCGAAAGTGTTTTGAAATTAGGCCAGTGTTGACAATTGATGTCCAAGATTCAATACACACTGGGTCTGTTCCAAAACATAATGAGCTGCCTACGTAGGCAGTGATTAGGTAGGTACTGTTTACGTAGGCACTGTTTACGTAGGCAGCATTTTAACTGACATCTATCCTCATAAACCAGATTATTGAGATTCTCTATAGAGAGCAATTTCATCATATCATCTTCTCGTTCAGTGTATGCGACTGGTGTTTTTTATTGCCTGTTTGAGTGTTGCCTCAGCTTTTCAGCACGATGGATTCTCCTCTTTCCATTTTTATCATGATTTTTATTGTAGCTAGCAATAGGCTAGCTACTTGTTGTGATAAGATACTTCAGACTTCAAAGTCCACTACCATAAATGCTAACCCATCTGTGTATAAAACTTAGTTTGGGCACAAACAAACCTAAAAGTTAAAATAAATGTTAATATGTATGCTATATTTTATATTAAGAAATATATTTTTAAATGTTTCTGGAACATTCTTGAAACTTGCAATAAAAATTGCAATAAAGTACATTTGAAAAATACGTTATTGCAGGTCGCTCTGCTGTTTCTAGAATGTTCAAGAATGTTCATTATTTATTCAATATAAAACTAGCTAGCTAAGTAGATATTTGCTTATCATTCTATAGACTACTGTCATATGTGATTATAGTATCTCTGTCTGCCAAATGCTGTAAATGTAATTCAGAGATGCCAAGCGCTTTGTTTTGTTCTAGTTCTTCAAAACCAGTGTCAGAAACTCACTTATTGTTGTGGGTTATTTTATGCTGTTTGTTTCATGTCAGTTTGGGCCATTTTCCTTTACTTAGGGTTTTTTGGTTTGTTTCTTTGTTTGTTTATCTCCCAACTTGACATACTGGTATAAAAGCAGTAGCACTAGTAACAACAGTATGGACATGTTTCATTAAACTGATATGTTATTCTAATATGCTATGCAAGTAGTATGTAAAATATTCTTTATTTGGAAATAATAAAGAATAAAATATTGCAGTAGTTAATGAATGGAACAAAGAAATATAGAAATATAGAAATGTCTCAGGGTCAGTGAGGACTATATAAGAAATCTCTGAGCTACATTCACCTATCCTAGGAATTATTAGTAAGCCTCAATATAATTTTATACTTCAAGATTTAGTAGATTTAATGGAAGCCTTCCATTACCTTAAAAAATTAGTACTAAAATAAAAAATTTAAAATACACATAGGAGAGAAATCAGATAATCACAGGAGCAAAGGAAAGTCCAATTTTCATTGGAAAAAAAACATTAAAAAGCTGTAATGAGTTTGAATAAAGATGATTGGTTCAAATTAAATAATAATCATTCTTTAACCTTGTCATTAGTTATGGTGTCATCTTCCTCTACATCCACAATTATTGTCTTTCCCACCAACTTGAAGATATTCTGGGGTGGTATGCCTTGTGGCTCTGCCACCTTAACTCCCAGCATGTCAAGGGTTAATTGTGTCCCCTTCTGCACTGCTCTTCTCACCACCACTGACTTGCCCAACTGAAACCAGAAAAACAATATTATTATTATTATTATTATTATTATTATTAATAATAACTATTAAAACAAATGATATTGAAAATGGCAATAGTATAGAAATAAGCCACAATTGAATATTTCAATCTAATGTGATTATTATTTGATAGCATAATATTCTATATTGTAAAGCCAAAGACTTTCAATAATCATGAACAACAGAAAGATAAATGAAAGTGCAGTACTTAAATTTGTGGTCAGACCTTGCTGTGGCAGGAGGCTTCACATGGAAGCATTTGCTTGATTGGTGAACCCATGGCGAGTTCCACTGTTCGGATTTCTTTCACCAGTGCCTTGAGCTCAGCTGGCTCTAGGGACGCTGCATGGTCACTTCCCTTCCAACTTTTGTCCAAGGTCACATGACGTTCTACGACCTTTGCACCTAGGGCTACTGCGGCAATGGTTACACTGATGCCCGCCTCGTGACCCGAGTAGCCGATCGGAATGTCTGGGAATTCCTTTTGGAATTCCTGCATCGGAGAGCAAACAGAGGTATGCATACCTATTCTGTTCTATGATCTTCCATGGCAGTATGGCAGGTTTGGTAGCAGGAAGAAATAGCAGTGTTATAAAAGTGGTTTGCAAATAACCTTCCCACCTAATGAGAACAATTGACTGACTAATGGATGTTTAAATTTAATTAAACAATGAAGGATTTTTTTTTTAGTTCAGGGCAGTCTGTCCCTGAAGCTCTGGGCATAATGGCACCAAGTCTCTATAACAAGTGCGAGATTCTCACTGTGATGATGCGCAGGTTGACATGCTCTGTGGCCAGTGGGTAAGCACTGGTACACTGCAGAAAGGTGAAGTTTGGGTTGTGCTTCTTCACTGTCTGATAAACACAGTGCATGGTCTCCATAGACTGCATACCACTGGATATCACCATGGGACGGCCTTAGAATATAAGTCCAAATATGCACCATTACTACAGTGAATAGAGTGTGCCATGTTGAAAAAATTGAATGCAATGATTTTTGATTATATGACCCATATATAGAGAGAGGGACCTTGCTCAAAGGGACCTTGCTCAGTATAATGCCCACCTTTACTCCAATAGGTTTACAACCCTACCTGAAGCTGTAAGACACACAAACCTTTTCTGGCGGTCTTCTCAAGGTAAGGGATGTTGCTGGTGTCTGCTGAGGCCACTTTAAAGAAGGGCACATTGATTTCATGTAGGAACTCAACTGCCATCTTTCAAGGAAAAAAACAATCATCTCAAATTGTTATTTTCGCTATGATTATATGTAGATCACATAATACATTTTGAGACTCATAATACTATAGAAATAATCCATAACCTCGTCCATGCCTGATGCAGTAAAGAAAATTCCCACTTCTCTGGAAAACGTCTGCAGCTCCTTGTACTGTTCATGGCTGAACTCTAGATGGCGCTTATGGGCCCCGTAAGTGTTTCCCCAGGAATGAGGAGAATTGTAAGGACGCTCTAGTGCTCGTTTAGTGAACCTGTGCTTGAGCTCGCTTTTCTGAAATTTTACACAGTCTGCTCCACAGTCCTGAATGGGTGGGGGAAGATAGAGGAGGAGAGTGAGCGAGAGCATATTTAGCGAGTACAACTGGTCAGTCTGTGTGAAATTCAATTGTTGTGACCTGAAGAGATTAGAGGAGACCATAATTGAAAGTGATTTGGATATGTTTGACACACTTGGTAAGTATGGAATATTTTTGTTTTGCCATATGCTTTGTAAAATGAACTTGATCTTCATTTGTGAATTTTTGTTTGGTCATACAGGTCTTTTCCTTATTATTTCCTTATTATTTTTGTCAATTAGATTGCTATGGGACCAGTGACAATAAATTAGACAGAGATTGTGAATGGAGACAAACCTGAGAAATACATTTCTTTTAGACAGTTGTTTTTCAATGTCTGTCTGTTATAAAGCCTAAAAAACTATATATTTATAGTTTTATTTGTTTTGTTTGCTTTTCTTTTCCAATATAGGAGTTGAGCCTTTTTTTTTATTTATGCAACTGACTGAATAACTGACTCATTCCAAACTGAAAGCAAATGGAACAAGATCTACAGTTCATCTCGTACATCTTATTAGTTATGGTCACATTATTTTTGTACTATGCTATTTGTATACACATCTGTGGCATTTAACAACTGCAGCTTTAATTCATGGCTAATTATATTCACAATATGTATATTCCTCAGGTAGTATTGCTCTGGGCTGTTTTATTTATGTGAACAAACTGATCCAATATTAAATGTTTCTAATTAAGCATTATATGTCAAATGTACCTCTTTATAAAATTGAAAATTAATAAGTAAAAACAAAGCAAAAAAAAAAAACCCTGTAAACTTTTCAAGGACAATACCTTAGCCATGCGAATCATTTTCTTGGCAATCTCAATGTCTCCTTGATGATTCTGACCAATCTCTGCGATGATGAAACAAGGGTTCAAGCCCCCGATTCTTCTTCCTGGACAAAGTTCAAACTCGGCAGACATCTTAGATTATGCTTAGATGCTAACATATAATTTTGCGATCTTCTCACCAGTGAGCTTTTGCTAGCAAAGGGGCTTACATCAGGGTCAAGTAGCAATATATAGGCTTCAGATGTTCCGCCCCCACACAGCAAGCATGGAAGTGACACGTACACAGGTTTTGTGTGTGTGTGTGTGTGTGTGTGTGTGTGTGTGTGTGTGTGTGTGTGTGTGTGTGCGTGTGTGTGTGTGTGTGTGCACGTGCATATTTTTGTAGTTGTTAAAGACAGTAAAAATTTTAAAGACATTCTGGAGTGCAAGTGTTAATAATTTTCTATCAAGGAAATGCTGCAACTGAAAAGTTTAATCTCAGTCCGGCTGCAACTGAAAATGAAATATCTGCATTATTCCATCAAACAGCTCTTTATTTTACAACAGTGCTGCTGATAATAAGGAACACAGACAGCAAATAAGCACACATAAAGGGACTACAACAAAAATGCAGAAATTACTATGTAATAACAATGCAGGATGCCAAGGGGGGCACGTTTTTGGTTTAGTTTAAATGAACAGAGAACATGTGTAACACAGAGACGGGACTTGGTCAAAGCCACGACTGACAGCACGACCAAGGGACACTAGCATTCCGGGTTTTTTATTGTGTGTGTGAGTATGTATGTGTGTGTGTGTGTGTATATATATATATATATATATATAATGGGAATATTATAAGTTTAAAGAAAGATCATCATGATGTTGATTAGAAGCTTAAATAACTATGCATTAATAAAATAAAGGGAACTGTAATATTGTTCTGCAGAAAACTTGATTGTGGAGTGAATGGAAGAGTACAAGAAAATAGTTGAGCAAGGACATAATGTGACTGGTGTAATCACAGAGCCCAACACTCTCTTTTTGATAATGTAGCAGATGTGAGAAACAAGGGTGGGGGCTACCCTCGGGGAGACAGAAGACTCTGGGAAACTCTTTTTTTAGTGCTTTTTTTAGTGCTTTTGGTTGCTACAGATAGTTTGTGTGCGCCTTTGCTGCTCTCCAAAGATCCTTGTAAGCTTTAATAAATGTTTCAAGATTAAATGAAAAAACTCTGGTGTGTTTCTCTTTTGCATCAAACAATTGTACTGCAATATATATATATATATATATATATATATATATATATATATTGCTGTGCGATCCTTTGATACTATGTTTGATACTATGTTTTCTAATATGTACTGCTATATTATATATAGGGGAGACCGGGTATGGTTGTAACATGGGGAGAGTTGTAACACCATCAATTCCACCGATTACGGATAAGATAGGAGTCATATTATCATTCCAGTGTTTACCCAATTCCTCCCTGATCCCACATGGTGAATATCAAGGCTGGAAACAGGCACATGCAGATTCCATAGAGAAAAAAACTGATTTTGAGTTGAGAAAGTAAATTTCTGAATCAAGACTATATTTTGTTTAGTACTATTGCAGATAAAACCATATGAATTATATTACATTAAACTGTAGTTTCTGACTGACGGGTGGGGTGGGTTGTAACACAGCTTTAAAAAGTGTTACAACCATCACCTTACATACAACTAAGAAACGTTTCTTGATTTTTTAATCATTTTAAAGAATGCCTAGGTCTCACGTCCAGCCCCTTTCTCCTCCCTGGTCCCGCCTAGCTCCCCGCTCCCATTCTTTCCTCCCTCTGTCTGTCACGCCCTCATCGTTAGTGCACACACCTGAGTCGCGTTTCACCGTCTTGCGTTCTGTGTATAAAAACCCCCTAGTGTTTTACTCCCGTGTCGGTCATTCTTTGTGCGTTAGTCCCTCGTCTCGTCCCTATCTTGCTTCCCTTCATTTTGATACTTTTGTTCCTGCTCGGTTTCGCTCCCTCTCCTCGCCTGTTGGTTTCTGTTCCCTGGGTTTAGCGTTTGTGTTTCGTAGGTTGTGTTCCCCGTCATTGGTTTTATTGGTGGTTCGTTCTCTCATTGTCCGTTTGGTATTTTGTTTATGCTTTAGTGTTTCTGTCATCTAGTTGTCCCTGTATTCTTTGCTTCTCTTGTGTATTCGGTTTGTCAGTTTGTTAAGTTCTCATTTGTTACGTTTCCCTATTGTTTAGCTTACCTTTTGGGTATGTCCTCTCCCTAGTGTTTAGAGTAGCCCCTTGTTATGTGCATAAGCGCTGTATTCTGTTCCGTTGTTGTCATTTGTAAGATTGTTCTCTTTAAGTGTTTCCCCTAATGAGTATTGTCTGGTTGGTGATTGTTTTATTCCTGTTGTCTTTATTAAACCTCCCTAAACTTGTATTTGCTTCACACCTGTTCCCCAAAACATTACACTAGGCAGTGGAAAAGAAAGACTGACAGAGGTGTGCCTGCAAATGTTTTTTTTTTTTAAGCATCTGTTGAGGTCACAAAGAAGGGCAAGTTAGTCAGATCAGTTCCAAAGACACATGGTATCTGCCATGTAACACAAACACACACACACACTGACGTTGTTTATTATTTGACCTACATGTTCTTTACATAGGTACATTTTATTAGTATTTATTAAGCATACATATTGTTAAATAAGTTTGTTCTAGTACAGTAATACACACACACACACACACACATTCCTGAGTAAAACAGAAAGTGGAGTTATGGTCAGTCACAGAGAGACATTGTTCTGGATTGTTTTATTTTAAAAACATATTTTTGAAGCATATTGTATGGTATGACCTCTGTTTTTGCTTCTTCTGTCTAATTGTTACAACTTACCCCAGCATGTGTTACAACCTACCACACTACCGGAGTAGGTTGTAACACATGTATTTGACATCTACTTACAAGGGCTGTGA
The DNA here is from genome assembly GCF_052324685.1 of Brachyhypopomus gauderio. NCBI lineage: Eukaryota > Metazoa > Chordata > Actinopteri > Gymnotiformes > Hypopomidae > Brachyhypopomus > Brachyhypopomus gauderio. The sequence continues at coordinate 29,649,711 of NC_135215.1, read as the reverse complement.
TATTTGAATTGATGTTTGAATTGGTGCCATTTGTAGTAAACAAATGTCTGTACTTTGTATAAACATTTGAGAACTGAAGCAAAAAGTGTTACAACCATACCTGATCTCCCCTATAATAGTGCTCGGTGCTGAATGAATATACCAAGGGGGGTGAAACCTCTTCCTCCCCATCTCGTATTCCAGCGAGGTTGGAGTCTCATCCCTCAATGGCCTTGGGGAGGAGTCTCTCGTAGGCTGGCGGGGTCTATTACGCCATGCCTTTTTAGCAAAGTAAAACTCCACCACCTCCTCCTCCTTGGCCTTGTGAGCACATTTAAGCAGACCCGAGCAGATGGGGTCCGTCTCCAGCTCCGAGGTCACGACAGGCACACTGCTGGGGTGCGGGGGTGAAGATGCACGATGACGCTTGCTCTTCTTCTTCCCTGGCTTACCTCCCCTTGCACTGTGTGTGTAGCCAGGCATCCTTCTTTGGCTCGTCTTTCTGTAACGGGGCCGAGAGACTTGAAGATGCGGAGACTAGTTGCAAGTACAAACACGGAAGTTTATTTAACATTAGCTGAATAAGCGCAATAGCGCACAGCAGGAATGTGCAACACATTAAACTAACGAGACAAGTGAACACGCACACAAACAACCACACCCACAGAAATACATATAAATATACAGACTACGTTAACACACACCCGCAGGGAGGGGCCCAGGGCTGAATCGTAACATCTAGGTGTTGTTATTATAGGGCTTGCGTTTCGAAGGTCTCGACGCTGTGACTTGTGCCATGTTTTTTTTTTTATTTGATAGGATTCATACTTTTTTATAAATTTAAGTAAAAAAAATTGAAAACCCCCATAGGAATGAAAATGATCAAAAATCTCCTGAATAAACTCCTGTAAAATCCTTACACCTTCACCTAGAAGCTACATTTAAATTTTCAATGGGAGAGAAACATGTCCTTTCTGGCACACAGAGATATCCAATCATTTGATCAATTTGTTTCAGAGTTATAGGGTGTGTTTCCCAAAACATTCGTAACTATAAGTACTTCGTAACCTTGTACTTATGAATATTCTTAAATTTACAAGTGTTTCCCGAATCTCTTCGTAACTTACATCGTACTTATCGTTCGTGACTTAAGAATATCCGGACCCATTTGTAACTCACTAAGTACTTCTTAACTCAGGGGTGCCCAATACGTCGAACGTGATCTACTGGTCAATCGCGAAGGAAGTGAGGGTAGATCGCATGACATTAAAAAGTAGGGGATGAATGACAGGCTATCATCCATCTGCACTGAGAGTTGTCTTTTGATTGACATACAAGGGTAGTCAATCTATTACGGGGGGAGGAGACAGGCACGACGAGCGAGTACTTTAACGTTTATTCGTGAGGCACAAATAACAAAGTGCGGCACGGATTGCGCAAGCACTCTTAGAAACACACTCACACGGCACGAGCATCAGACAAATACGAGCATGAGACATTGCGTGAACGCTAGGCATGGGGAGATTCACATCGGTGAATCGGCACACGTGTGCGATTCGACTGCACTGGTAGATTCAACGTGCATCGGGTTTAATTTGCGGGCGAATTTACGGTGCATCTCCTCTAGCCTTTTTGCATCGGCAAATACCATGGATAAATCGGGTGTTTTTTTTCCAGTATCTATTCCTTATTCTAACGTATTAGAATAAGGCACGTACAGAGGCAACATACTTTTTATTTTTATTAATTTCTTTTTTTTTTCGAGGCAACATAAATGCACCATCGTGTCCTCAGGTAGGCCTACTGGCGCAAACACGCAGACGTACACAACAAAGATGGAGGGAAACGAGAGCATTAGCAACGACAAAGATATTTAATGCACCAAAAAAGACACACAAATCAAACGTGTGGCAATATTTCGGGTTTTTAAGCGAGGTGGTCAACTTGACAAGACGCACGCAATCTGCAAACAATGCCGTGGGGCTATCAAATACGTTAGTAGCACAACGAACCTGGCGACACACATGAAAAGACGGCACGGTGTGGACATCTCTGCGGCCGCTACCCCCTCGTAAGTCTAGCAGACAGTAGTGTTGCAGATCATAATATTCACTATGTTAAGACAATACTTTTAAAAACGTTTTGTATAAATATAGATGGAGAAAATAACTGAATAATTCACTTGAATAAATTAATGCTCTGTCTGAATATACTGAATTATGCATTTTTTAATATTATGTATTGGTGTTGCTCCATTGAAAACAACCAGGGGTGAGTTCTTAGCGCTAAGTACTTCTTAACCTCATACGTTTCATACGAGGTTACGAAGCACTACGAACGTTTCGGGAAACCCACCCCAGATGCATACATCCCTTAAATTGTTAGAGAGTAAAGTAGAATTGTGCTATTGAGTTAAGAAAACTGATGGGTTAGGCCAATACATCCTCAAACCTCAACTAACTATCGAATGATCACTTATCAAACCGAATCCTCATATAATAAGTCATATCGTTATCAAATCATTTTGAATCGCATCATATCGTGAACAGGAGTGATTTGTATCGCATCGTATCGACAAGGGGTTTCAGAGTATCGCAGTTATATCGTTTCAGTGACAGTGTATCGAGATGTGTATCGAATCTACCTTAGTGGTGAAGATATACATCCTTAGTGAACGCACATTAAATAGGTGTATAACACATACTCGTGATCACGGGACAAGGCACAGGTGAGACTAACGAACACATTCACAAACAACCCACACCCATGGAGCTACAAATATGGACATAACTAGACACAGACAACGTAACGACATGCCCACAAGGAGGGGTCCAGAGCTGTCACCGTGACACAATCTGATATCTGAACTTCTGACAACCTACGCATGCGTGTTAAACTGCGCAAATTTGTTACTTTGCTGCGTAGCTAGCCTCCAATTTATTTAAACTAACAACAAAGTGTTGCTGGTCAGAGTAAGAAGCCTAAAACCTACCACTTCATACAGAATGGGAGGAGAATTCACTATATTTCAGTCATATTCACTATATTTCACTATGTCATATTCTAAGTGTGTTTGCCTTATCTGTCAGTGTGCCGTTGCTATTTCAAAAATGGGAAATGTGGAGCAGCATTTTCGGACTGTTCATAAAAACTATGACATTGACTTTCATTGAAAAGCGAGCTGAGAAGGAGAAAGGTGAAAGAACTAACATCCCAGTCATTTTTCTCACATCTGACCACAAAAGCGAAGGCAGCCACAGAAGCATTATTTCGGGTGAGTCACTTAATTGTTAAGCACAAGACGTCCTTCCAAGACGGAGAGATGATGAGGCACTTGTTGAAGCCGCTAATTCCTTTTTCCGAGACTTTAAAAACAAATCTGAAATATTATCTTCAATCAAACTCTCCAGCTATCGAGGAATACAGTCAGACGGTGCTTCAGCCATGACCGAGGATTTGACACAGCAACTTTGGAAGAATATTGCGGACTGCGAATGTTTCTCGCTACAATTAGCGATACTTTAAAATACTTTATGAATATAAATAAATAAGATACTTTATCCTAAAAGGAAAAGGGGAAAAGTAAAGAAATAATACACAAAATTAAATAACAATAATAATAACTTAAAATTGTTTTGCATTTTTATTGTAGGTAGATGCAAAACGGTCATCTTATAAGTAGCTCGCCAGCTGAACAGGTGTGGCCCCTGTCTTAACTCGAAGCTCACATGCAGTTCTACCTCAAAAAGAATAGAGGCCACTAATTTCACTTGTGCTGGTTTTAAGCACTGCATTACAACATTTGTGTTTGTGTATAATTAGCCTAGTATTTTCTTTTGAAGTAATTACATCGCATATACCACATTAAGTGTCAACAAAAATTGAATGTACTACTTTGAATTATTTAGCATTAGCTGATATGTTCCCAATATTTAATAAATCTCTCCGTTCATAATTGTGCAGTTAATAGTGTTTCAGACTTTCACAATTAATGTATGCAAAGAAATGGCTACAAGTTAGCCTATTAAGATTGTTTTAACTTAACCAATAAAATTGATTGATTAATCGGTAACACATATAAGTAATATGGATTAAGGCTAGCAATTGTGCTTGTGTGATGAACATGGCAGCTCTTCAAAGAGTATTGGCATTTAATAGAATATATAATTTAAGAAGACGACGTAATCCACGAATCCATGTAGTTCGCCTGAATGCAGAATTTTTCCCTTAGTCCCACGATGCAATTACTGAAGCCCTCCGATTTTCTACCACAGTGTGTTTCTGCAGACTGTTGGTAAGTAAATTTTATTTATAAAGCACTTTCTATGCCACCAAGGTTGCCCAAGTGAATATATAAGTGCTGTAGCCTATATATTCTAATAAATAGAGTATAAAATACAAAAAATTCAACAACAAACAAAATAAGATACACTAAAATAAAATAAAATAACAACATAAAAATACATTAATTCACCAAAACATTACCACAGTCTTACTGAACAAATGCAAGTTTATATAAATGGGTTTTTAAACCTGATTTAAAAGCTGAGACAGAGGTAGCATGGCGGATATCAGATGGTAGGTTATTCCACAGTCTCAGAGCGTACACTGAAAATGCACGATTCCCTCTTTTTGAACAAGTCCTGGGGAGAACTAATAAGTTGTGAGATGAAGATCTCAGCGAGCACTGCCTGATTGGAGATTGGAGCAAATCTGAGATGTAAGAAGGGGCCAGCCCATTTAATGCTTTAAAACCAAATAAAAGCACTTTAAATGGTATTCTATATTGTACTGGTAACCAATGAAGTGAGGCAAGGACTGGTGTAATGTGTTCTCTTTTCTTGGTTCCACTTAATAATCTGCATGCTGCATTCTGGACTAACTGTAAACGATGTAATAGGTACTGGTTAATACCAATGTATAAAGAATTACAGTAGTCAATTTGTGAAGTTATAAAGGCATGAATGACCTTCTCAAGGTCAGCAAAACTGAGAAAAGGATTTAGCATTACAATGTTTCTGAGGTAGAAGAAGCCACTTTTTTTACCACATGACATGTTTTAGACATGTTAAGCCTGGTTCACACTACACGACTTTTCAGTCGTCAGGTTTTTGTGCCATTCACACTACACGACTGGTTGTGCTGTAATCGCGAGTCTTTCAGTTGTCGTGGCTTTCACACTACATGACTGATCGGCGACGCGGGCTCACGAATTACACGACTGGGGAATCGCCGACTCATCTGGCTGCCGTCCAAATACGCGAGAACACGAAACGAAACTCTCGCGAGAACCAGCAACACCACATAGAAGAAAAAAAAACAATGTACATGTACTCCACATTTTTGTTATTATTATTTTTTTTACCGTTTAAACACTCCATAGTCCCAAGTGAACATAAATATAATCAATCACACTATTTCTCCAGTGCTGTCACAATAACTTAAACACAGTGTTGTAGTAAAGTTGTAAGAAAGGTGAGGATTTTGTGTGTTTGCTGGGTTACTGTTTTGAAAGTATTCTTGAAAGTTTTTTACATTCTTCAGAGATATCTATAGCGGTGCCGCGGTTCTCTCTCCGCGTTCCCATTGGCTGTAGCTAGACGCTGCCGACTCTCAGTCGCCGACTGGGCTAGATATTAAACATGCTAGATATCTGCCGGTCGTTTGCGACGAGTCGGCGACCAGTCGGCGACTGCTCGGCGAGCGTCTTTCAGCAGTTCACACTACACGACTGAGCGAGCGACGAGTGATCGCCGATTTGCCTCCGACCACAGTTTCTGTCGGCGATCAGTCGGCGACTGAAAAACCAGCCTAAAATCGTATAGTGTGAACCGGGCTTAACATGTCCCGACACAGTCCCGTTTCCCTTAAAGGGACAGTACACTTATTTCCTATATGAAAACAAAGTGCATGAATGTAAACAATTGGGTTTTTACATACAGTACAAAATAAGTATATTTACATTTCTTATAAAAGCTAATTAACTATTTATAGTCATTTAAATACCAAACTTGGTATTAATGTTTTGGCTCCTACAGGAGCTATTAATAATTTTAAAGGTAAATGGACCTAAACCCTCAAATGTCACTTTGATCAGCTGGGGAGGCATAAAATCAAGTGGGGTGGTTGTTAGCTTTGTGTTCAGCATAAAATCGGCAAGCTCTGACATTAAAACGGTTTCCAATTCTCTAAAAACCCCTTTACATGACAAAGGAAGATAACAATCCAAACCTGCATACGGAATCAGAGATCTAAATGTTTCAATCTTTCCAATAAAAAAAGTTTAATAGCTCTTCACAAAGGTCAGGAGGTACATGTTCCAAGTCAGATTCAAGTTTAAGTAGAGTTAATTGTATTAAACAGTACTTTCCCAACTGGCATTTCAACGTTGAATCAATGTCAAATGTTATGGTTGAATCAATGTTGGATTTGGTGTTGATTTTGAAAAGTGAATCAACGTTGATATGCCAACTGTAATGATGAGCGCTGTGGGAAGGATGAGGCACGAGTCCGACCGATTACGCACAAACGTCACTTTAATTATTTACATTTATGGCATTTAGCAGACGCTCTTATCCAGAGCGACTTACAAAAATGCTATGTAGTTGCTTGGAATCTCCAAGGTAGAATAGATAGTCCTGAACACAAGGTACTCTAAGCTGGAAAAACCACTAGACGAAAGTCAAATGATACCTAACAATTATACCTGAATATACACATCCCCTGAGGAAAAAGACAGTAAACAATTCCTATAACCCAATTATGCACAATACCTGAGGAAAGAGACGATAAAGTACAATAGACAATGCGTAATTATGCAAAGTGCACTTGAAAGAGGTGGGTCTTCAGTCGGCGTCTGAAGACAGCAAGTGACTCCGATGTTCGGACACACAAGGGAAGTTCATTTCACCACCTTAGAGCCAGGACAGAGAAAAGTATGGATGCTTGTCTCCCATGTGTCCTGGATGATGGAGGGTCAAGACGAGACATACAGTTGTGATCAAATTTATTCAACCCCCAATGCTGCGAAGGGTTTTATAGAATTCAGTGCACATTTGTAATTGTGTTCATAATGAAATCTTACAAGGACTTGTTAAAGAACTAAATGCAACTAAGATGGCATCAATTTTTTTGTCATAAAGTATTAAATGGCCTTTTTGTGATTTCTTCATTGACACAATTATTCAACCCCTTTACGACTACCACTCCTAAGAACAGAGGTTCATTCCAGTGTTTTCCATCAGGTATTGAAAACATCTGTGGATGTCAACGAGCAGCAATCAAGCATGATAAGCACCAATTAGGCAGATTTAAAAGGACTGTGATACTCAGCTCCTTCTAGACATCTACTGGTGTGTTTCCAAGCATGGTGAAGGCAAGAGAATGGTCCCAGAAGACAAGAGAAGAGGTTATTGCTCTTCACAAGAATGGCAATGGATATAAAAAGATTGCGAAGTTGTTAAATATTCCAAGAGACACTATCGGAAGTATCATTCGCAAGTTCAAGTTAAAGGGCACAGTGGAAACGTTACCTGGTCGTGGCAGAAAGAAGATCCTGACCGCGACTGCTGTGCGCTACCTGAAGCGTAATGTGGAGAAAAATCCCCGCGTGACTGCTAAGAAACTGAAAAAAGACCTGTCAGATGTGGGCACTGAAGTTTCAGCTCAGACAATAAGGCGCGCACTGCATAACGAAGACCTCCATGCCAGAACGCCCAGACGCACCCCCTTGCTGACTCCAAAGAACAAGAAAAGTCGACTGCAGTATGCCAAAAGTCATGTGGACAAGCCACAAAGGTTTTGGGACAGTGTACTGTGGTCAGATGAAACTAAATTAGAACTGTTTGGGACAATGGACCAGCGCTATGTTTGGAGAAGGAAGAACCAGGCTTATGAACAAAAGAACACCTTGCCTACTGTGAAGCATGGCGGGGGGTCAATTATGCTTTGGGGCTGTTTTGCTTCTAATGGTACAGGAAAGCTTCAACGTGTGCAGGGTACCATGAATTCCCTTCAGTACCAGGAGATCTTGGAGGAAAATGTGATGGAGTCAGTCACAAACCTGCGGCTTGGGAGACGTTGGACCTTCCAACAGGACAATGATCCAAAGCACACATCCAAGTCCACTAGAGCATGGTTGAACATGAAAGGCTGGAACATTCTAGAGTGGCCATCGCAATCACCAGACTTAAATCCAATTGAGAACCTCTGGTGGGACCTAAAGAAGGCAGTTGCAGTGCGCAAGCCTAAGAATGTGACTGAACTGGAGGCTTTTGCACATGAAGAATGGGCTAAGATACCCATAGGTCGCTGCAAGACACTTGTGTCAAGCTATGCTTCACGCTTGAAAGCTGTCATAACTGGAAAAGGATGTTGTACTAAGTACTAAAAAATAATGTCACTAGGGGGTTGAATAAAACTGATAATGATGTGAGCACAGTAAAGACATTTGTGGTTATTCCATCATAAATATTATGTTATGTTTGTCTAATTTATAAGTGCCTCTTTGATATAATTGTAAATAAGATGACTGAAATGATCAAAATCAATGTCAAACTGGCCAAAACACTTTATTTCAGTGGGGGTTGAATAAATTTGATCACAACTGTACTTGAGGCGCGGAGGGCTCTAGGTATGCATCTGGGTTTTACCATGGCCATCAAGTAAGGAGGAGCTGGATCATTCTTTGCTTTGTAGGCCAGCACCAGGGTTTTATATTTGATGCGGTCAGCTACCGGAAGCCAGTGGAGGGAGCACAGCAAGGGAGTGACATGGCTGAACTTGGGAAGGTTGAAGACCAGCCGAGCTGCAGCGTTCTGGATCAGTTGCAGGGGTTTGATGGCATGCATAGGAAGACCAGCCAGTAGGGAGTTGCAGTAGTCCAGTCTTGAGATAACAAGGGACTGGACAAGGACCTGAGTGGCCTCCCTAGAGAGAAATGGCCGAATCCTCCGAATGTTGTGAAGGGCGAATCTGCATGATCGTGTTGTGTTAGCAACGTGGGCCGTGAAGGAGAGTTGATTGTCGACAACTACACCAAGGCTACGCACTTCCATGGATGGAGTGATCACGGTGTTCTCGAATGAGATAGAAAGATCACGATGAGGACTGGCTCTTGCAGGGATGTACAGCATCTCTGTCTTGCTTGGGTTAAGCTTTAGGTGGTGAGCTGCCATCCAAGAGGTAATGTCTTTCAGACATGCAGAGATTCGAGCTGAAACCTGTGTGTCAGAGGGTGGGAAGGAAAAGAAGAGCTGGGTGTCATCCGCATAACAGTGATAAGAGAAGCCATGTGCAGAGATTGACTCACCCAGAGAGCGGGTATAAAGGGAAAAAAGAAGTGGACCCAGCACTGAGCCTTGTGGAACACCGGTGGAGAGTTTGCATGGCGTGGATGTTGATCCTCCCCATGTTACTTGGTAGGAACGACCCTCCAGGTAGGATGCAAACCACGTCCATGCATTGCCAGTGATACCAAGGCCTGAGAGGATGGACAGGAGGATCTCGTGATTGACTGTGTCAAAGGCCGCCGAAAGGTCAAGCAGAATCAGAACTGATGATAGTCCAGTTGCTCTAGCCGCATGTAGTTTCTCAGTTACTGCAATGAGTGCAGTTTCCGTAGAATGTGCCGGCTTGAAGCCAGATTGGTTGGGGTCCTGAAGCTGGTTCTGTGAGAGAAAAGAGGATAGCTGGTTGTGTACAGCCCGTTCAAGGATCTTAGAAAGGAATGAGAGGAGAGATACCGGTCTGTAGTTGCTGATGTTGGTGGCGTCAAGGTTGGGTTTCTTTAGGATTGGCACCACCCTAGCCGCCTTGAATGATGATGGCACAATCCTGAAGATAAGGAGTTGTTGATGATGGTCGAGATGAAAGGGAGGAGTTTGTGGGAGATTGTCTGGAGGAGTGTGGATGGGATGGGGTCCAGAGGGCATGTGGTGGGACTGCTGGATGTCAGCAGCTGAAGCACCATCTCAGCTGAGAGAGGAAAGAAGGAGGTTAGAGAAAAGGGAGGAGTAGGAGGGGACACAGTGGGCAGAGGGACTAGGGAAAAGGTGCTGCGAATCGTATTGACCTTCTCTTCAAAGAAGGTAACAAAATCATCTGCAGTAAGAGAAGTGGGAGTTGGAGGGGGGGAGGGTTTGAGGAGAGAAGAGAAGATTTTGAACATCTTGCGTGGATCTGATGTAGATGCCTCCAGCTTCTCTCTGTAGAATGATGTCTTGGCAGCAGTTAGTTCCATGGAGAATAGGGACAGGAGAGACTGATACAAGCGAAGATCAGCAGTAAGCTTCGATTTCCTCCATCGCCTCTCAACCATCCTCAGTTCTCGTCGGTTGTTACGTAGGGTGTCCGAGAGCCAAGGAGCAGGTGGGGAGGATCTTGTGGGTTTGGAAGAGAGGGGACATACAGATAGCGCAGACAGCGCACATTGAACACTTAAACATTAAGTGAGGCGAGACTCAGACAAAGATGAGCACGGGACACTGCGCGAACGCACATTAAATAGACAGACCACATAATCCCAGAGTGATGACAAGACAGGTGAGACTGATGAACACGCTCGGACACTACCACACCCACGAAGATCCACAGACGCAGACGACTAGACGTAGAAAACATAAACATACGCCCAAAGGGGAGGGGTCAGGGGCTGTACTGTGACACCAACGTTGTTTCAACGTCATACATGCAACCTTGAATAAACCACAAAACTCATGTTCATGATGCTTAAAATTGCATGGGAGAGAGGAAAAAAACAACTGTATGCCATAATGAAAAAGGAACAATTAAATTTTTTTAATTCTCTCTGTATATTTCTTCTCTGAGAACATAGAACAGCAGGACTACAACAAAATGCCCAGCACTTACAGAGTATGAGTATAAAGAATGTCAAAAAGATAAATCATATTTCTTGCGGTCACCACCACCCATTTTCTCCGGTGCTTTCACGCTACAACCCCTGACCCCTCCCCTTTGGGCGTGTGTTTATGTTGTCTACGTCTAGTCGTCTGCGTCTGTGGATCTTTGTGGGTGTGGTTGTATCTGAGTGTGTGCATGCTGTTACTATATATATGTAACGTCGGGTGCGTGGGGAAGGACGAGGCATGAAGTCCGACGCAATCTCAACGCTACTTTATTTAGATACAGAACACTTAGTGCAAATAGCGCACATAGAACAAAACACACACACACTTATGTGTAAGACCCAGACAAAGACGAGCACGGGACACTGCGCGAACGCACATTAAATAGACAGACCACATAAGCCCCGCGTGATCACGAGACGAGCCACAGGTGAGACGAATGAACACATTCAGACACATCCACACCCACGAAGATCCACAGCTGCAGACGACTAGACGTAGACAACATAAACACACACCCAAAGGGAAAGGGGTCAGGGACTGTAATTCATAACTTGCATCAGTTGACACAATGTGCAGCACTTCTTTTAAGCCATTATCTTCGACCACAGAGAGCGAACAACACTGCAAATACTGTGACGCGTCATGTATAAACGCGTGCAGAGTCGCGCGCTACGGCCACTCGCGAAAGTTTAATCCAGTCTAAATGGTCCAATGAAGGTAATGTAACCGAGCTTTTCGAGGGTTCGAGTTGCAGTGTAAAACAATCTAACTCAGAAGACACAAGTAGGAACTTCGCACCATTCTCTGTTTTTATTCTCAAACTTTTCTTCTTCTCCCTTTTTCAAGAACCCGCAGAACACGCTACAGCGCCCCAAGAGGCATTCCGTATCACCCAGGAACGTTCAGTTACATACGCCCCCCCCCCCCCCCCCCCCAATATAAATGTCCCTGTTTATAACACCCCCAGAACGATAATCACACAAACAAATCACAGAGTAACAAAACAGAGAAATTAGACACTAAAACAGCAAAAAAAAGAAGAAAAATAGAAGTCAGTGTCCAAAATGACCTTTCCTCAGCTCCATAAACAACAGGATAGTAACCATGAGCCCGAGCCACCCCATGCCTTGAACCAAACACAAAACAAAAAAATAAATAAATAAACCCCACAACAACCACTGTCAATAGATCATGAAATCCTGAAGATGAGCCGGGGCACGCAGAACACGTCCAGCACGGGATACAGCAGATCCAGGCTCCGATAACCTTAGATCCCCATCAGTGAAGCCAGTTCTCTCCCCAGTGCCTAAAACCGGGACATCCAGCTGTGTGGGAGGATCACCTGCCATCGGAGAAGCATGACATGGAGAAGAGGGTCGTGAGGGCAAGGACAACGTATATGGCTTCAGCCGGTTGTGGTGAACTATCTGAACATGCTCCCCCCGGTCCCTCGGGTCACTGATGGAGTACGTTAGGCCAGTTTCATCCCCTGAACGCTGAACCTGCATAACCTGATAAGGGCCGCGCCAGTGCGGCGCCAGCTTTGCGTGACCCTCAGCAAGGTTGCTCAACCAAACTAAACTGCCCACAACATAAGTGTGGTGTCGAAACCTTTCATCATAGTACAACTTTTGCCATTCTCGAGCCTCGGCCAAATTGAGCCTACCCGTCCCAAAAGCCATCTCCAGCCATCGCCCCAGAGAAGACACAAACTGGGTGTAAGACCCAGGCACCCAAGACCCCAAAAGACTGTTAGGCACATGCCAAGGCAGCCCCCTGAGGATCAGCTCCATCATCCTTTGGTAAGTTGCAGGTGAGTTAGTAAGACCCATGGGCATAGATCTCCACTGGTATAACCCCGACCTGTAGGAATACATTTAGCAGCTAAGTTATCATTACTGACCTGCGCATTAGCCCCAACATATTTTGCATTGAGGTGGTAATGAAGGGTGGAAGTGCTCCTGTGATAAGCGAACAGTCATCAGTCATCTCCATCATGCTCATCTTATTGTGCATCCATATAATCTGTATGTTTGCAACTCGTGCACTGAGAAACATTCCACGGTGCAAAAGTGTCTCATGCGTTAAATGCGTTAGAATGCATTAATTTTTTTAGTGAATTAATTTTCCTGTAATTAATTAATCGAAATTAATGCATTAAAGTCCCACCACAATATATATAATTTCCAGTGACTAGGGATGCATTACATAAAACCAAAATTGGTTTTCATGCAATTGTAAACATTCCTCGAGTTGTTGGTGCAGTGGACAGCACTCTGATCCCCATACACACTCCAAGCCTTTTGAGCCCAATCTACATCTGCTGTAAAGGCTCCTCCGCTTTGATTATACAAGTAATATGCAATCACCAAGGACTCTTTACGGACATTGTGGCCAAGTGGCCTGGGAGTACACTTACTCCTTCATCTGGGCCAATTTTGGAGTGTGTCAGATGGCTAGGGACAGTGCATTTGTGTACTAGCTGACAGTGAGTATTAACTCAGCTATATACTCCTGTATCAAATCCCATGGTATCCCTTCAGTAGCTGTGGGGCCCAGTATCCCCCAATGCCTTCTCCTCCCCCACAGTAAGGGCACATGTGGACATTTGACCCAGTGGCAGAGCCAAAGGGGTGGCAACCAGGGCTGGACTGATAATCTGGCGTACCGGGCATTTGCCCGGTGGGCCGACAGTCCTCAGGGGCCAATGGATTTTTTTTTCTTCCCTTTTTTTTCTAAGAGACCGGCCCACAATTTAGAGGGGGCGGCCCATTGGTCCATCTTCAATATAGACAGTGGACTGAACCAATCAGGACGAAGTAGGACAAAAGCGGCCCCACCCTTTCTCTGCGTGGTCCGCTGTAACTCCCGCTACGTTCAGTGTTGAGCGTGTTGTTAAAGGAGAGGCAGAATGGAGCAACAGAAACAGCAGAAAGGGGGTGTGGAGAAGTTAGTGCGAAGAAATTGAACAGTCTCAATGTAGATGCTACAAAATGTGTAAAAATCACAGACATGTTCGCTGCTGTAGCCTCCGCGTCCTCTGTAGGTGAAGACAGCAGCAGCAGACGAGCAGCAGCCAGAGATGCAGGCTTGTGAAAGAGAAACCGAGGGACAGACTGAGTGGGAAAGTGTAGTACATAAGCATGTAGTAATGTTAGGATAACACAGGGACTTTATTACATGAGAATGATGAGCAGTGGCAATTGATTAGTATCAATATTAATTGTTATTTGCATACTTCCAAAATCTGGCACGCGCCCTTATTCATGTGCCCTAAAATAGCAAATGGTCAAGACTGAGAAGTGTTGGATGAGCAGCAAGTGCCCATTTTAGGCTATCATAGCATTTTAGATATTTAGGTTAAAGGTGTGTTGAAAGGCTGCATAGTAGTTCGAATTTGTAGCCTCTATGCTGTGGTTCAACATATTTTAAAAAGCACTCAAACAAGTGAAATTACAGATTTTAAAAAATCTTTGCAATTTAAGCATGACTACAGTAAGTGTAGAAAATATAAAAGTAATATTAGCAAAAGATATGCCCACACTGAATAAGAGTAAAACTGTCAAATGCTTTAAAGACATGTTTGCATTGCATGGATTCATAAAGCAGCTTTGTTTGTAGCCAGATACAAATACATGTTATAGCTGTTTAAAGGAGGGAGCACCTTTAACCTGAAGAATTAGAATTGAGCTGTTATATCAGAGAAATTCAGAAAATACATATTAGAGATGATTTCAATGAAATCATAAGTGATTGTGTTATAATAATGCTAAGATGGAATCCAATTATTATTTTTCCACGTCATACCCCACATACATAAATTACAAGACGGTTGTGCTCCGCTAATTATGAGGGGCCGGTCTAAACCAAAAATGCCAGGATTGTTTTTTTTGTCCCAGTCCATCCTTGGTGGCAATCCCTACTGCCATTGTCATTTTTATATGTATCCCTCTGATAAAGCCTTGCTCACCCTTTGAAAAAAAATTCTAGCTCCGCCACTGATTTGACCTCCACCAGTCTTAGCCCTCTCCTTTCTGAGTTCTGCCCCCTTATTTTGGCTTGAATACAGAAGTCATGCCACATGCCATGCCTGATCTCTTAATTCCACTACATGCACTGATATTCTTGGCAATATTGCCCCATTTTTGTTTTGTTTATTTTTTGCGCTTTTACTCAAGGAAGTACTACTTTTGTTTTTGGCTCAGTTCACTCAACAGAAAGTTTCATTATAGATGTCACCTTGTGTGCACATCTACAGTAATGTTTAAATAGCAAAAGCCCTTTCCCAGACTTGTGACTTGACTTGGACTTGTATTTTACTTCACGTGTGAAGTATCATCTTGCCTTTCAGACATTTGATCGCTATGAGTCAGTCTCATTCAGGGTAACAGGTAGTGGTATTTCATGCTATCATACATTAAGAGCATGCACTTCTTGCAGTCATATTATCATATAATAAGTGCAGGCTCTTATAGCAAAAGGTAAACCCTAATGTTGTATGGCATTAAAATCCCACTGTTTCACTACTTCATCGACTCATAATGAGCATACTTTGTTGAGTGTTTCATGGATATCCCATTGACTTGTCTGTGAATCATTGACAATTTATTAAATACAAGTCTAATATAAATGTTGATTTTGTTCAGTGACCTAGTCACAAAATAAACACACATCACATGGTCTATAACAAAGTTCAGGGTGTACATTTTAAACACACTGACTTTATTTAAAATATTGCAAAGTGTTTTCATCAAATGTAAACACATCTGACCTCCAAATAAATGCATAGTTTAGTCTAAACCAGAAATATATCTAGCAATTGAGTCCAATTATTATTAGTAGTAGTATTAGTATTTGTAGCAGTATAAACTTATATAGGGCTTTTCTCATACTCACACATGCTTTACAATCAACATTTAGCTTTTACATCCAATTAAAACACATTGGTATGAAGCAGCAGCCATTAAATTAAATTATATCCAAAGAGGGACCCACACAGAGACAGAGGGAAAACATGGAAACACCACCTAGGTAGGTACACAAACTGTCACGGTGAGGCTGACCCCTGACCCCTCCCCTTTGGGCGTGTGTTTATGTTGTCTACGTCTAGTCGTCTGCGTCTGTGGATCTTCGTGGGTGTGGTTGTATCTGAGTATGTGCATGCTGTTACTACGAATCGCCAGCTGCCCTCCGTCCGTTTGTTTATCGCCCTTTATGAACGAGAGCGAGGGGGTGGACAGCGCCTCGGGACGTTCTGGGAGTACCGTGCACCTTAGGAAGGAGGTTCCCCGGTCCCCCTCAGCAGCGAGTGGCATGGACTGTTCCCGCTGCCCGACCCCGGAGGAATCCATGTCGCTGGGTCGGAGCGTCTCCAAGAGCGAGGAGGAGATGGAGACGTCGGGGGGCGAAGTGAGGGCATCCGCAGGAACGCAGAGAGTCCCTGGCGTAGCCAGCGGCCCAAGGTGGGTGCGTCATGCGCCCATGGAGCCGCCGCGGACACCAGTCGACGCACGGCACAAAGCCAGGACTCCAGTCGCGCCCAAAGGGAGGACCGGAGCTTCCCGAGGGAGGCCACCAGGAGCAAGGCCAGCGGGAGTCCTGGAGGGACTCCGCCGCCCGCACCGCCCGCTGCGTCTGCGCTCCCAGGAGGGACTGCGATGCCGTTTGCGCTTGGGCAGGCAGCCGGAGCGATGCCATGGCTGCCTGTACCCTTATGTTTGTCTATTCCCCTGTGTCTCCCTAATTTCCTTTTCCCGTTTGTTCCTCTTGTGTTCCATGTTCCTGTGTGCGTGTGTGTGCTTGTGCCGTTGTTTAATGTATCTTGTAATGTATCCTGTCTTCCCAGGGAGGGTGTGCTAGAGCTTTTTGCGGCGGTTCCCGCCGTCGGGGGTGATTGCTCTCGGAGGCTCGTGATCCCGGCGGCTCCGGACCTGCCCGTTGGTGTTGGTTCGGGGATTTCCAGCTGCGCGGGACGCTCCGGGAGTAGCGAGCCCCTGGCGGAGGGTTCTGTCACGGTGACAGCTCCGGACCCCTCCCTGTGGGCGTGCCGCTACGTTGTCTGCGTGTCGTTATGTCCATGTTTGTACTTCCGTGGGCGTGGGTCGTCTGTGAGCGTGTTCGTGGTATCACCTGTGCCTTGTCTCGAGGTCACATGGGTCTGTGTAATTCACCTATTTAATGTGCGTTCACGCAGTGTCTTGTGCTCGTCTTTGTCTAAAGTTCATGCCCGTGTAAGCACCAGCGTCAGCGTGCTTGCACCGTATGTGCTGAGCTTTGTGTATTTCTGTGAATTAAACGTTGTATGTTCATCGCCAGACGCTCGTCGTGTCTCCCAGAGGTGGGGACTCGAGTCACATGACTTGGACTCGAGTCAGACTCGAGTCATTAATATTAAGACTTTTGACTTGACTTGAAAAAATATTCAGAGACTTAGACTTGACTTGGACTTTTACACCAATAACTTGGGACTTGAATTGGACTTGAACCTGTTTACTTGCAAAGACTTGATTTTTTTTTTTACCCCAAATCTAAATTTTAAAACGCATATTAATATTTATAAAGTGCGCCCCATTAATTTCATTTCCGTCCTTCTGACGCAGACCGGCGTTACACCAGATTCTGTGACCGTCGAGTTTTGTGACCACAGGGTTTTTAGTTTCTGTTCAGAGGCACAAACGCTTTACGAATGCTACGTAAACTACGCTGATGCACTTTCTTTACTCGTTTTGTTGGTGTCCACGAGGCAAAATATGACAGATGTTTATATTTACATTTATCGTCTCTTAATTAAATGTACTTAAACAAGATTTACCATCCCCTCACCATTGCAGCCAACAAAGAAATCATGAATGGGATGTACAGGTGAGCCTTTTTAACTGGGGTCACCAATTCTGACGGCAGCCATCAGAATATGTGACCCCACAATAACAGAAAACAATGAAAAAATAACCCTAACCTTTTATTAGTCTATATTTAAACATTTTATCCAAATGTTTAGAATAACCATTCATAATGACAGCATCTTGCTTACGATGAAGCTTGCTATTTTCGTGTAAAATGATGTAACGAAACATTCTTGTTTAAGTACATTTATGTAATTAAGAGAAGATAAAATGTAAATGATCTGTCATCTTTTGGCTGGCGGACACCAACAAAATGAGTAAAGAAACGCATCAGCGTAGCATTCGTAAAGCGTTGGTGCCTGTAAAAAAAAGACTCGAAAGGACTTGAAATTCCAAGTTTCAGACTTGGGACTTGACTTGACGGTTGCTTGTCTTGACTCGAGACTTGACTTGACTTGACTGTCTTTGCTTGAGACTTGACTCGGGACTTGAGGATAAAGACTTGGACTTACTTGAGACTTGCAAAACACTGACTTGGTCCCACCTCTGGTGTCTCCTCCTTCCTCCCGCACACCAGCGTCACAGTTTCTGCATCTAAAGATACAATGGTTGTCTCTAATTTGTTAATTGTGCAGTAATCTATTATGTTTATTAGTCTTTGTGTATTGTTGGCTGATTGTCTACCACCTTGATAAAACCTGTTTGGTCTATAAGTGGGGTGATTTTCTCTAATCTTCTGGTAAGAACTTTGCAAATAATTTTAAGATTTACGATTATGAGTGAAATTGGGCGATAGCTAGAAAGAAGTGTAGGGTCTTTGCCTGGCTTAAGAAGTAGGCTAATTTTAGCAGAATTCATGTCTGGGGACAGTATGTGTGACGCGCGGGCAGGGCGAAGGACGAGACACGGGAATCCTTGCTTTCCAGGCAGACGTCACTTTAATAACAAAGAGATTGCGCAATAGCGCACGAGCAACACACACGATTCACACAACGTGCAGACTTAGACAACGACGAGCACAGGACACTGCGCGAGCGCACATTAAATAGACAAACCACATTAGCCCCATGTGATTACGAGACGATTCACAGGTGAGACACATTATTCACACAACATCACTTCACCACAGAGTTCCGCAGACGCAGACAAAGCACGTGGGCAACGTTTACACACGCCCAAAAGGGAGGGGCCGGGGTCCTCAACATGACAGTATGTGATCATTTTGAATTTGAGTTACCATTCTAAAAAAGGTTGGTTCTAGCACAGCCCATAATTCTTTGTAGAATCCTACCGTAAATTCATCTGGGCCCGGTCTGCATTATTATTTGATAAATGCTGCAGGGCTTCATGTAATTTGGGCAAAGTATTGCCGACTCATGCCGCATGCCGAGCGTTCTCCTGATTCCGTTGCCTGCCTGTGTTCTGACCTCTGCTTCCCTTGTAGACCACGTTCTCAGCCTAGCCCTTCTGTACCTCACCAACTCTGCTTTTCTGTGGCCCTGGACTGGCTTGACTCCCCACCTTACACTTCAATGTGCAAAGCCATTATGTACATTGTTACTCGCCCTTGACGACATGTTCAATAAAAGGGATTTTATTCCGCAGTTGGATCCTTCTCTGCCTGGTTAATACATTACACTGTGCTGCAACAATGCTAACTGAAATGCAAATGCAACATGCAGGTTTGAGCAGACTTTCATTTCTAATCTAACAATTGCTCCTTTCATAGGCTTTATGTGCCAAGGTTTGAGTAGTGTAGGTCTATCCCTCCTTTGTATGCAGACATTTACCAAGGCAAACAAGGCATCAGAGCTGGAATCCACAACGCTTCATAAATAACAATTATTTATCTATGTGATAAATATTAGCAACTACACAGCTACAAAAATAACAGGCAGTTAGTTCAACTTCAAATAGAAAAGAGCTTGATGGTTCAGTCAGCCTGCATACAATCGAAATATGTATGTATGTGCCTTACCTTAGTGTAAGGTAGCTCGCGCTGTGGAGCTAGGAGGTGGACACAAACGCTGAGGAAAGTGAGATTTATTAAAGGGGATTCCAAAATCATGGTCAAACGGGCAGGCATGGGTCATATCAGAAGGGTACACCCCGCGTCAAAATCAAGAGAGTAGTAGACCCAAGTGCCGCCAAAACGCAAAGAGAAAAATGTGTGCGTGAACAGAAAAGATGTGGAGAAAACTCAACGCAAGAAAATAAACTCGACCGCAAACACACAGGAGAAAATTGCAACAGATAAGGTGCGGAGAAAACTCAACGCAAGAAAATTAAACTTAGGATGCCAGGGGAAGTAATTGGCAGCAGGCAGAATGCCACGCCAAAACAAAAACCCTTCTCAAAATAAACGAAGAAGAGATAAAAAAAGATAAAGCAGAGGGAAAACTTGAGGTAGGCTAGTAAGCAGCACAGGAGATATTCGAATAAGTAGCAGAAAAGCAAGAGTGATAAGAGAGAGTGAGAGAGAGCATAAGGTGGCGAGACACCTAAACACAAGAAACGCAACCAGAGATCACAGAGAAAGGGCTGAGGACGTGAAGGTGAGCCAAAACGATTCAGCAGTGATCTTTTTCACTAAGTTTCCTTAAGAAGCCATAGAGCAGCGTTTCTCAAAGTGTGGGGCGCGCCTCACTAGTGGGGCACATGGGTATTGCAGGTGGGGCGCAAGCAATTGGAAGAAATGAACCTTTCTGGTTATACTTTCGCGAGTGACCGTAGCGCGTGACTCCGCCGACCCTGTGTGAACGGTGGAACCGTTTATACTTTCCGCATGCAGTGTTGTCCGAAATGATATGTGGTAGTATAAACACCCCTCAACAACAGGGGAATGAAGCTTTATGACGAATTTTAATGTTGCTTTGTGTTTCAGCATTGAAAAGTACTTTAAAATGCTTGAAATTGTAACTACTTCGTTTCACAACAAATATCTGTCTGACTGAACAGGTGTGGGTTTCCCGAAACGTTCGTAGCGCTAAGTACTTCGTAACCTCGTATGAAACGTACAAGGTTAAGAAGTACGTAGCGCTAAGAACGTTTCGGGAAACTCACCCCAGTTCTGTATTACGTTTCTTGTAATTCCAGGACGAAACATGAGACAACGTGAAGACGTTAAGATTGGGCGTTTTGAAAATAAACAACCATTAAATAATGTGATTAAAAGCGAATTATTTCGAATCATTTCGAGTATATGTATAAATATTTTACATAATTAAGTTTAACGTGCTGGGAAATATTGAACGAATATTGAAAGAGACGTACAAGTGCTTTAATTCCACCTTGTAAAGGTGTATGAACCCTGCAAACGTGACTTTGTTCATTGCGTTGAAGAGCAGTGTGCGTGAAGTTACAAAATTCGAGAGGTGCACGACCTTGTGAATCGACAGCGCGCGAGGCCCTCGCGCATGGGCGGAGCCACAGCGATTACGTCATTTTCGCCGCGCGGACCCTCGCACCGCGTCAAGTATATAAATATAAACCAGGCTTCAAGTATAAACCGTTTTAATGCCTTTTCGTTTTGCATAAGCCCCGGATGTTTAAAATGTCTGCATGGGGCATGGAATTTCTCCTTCTTCTGAGGTGGGGAATGATAGAAAAAGTTTGAGAACCACTGCCATAGAGACAGCTAAAACAGATGACTGCTGATTGCACCTGGAGAGTCTAGGACTGACTCGGGTGCCTCTAGTTTTGTTGGAAGGAGCGGCAGCCAAGCCAGCCCTGACAACGCAATTGACTTTCAGTTCCGGGACTCAGAAGTTTAACTTTCTGCCCGTGTAACGGACTGAAAAAAAAGTTATTTTTAGTAAAAATAGGCACCCATAATTTTTAAAAATTATTTACATTTTTCTGTATTTAACTTAATTGGATTTCAGTTAGTCTGTTTTAAAAACATAGTGTAATTCTCATTACATCATTATTTGCTTGTATTGTCGTCTCACCCAGTAGGGGGCGCTCTTAGCCTGCAGTGGCAAGGCAACTACAGCCCTGTGTAGCTTAGGAGGTTCAGAAGAAGCCTACTGCATCGGGCTGACAACACATTAATCTGCGTGTTGGGTTTTTTCTTGTCATTGTAGAGGTACACTGTAAAAAAAAAATCCGTTAAATTTACGGTAAAAGACTGGCAGCTGTGGTTGCCAGAACTTTACCGTAAAAAAAACGGTGACAATGTAAAAAACACTACGGTATCTTTTTTGACAACCGTAAATTTCATCATTTAGAACTGTTCTTTATACGGAAAATGACTTTACAGCTTACAATAATACACTGTAAAAAAAACAGGGTGACAATGTAAAAAACACTACGGTATCTTTTTTGACAACCGTAAATTTCATCATTTAGAACTGTTCTTTTTACGGAAAATGACTTTACAGCTTACAATAATACACTGTAAAATTAACAACTTTTTAAAATAAACCTATTTACGGTGAATAATTTTAAAAACAACTGTTTTACTGTTTATCTCTATGATGAACACATTACAACCATTATTACTTTATAGTATTTGATTGTAAAGTCCAACTTCACAGTAAATTACAGGCAGGCCGCTATCACTAGGGCCTCCCAGTTGTTGCCACCAATGATCTATATTATTATCTATAATATAGTTCATTGGTTGCCACATTTTAAGGCAACAAGGCACTCTTATTTTTGCCTTAGCAACGTAATCACGCATGAAACCGTAATCACGCGTTTTAAACACAATACGTGCAACATGAGGGCAGGTCATTAGCATTGTAACATTACACAAACACGGTAGGTAGACTCAGACAATGTACAACTACATAAACTAATACAGGGAGACTTAAACTAACAAAACATATAATCAAATACATAATCAACAACAGCATGTCATAACACTTACACATAACGCGTATCGATAACGGAGCCGCGGGGGCTCATGGGAAGTAGCGCCGCCCCCAGTGGACCGACGCTACACAATTTTACAGACTTTAAGCAGAAAAGCCTTAAATTTTCTCAACAATCAGCAGTGCGCCTTGTATGTGCACTGAATTCAAAAATCCGTCCCTGACACAGATACGTAATGTACGGAGCCCGTAAGGTGACATCATGTAAAAATAATAATAACGCGTGGCCACGACTTAATAGCGTGCGAACGCCTTACTAACGCGTGGCCACGACTTACTAACGCGTGCGAACGAGATCATTAACGCGTGCGAACGAGATAATTAAGTATTACTTTATATAAAGCCAGGTTTATCTTCCTTGGGCAGTCAGTTAGTGTACATCCCCTCCTTGCCAGTCAGTTCACGAACAACCCTGGGATCTGCTGGTTTTGCTGTGAAAATTAACTTTGTTGCCGCGCGTGAAAGGCGACATTAGTATCTCATTCCCACGCCTTAATGATCTTCGCACGCGTTAGTAAGTCGTGGCCACGCGTTATTTTATTTTTTACATGATGTCACCACAGTGAATGGTTTTCACTGTAAATTGAAATGTAGGCTACTCATCAGCAAAATCTGTAATTTAGACTGAATATTTTTTTTATTTTTAGGGTAATTCCTTGTTTACTACATTACGGAATTTTCCAATATATTTTACCTAAAATATTGAAATTAACATTAAAAATGTGTGCTTTCTACATATTATGACTGTAAAAATTAATTTTATATACTGTTTATTTTTTTAAAGTAAACTATTGCATCTGTTACAGTGATATACTGTTTTCTACTTTATGATCTTTTACTGTTGCTATTTTATAGTTTATTTCCGTAAATTTAACAAACATTTTTTACAGTGTAGGGAATGTCTTTAAATACATTTCAGTGGTTCAACCTGTTCACTAAAATGTTCGTGAAACCCTATGCCATGTTTTAATGTGTTTTGGGTGAGTTATATTGGGTAAAAGAGAAGATAGAAAATGCGTTAGCGATTTAGCTTAGAATAGGCTGTTTCAGTCGGCTTGGACGTAAAAGCTAGCTTTTTGTACTTTCCTAGGTGCTGTAACCTAACGTTTTACTAAAAGATTTAAAGCATTTGATACCACACATGTTTAAAGAAGTGTATTTGTATGGTTTTAAGATTGTCAAAGCACTATTTCCCATTTATTTGAAGTAGTGTCTCAGCTGCATTGTTCAGCTTCTCCGGTGCAGCGGGTTCTAAAATGGCGGCCTCCATGGAAGCCATGAGGTTCTTTGTATCGTGTTTTACAGCTAAATTGTGTTCTAGTAATATATGTCCGCTACAAAATTAGCTTCATATTGGAAAGCTATTTACTTTTTAGTATAAATGTGAACCAGTGATGTTATGTTAATATTGCAGAGTGATTTTGTGCACTTTGAGACCTTTACATTGAGAGCATTGTAGTGTAAATTTGGAATGTGTATGTGATGTAAAATGCATCTTGAAAAAGCTAAAAGTATGTAATGTATTTAAAATGTGAATTTCATTAAACCATGCAGCTTAGGAGGTTGAGAAGAAGCCTACTGCATCGGGCTGACAACACATTAATCTGCGTGTTGGGTTTTTTCTTGTCATTGTAGAGAGAGAGAGAGAGAGAGAGAGAGGGAGGACTAGAGACCTGATTACGGACATCATACAGCCATCCACGGCTATGATGCCATTTTGTGCACGGCCCAGGTACCCCTAGGCCTTGAGGCCGGCAACACCCGCATTTAATTTTTCACCATCAATATTTTTTTACTCAGTAACATGAGGGGGTTCAAATGTAGTGAAGTAAAACTACTTAGGTCAAAATTTACTCGAGTAAAAGTAAAAATGACATATTTCAAAAACTACTCAGAAAATTACAAATTACTTTTAAAAAAGTACTCAATTACAGTAATGTGAGTAAATTTAATTCGTTACTTTCCACCCCTGATAAAAACACAACAAAAGACTACACATCACTTTTAATGTAATAATTTTCCTAACTTATCATACTGCTGTGTGCACTTAAATCAGTGTTGGAAACTTGAAATGCTAATTATGATTGCGCTACATCGTTTTCAGTGCAGACTGACAAGAGGCGGAAAATTGGATCAGCTTAGAACAACTTAACATATTACACCCAATACCATGAAGAAATTGGTTAAATTAATATGCAGTACAACAAAATAAATATCATAAACAAACTGCAAAAATAATTTTCTCATACCTGTTACGTAGGGCTACGCCCCCTCTCCTAACTGTGGCTCCGGTTTCCCTGTTCCTCATGTCTGTGTTGTTCCCTGCTCATTGATCCCGCCTTGTTGTCTGTCTCCATGGTTTCCCCTCGTCTGCCACGCCCGTGTCGTAATTGTCTTCACCTGTGTCTAGTCTAGTTCTGTGTGTTTATAGTCCCTGTGTCTCCCATGTCGGTTATCGGTTGTTTTGTGCTATAAGTCAGTATGTACTTTGTTCATTCGGTCCGTGTTAATATTTGTTCATTCGCTCATTCTGTGTTTTTGGTGTTCTTTGTTCCTCGTGTGTCCTCCGTTTTTTCCTGCTTGGTTTGCATGTTCTCCTTCTGTTGTAAGTCATGTCTGTTTACATTTTGTGTTCGGACTGCCTGTCTGTTATGTCCCCTGCCTGTTACCACGACTCTGCTTATGGAATTCCCTTCAATAAATCTCGCTCTCCTCAGCGTTTGTGTCTGCCTCCCTGCTCTACAATGCATAGAGTGTTACACTAGTGTTATTGCACTATTAATTTTTGCACTTTTATTGCACTATTCATAACTGCATTTGTTGTACATTCAGCATATAAGCCCACTGCATGTTACTTTTATGCATATTAGTACACATATGCTACTCTCTCTTTACATACAACCTACATTTATTCTTTCCACTCACTCGGTACATACGTTTATTATACTTGTAACACCTACATTTTTCTACTACTCCACTGACCTTATTTGTATATGTAGCCACTGTTACTTCCTTGTATGTTATATATAAATACTCATATTTTTGCACTTCTGGTTAGATAATAAAATCTAATCTAATCAGGTAACTGGTTTGATGTAGTGTTAATCAGTAACACAATCAGTGAAGAAAGGTATATTGAGATCAACTGACATGTGCATACAGGATAACTTCTATCAATCACTGACTATTTATTAGATACTAGAATCATATAAATGTTGAACTGAAGATATAGTTAGGTGATATATTAACCTTGTAATGTGAGTACGGGAACGTACTGTACACACCGCGTGTGAAAAACAGAAAGAGGAGGAGCCGCATCCGAGCCAGCCCTGACAAACCTAGTTGCCTCATAAACAATCACAATGTTTAAAACAGACACAAGATTTTTTTTTATGTATATTAAAAACAAATGTAGTTTCACCACACTGCTATTTACCATACACGGGTGTCAACAGTACATCTGAAATACTTACAAAACCTCTAAAGGAAGTAAAGAATTCGAGTGGTCTTTTTTCTTATTACCGAGACAGACCCAAAAAGTCTTCTATCTTGCAAACTGATCTGTTGCACAGAGTGCCAAAACGTTAGGCCACTTTGTACTTTGCAAGCAAGTTTGATCCCTATTTAACAGTAAATGTTCAATTCAATCAATACTTGGTAGAGGCTCCTTTTGCACAAAATACTTCATCAATGCGGCGTGGCATGGAACAGATCAGCCTGTGCATCTGCTGAGGTGTTATGGAAGCCCAGATTGCTTTGATAGCAGCCTTCAGCTTCTGCATTGCTGGATCAGGTGTCTCTCATTTTCCTCTTAACAATACCCCATAGATTCTCAAAGAGGTTTGTGTCAGGCGAGTTTGCTGGCATCAAACGAAATAAATAAACTAAAATATAAATGACATCACCTGAAAAAAATGATGTGATACAAAATACAAAAATTCATGTACCAAAAAATAAATGTAATTTAGAATAATTTATTTCAACACTTCAGAGTACAAATTTCAGAGTGTGAATAGAAATGATCCTTGTAGGGTTTTTTTTTTTTTTTACCTTTTACAGTGACTTTCATACAGTCACATACATCTGATCAACTTTCACATTTTAAATTCTAAATACTTAAGTAAATCACAAATTATATAAAGTTTACGCCAAAACTGATGCCAACAGACTTTGACTTCTTTTGTGCCGGTCGCAGACATTCTCCATCACAACAACCAGGCGCTCTCTGAAAGAATAATGTATGAGCTCGGAATGTCAGTGAAAGAAACACAAGCACACAGTTTCTGTGGAATCACTGATCACTCTACATTATTTCTCAGTCCTTAAATACATTGAGGAATGGACCATCACGAGTGAGGAAAATATGACATTGAAAAGTTACATATGCATTGTTATGCACAATTCAATTCCCCATATATGTTCTAGCAGAGGGAAATCTCCATGACCCCTCCTTGTCTAACTTCTGACTTCCTCCTCATGATTGCTTCCTTTTTATATTCGCACTCTTTGCCTGTCAAATGCTGTTCCTGACTTCGCCTCTCTTTATTTTCCACTGTGCAGGGAGTTAGCAGACAGTAAATGAATTTGCGATGTTTGTATTTTTATTTTTTGTTGTACACATAATCAGAAAACCCTTCCTTGAACAGAATGGAAATTGATTCAACAATCGGTCTTAACTTACACTTGCAGCCCCTCAAATTAATTTCTTGTACATAAACATCACATAAGCACCGCCATAGCATTAATGAGATAATGTATATCAATCTAGACATAAAGAAAAACTCAGAGTTGATGCAAATTGAAGAGTCATTAGAATGCAAAACAAATGCATTGAGGCAGATGTCATGAGCACCGTGTTTACTGTTATTTATTATTCACCAGTTTAACCAAGTTGTCTTAGGTGATGAATAGTTAAGAGTTACTTGTTTCTTGTCATGACCAAAGTTATATTTTAGTATATCTTGGCCTGGTTCAATTTATCCTTTTAATCTTTGTTTCTTCATACTGTATCTGTGCTGTTGTATGGTTGTGTTTTAAAGATTTAATTGCAAATTACTTTACTAAGTTAAAGATCTGTTGCTGATTACAACATAAAGTGGCGATGAGGTCTTAAACATTTTTGGAAGGTCTTTAAAAGGGTATTGAATTTAATGTCAGTATTTCTGCATATGCATAGCTGTATCTTACTTATATTTGTAAACAGCCGACTCACTACCGTTTTTCTCTGCTCCGAACGCCTCCGCTGCTCCTGTTGGATTATGGGATAGGACAGTGTGCCACAATCGCATGCTTCAAAATGTCGCCCAATTCAGTAGGCCAACCAGGTACTTTTCACTTACTGTTTAATGCCTATTGTGTATTCGGACACACTACACTTTATCTCGTACTGCTTTGACGTACTGAATAGGAGGGAAGTACAGCATTTCGGACAGAGCCAATCTCATTCAGAGTAACGTAGTATTTCATCCTATCATAAGAGTACTTCCAATGCATGCACATTCACTCCTTGATCTTTTATTTCTCACTGAAACGTGGCAGCGTGACTGACTTCTTCCCTCATTGAGCTGTGTCCTGATGGATATTCCTTCATCAGCCACCCTCGGTTGTCTGGTCGGGGAGGAGGTCTTGCTGCAGTGTTTTGGAACAACCTCACTTGTCGCTCAACAAGGGTCGGTCATTTTTCATCGTTTGAACTGCAGATGATTAAAATTGGAAACAGGGATCCTTTATACTGTGCTGTGGTGTATCGTCCTCCCGCCTGCAATAATATGTTTTTAAAGGAATTTAGTGACTTTTTATCATCTACTATAAAGTTGTCCAGGCTGTTATTAGTTGGTGATTTCAATATCTACATTAGCGTTATGGAGTCTTTTAATTTTACCCAGCATGTGTCTGGCCCCACACATGCTAAAGGACATACTCTGTACCTTGTCTTTACCCTAGGTGTAAATGTGGATTTTATTTATTCCAAAGACATTTTTATTTCTGATCATCACTGTATTCTTTTTAATTTGTCTTATTGTGTCACTGGATCCTCTGTTCGCCAGGTAGTTACCTCACGCCTTTTAAATTCTTCTACTGCAGGAAAGTTTTCTGATAGGTTTATTTTAACTTTGGCTCCCAGTAATGATGTTTATAAGTTAACACATCTCTTTAATGAACATTGTCATTCCATTTTAAACGAGATTTGTCCCGTTAAAACCAGATTAGCTCCTGCCTCTAAACCTTCACCCTGGATTAATGACAGTATCCGCTGTTTAAGCGTGACTGTCGCAAAGTTGAGCGCCTTTGGAAGAAAACTCGTTTACACATTCATTTGTTTCATTTAAAGGATCTTTTAGTTTTGTTTAATAATGCAGTTAAAGATGCAATGGCGGTTTACTTCTCAAACCTGGTCGTAAAGAGTAGAGGGAACCCTAAAGTGTTGTTTAACACAATTACCAATATTCTTACTCCTGCTCCACCCGATGTTCCAATCTCTTCAAATGAGGACTGTAATAATTTTCTTTCATTCCTGGTAGATAAGATTAGTAATATAAGATCTATTATTACTCCATCAGGTTCCTCTCGGACTGTACCTGCTTCAACTCGGCCTTTTATGGATAGTTTTTCTCCGATTTCTTTAAGAGAACTAGAAAAACTAGTGGATTCAATGAATACTTCTTCTTGCCCTCTGGACATTCTACCTACGACTTTGTTCAAAAATGTATTTCAACATATTAGCCCTTGTGTGGTGTTATTAATTAATACGTCATTGATTTCTGGTCAAGTACCCGCCTATTGTAAGGACGCTGTCATTTACCCGCTTTTAAAGAAACCCAAGCTCGACCCGTCTATTTTAATAGCTATACCTTAATACCTATCTCAAAATTGCCCTTTCTATCCAAAATCCTGGAAAAGGTGGTATCTAAGCAGCTGATATCATTTTGGACAGACACAACATCATTGACAAGTATCAATCTGGGTTTCGTAGATTCCATTCTACAGAAACAGCACTTGTTAGAGTCTCCAGTGACATCTTGTCACATAGTGATGCAGGAGAATGTTCTGTTCTGGTGTTGTTAGATCTCACCTCTGCCTTTGATACTGTTGACCATCAAATACTACTTGATAGATTGAGACATTGGGTGGGTTTATCTGGTTCTGCTTTGGAGTGGTTCATTTCATATTTATCTGGACGTTCCTTTTGTGTGGCCTCCTCTAGGTTTAGGTCTGCCCCAGCCTCCCTTGTTTGTGGTGTGCCTCAGGGTTCTGTCCTGGGGCCTTTGTTATTTTTGTTATATTTGCTTCCTTTGCAGCATATCCTGAGCTCTTTTGATGGCATTTTGTATCATTGTTATGCCGATGATATTCAGCTGTATATTTCTTTTAAGCCAGAAGATTTCTCTAAGATACAGTTGCTGATTAGTTGTTTAGCTTCTATCAAAAGTTGGATGGCACATAATTTTCTACAGCTAAATGAGGAAAAGTCTGAAGTCCTGGTCTGTGCCCCCGACAGATTCATAGCCAAGATAATGGAAGCTCTTGGTTCCCTTGGCAAATTGGCTAATCCTGCTATTAGGTTCTAACTAAATCATCAAAATACTGTCATGTTACACCTTTACTCCCTCAACTGCACTGGTTCCCCATTAAATTAAGAATACAATACAAGATTCTGGTCCTGACATACAAAAGTTTACATGGTCAAGCCCCAAGTTACATCAGTGAACTATTGCATGAGTATACTCCCCCTAGGTCTATGAGATCAGGTGATAAAATTTTACTGGCCATACCACGCACAAGATTCAAAACTAAAGGTGATAGAGTGTTTGCAACAGCATCTCCCCGTCTCTGGAACTCTATTCCTTTGCTTATAAGAACTGCAGATTTGGTGATGTCTTTAAAAAAAAATTTTAAAAACATATCTTTTTAGGCTTGCATTTGTTTTGTTTTTTCTTATATTTTTATTTTATATATACATATAGATATAGTTTTACTATTGTTTTTTCTCTTTTATCCTGTAAAGCACCTTGTGATTTTTTATCTTGAGGTGCTCTATAAATAAAAATTGACTTACTTACTTGTAGTCATATCATATTATAAGTGCAGGCTCTTGCAAAAGGTAAACCCTAATGTAGTATGGCATTAAAATCTCACTGTTTCACTACTTCATATCGACTCATAATAAGCATACCTAGTTGAGGGTTTCTGTGAATCATTGACAATTTATTAGATGCAAGTCTCAAATAAATGTTGATTTTGTTCAGTGACCTAGTCACAAAATAAACACACATCACACGGTCTATAACAAAGTTCAGGGTGTACATTTTAAACACACTAACTTTATTTAAAATATTGTAAAGTGGGGTAAAATGTTTATATTTGATAAACACATCTGAACTCCAAATAGATGCCTAGTTTAGTCTAGTTTAGAGCATGCGGCTCTTTGCCTGGTTTCATGTGGCTCCCCAGCCGGCCCGCGCTCTCACCTGCACAAACAATCTGTGCCGTGGCCCGGTTACCTCATCAGCTCTGAGGGCGACAGACTGCTACATTTTCGTGGTGCACGGTTTGTTTACAAGACTATACCTCTGTACCTCGAACCCGTTATAAAACTCGTGGAGACAAAGCTTTTCAGGTGGTGGCTCCAAAGCTCTGGAATGCTTTACCACTGTCCATTCGCAGCTCTGATTCCTCTGACTCTTTTAAGAAACATTTTAAGACATTTTTATTTAGGCAGGCTTTTTCTTAAGTGCTTTCTTTGTTTTAAGTGTTGTATAATCCATGACTTGTTCTTAGTATGTTTGTTAAGCACTTTGTGATGAAAAGTGCTATACAAATAAAGCTTACTTACTTACTTACTTAAGACTAGCGAGCCGCTAACACTTGTAATGGGTGAAAAGCGTGTAGCGGAGGAGCCAGCAGGGAAAATACACTGTGCGCCGCTCAGGAAACCTCCGCCCCCAAGATGGCGGCTCACTAGCGCGAGGAGGCGGTGCGGGTGTGGCAGGAGAGGCATTCCTCTTCACGTGAGCTCTCGTCCCTGCGGGTGGGTGTCCACGAACTGGAGGAGGACCCTCCCTATCGTGAGGAGGAAGAAGAAGAGGACTCCTCCCCGCGCCATGAGGCCACGCCCACGCTGGAACAGCTGGAGCAGATCCCGGTGTGCGCTGCTCAGCTGTCTTCGGCTCGTGAGTGCCCGGACCCCGAGATGGCGGAATTGTTCCGCGAGGGCGCGGTGAGGATCTGGAGACACCTACACCAGTCTCCTTCCCGCGCCCTCTCGCCTCCGAGGGTGGCCGCCTGTGTCATCGGCGCCACCGCATCAACCCCGGAGAGCGAGTTTGGGGAGGGGGACTCGGAAGATGAGCACCACCCTCCATCCGTTTCCTCCGCTACAACTGTGGAAGACAGTGGAGAAGAAGAGGAGGAGCAGGAGGAGAGCTACCCGCCATCCGTGTGTACCGCTCCCACCATAGACTACGTTGGGGAGGAGGAGGAGGAGGAGGAAGATTACCCTCCGTCATTGTGCTCCGCCCCTACCATGGACTTCGGTCTTAACAGGTTCTATGCCTGCTTTGAGGGCCCAAAACACAGCACCAGATTCAGAATCAGAATACTTTATTGATCCCCGAGGGGAAATTGCAGATGTTACAGTTGCCCGATTCTATACATAAAAATAAAATATATGTTAAATATATCTATTAAATTTATATGTATATACACATTAATAAAAATATAATAAGAATAAAGTGGCAAAGTACGTGTAAAGTGGCAAATGGAGTGGTGAAGTGATCAGCGTTATTGCACATTTTGTATTGCACCTATTAAAACTATACTGTATATACGTTGTATATACGTTGTTCTTGCACATATACATTTTATTTACACGTGAAGTGAGGAGTTGTAGAGTTTGATGGAGAAGACTACCTCCATCATCCCGGTACTCAAAAAATCCACAGTAATAGGTATGAATTGGACAATAGCTCTCACTCTATTGGACCCAAGATACCCAAGGTAAAACATTACTCCAGTACAAGTAGAAGTCCTCCCGTTATACTTCTACTTGAGTAAAAGTACCAAAGTATTGGCCTTCAAATGTACTTAAGTATTGAAAATAACATTCCATTAGTTAGGCTCTATTAATAAGGCTTTAATATCCTGTTATGTCTATACCATGACTCTTGCATAATCAACTAATTTATGTGGACAGGCTCGACCTTTTTGTACACAAATATTTTAATATTATTAATTCTATGATTATAGTGTTAGTTTTCTTTAGTGCTGTCAATTTCAGGTGCCGCGATTAAAAGTCCTCACCAGGATTTTGCTCAAGCTTGCTAGATTTTCTAATTAGCAATCCAGGTAAAATTAGTGGAATCAACACAATCCAGGAAGCCTGAGCAAAATCCTGGTGAGGACTTTTAATCGCGGCACCTGGAATTGACAGCACTAGTTTTTTTGTTTATTAAAATTATCATGAGCTGTAAACACAGAAGGCATGTAATTTCTGTTTGGTAGGACCAAGTGGCTATGAAGTAACTTTTTACAAATACGTGTTACACTGCTGAAAATGATGGGCCAACTCATCCCAGGTGCAACATATTTATTTTGTCTGCACAACACAGAAAATAGCAGGTGTCACGTATGGCCTCGCGCCCCTCCCTTAGCTGTCACTTCGGGTTCCCTCGTGTCTGTGTTCCTTGACTGTTCATCCCGCCCTGCTCGTTTGTCTTCGTGATTCCTCGTTTATTACCACGCCCCTGTGTCATTGTTATCACCTGTTCCTTGTTTCAGTCCTGTGTTTATTAGCCCCTGAGTCTCCCTTGTCCTTCGTCGGTTGTTTTGGATGTTTGGATGTTTTGTTGTTTGATCTCCTTGTGTTCGTTCTATGCTCGTGTTTTGCATTCTGCCCTGTGTCTCCCTGCCTGGTCAGTGTTTCCCCCGTCTTCGTTATGCCTGTCTTTGCTTGTTTCTCTGACTGCCCGCCTGTTATGAACCCGGACTGGTTTTCCGACGACGACAATGGTATTCCCTTTAATAAATTTTGCTCTTCTCAGCATTTGTGTCCGTCCCCTCGCTCCGCAGCGCGAGCTGCGTTACAGCAGGTTACTACTCGGTGCGTTCACTACTGACTGGCCGACTTCTCTGTCGGTCAGAGCAGTGACACAAGATGTACTGTAAACTCAAATAATAAAACAGTATTATTTGAACAATTGGCATTATCATCAACTACATTAATGTCTCTGCACTTCTACAGAAGTGACAGTTCTCTCTGTGACATTTCAGGAAGTACATTGCCAGCATACAGGGAGAGAGTCTCATGGTGTCTGGATGTTAAAATCGATTGCCATCTTTTCCATCTCTTGCTTTTCAGATGTAATTTTTGTATGTTAGCTCGTCAACATAATTTCAAATCATATTTTGTTCATATTTGCTAGATGACATGTACTATGATGATGCAATTCCAGCTCTTAGTGTCTCAGATAATGTCAAACAGCAACTCGTTGATATGCTATTGTATTGTTTGTACTTTCATTCTACCATTAAACCAGAAGAATTGGAAACCTCTGATTGGGAGAGTTGTTTGACTGCTGACTTGTGCAGGGCATATAAGGGCGGCAGAACAGTGGGTGTACAGTTTTATGCACCCCTGGTTAAATTAAGTTTTGTTGAGAAGAAAAAATAAATTCAACAAATAAACAGAAGTGTGTTCACTGTAGAGAACAACAACATGGACTCTGACCAACCTTTTTCATAAGACTATATATTTACAATTATAATACAAGTTTGTTATTACTTTGTATTAACCTTAAGTTCACTGTCAATGGTTTCTGCTAAAACCAGGCGCGCACAACTCTGGTAAGGAAACCTTCAAATTGTGCTGGACACCAGCGCACCAGGACCAGATTGGTGCATTCCTGTGTAAACAGTGACAAACCTTTGATTGTGTACACATTTTCCAGACACAAAACTGTCCCATCCTGTTCCCCGAACTGAAAACATGCAGTGCGCAATCCCGACATTTCTCTACTCATTTACTCGTCGCCCTTTACTCATCAACAGCATTATACCTATATTTTACAAGAACTATTTAAATGATTTCTAAATACTTCTGATGACTGACTTGAGTGTATATTATTATTTATTAATTTAATAATGAGTCACACCTTAATGGCCAGCCAGTTCTCTGGACAATAGAAAGCCATTCTAAATTATAATGCAACATCACTTAATTTGCTGAAAAAAAATTCTTTCTTAGCTTATACATCAACAACTATTTGATCAGGAGTGACAATTGTTTAATGTTTACAGTTCTGATTTAAACTGTATCTATTCACACCTAATCAATAATCACAGAATGTGTAAACACCTTTCTAGAATACCCATCCACTCCACCAAATATTGTGTTGTACCCCAAGAGAAATTAACACATTGGTGAGTAACTGATTTTCCCTTAGACTCAACCATTTGCTAGTTGATTCTGTATTTACAAGCTTAAAACAAATTAATAACTACTTCATATACAGGGGTTGGACAATGAACCTGAAACAACTGTCACATTAGTGTGGGAGGTTTCACGGCTGATTTGGACCAGCCAATCTTCATTAATTGCGCATTGCACCAGTAACAGTAGTGTGTAAAGGTTCATTTAGCATGGTAAGAGTAGTTCTGCTCAAAATATTGCAATGCACACAACATTATAGGTGACATATCAGAGTTCAAAATAGTACAAATTGTTGGTGCACGTCTTGCTGGCGCATCTGTGACCAAGATAGCAAGTCTTTGTGATTTACATTTACATTTAAGGCATTTAGCAGACGCTCTTATCCAGAGCGACTTACAAAGTGCTTTGCATCCGATCACAGAATTCATCCTAGGAAATAGTAGGGATAGGCCAGAATTCAAGATACCATTGAATCAGACTACTACTAAACTACAGGAGTCAATGTCATTACCTAGTGTTTTGCAAGTTAGACATTTGCCAAGAAACACAAATAACCATAGACAGACATACAATTTAAAGAACGACAAGTGGTATCAGCTGAGTTAGTGCTCTGTAACTCAACAAACTCAAGTTCTAGTAAGAACTCAACAAACAGGTGGGTCATCAGTCTACGCTTGAAGATAGCAATAGACTCTGCAGTCCTAGCAGCTAATGGAAGATCGTTCCACCATCTTGGAGCCAGGACGGAGAATAGTCTGGAGCTTTGTCTTCCATGAGACTTTAAGCATGGAGCTTCGAGTTGAGCCAAACTTGAGGTTCTGAGTGTTCGCTGTACGGATCGGCTTTTGACCATGGACATTATGTAGGGAGGGGCCAGTCCATTTTTGGCTTTGTAAGCAAGCATCAATGTTTTATATATGATGCGTGCCGCTACTGGAAGCCAGTGAAGAGAGCGTAGCAGAGGAGTCACATGTGAGAATCAGAATCAGAAAAGGGTTTTATTGCCATTGTCAATGAACAGGTTCACAGACTAGGAATGCATCTTTGCCCAGTGTTAAAGCACCGAAAACCCAGAGCGGCAGCTGCCACAGGCGCCACCTTTACGCAGAGTGGCAGAGAAAACATAGAGATAACATTGGGAGGAGACAAAAAAATATGACCACAGATTATTCTCACAACAGGACAACAGTCTGTGTGCATGCAAAAAATCCCCAGTGAAACGCCACTCTGGAGATAGAAGTAGACCTGTGCCACCTAACCTTCCAAGGCGTTGTGGGGAATGGGTGAATGAGAAGGCAGAGGACAGAGCAGCTGGAGTTGCAGAGTTCTCTGGAGTGATCCAGGTTTCGGTCAGAGCTAAGAAGTGTAGCAAGTGGAAGAATGCAAGAGCTGAGATGAAGTCAGCCTTCTGGACAGCAGATTGGCAATTCCAGAGTTTTCCAGTCACTGTGATTGGTGTTTGTGGTGACCGTTGTGGGTAAATTAGGTTCTTGGTGTTGCGATGGCTATGATGGTATCTATGTGCTCTGTGGGATATATACACAGGAATTGACAGACACATTATAGAATAGAACAAGCTTTATGGATACTAGTAGAGAAAGAAAATGGCAGAATAAGTTGACACTTTGCTGGATTAGATATTTAGTGTCTTTGGAGGAAGGTAGATCAAGCAAGAACTGTAGAATCACTGACTGAGGTCAGAAGCTACTGCAAACCTGTAGTGGAGTTGTCCTAATTTATCTACTTTAGTTATTGTTGTATCCACCCCCTTAATTTTAGATTTATGCTCATTGCACCACTGTGATGTATCAAGAGCCACGGTAATGTCAGCATACTACCAAGAAGGACGAACCATCTAACAGGATTAACTGTGGACGCAAAAGGAAACTGTCTGAAAGGGATGTTCGGGTGCTAACCCAGATTGTATCCAAAAAACAAAACCACAGCTGCCCAAATCACGGCAGAATTAAACGTGCACCTCAACTCTCCTGTTTCCACCAAAACTGTCTGTCGGGACTTCCAGAGAGTCAATATCCACAACCGGGCTGCTATAGCCAAACATTTGGTCACTCGTGCCGATCCCAAACGTCGGTTTCAGTGGTGCAATGAGCATAAATCTTGGGCTGTGGAGAATGTGAACCATGTATTGTTCTCTGATGAGTCCACCTTTACTGTTTTCCCCACACCCGGGAAAGTTACCGTGTGGAGAAGCCCCAAAGAAGTGTACCACCCAGACTGTTGCATGCCCAGAGTGAAGCATCAGTGATGGTTTGGGCTGCCGTATCATGTCATTCCCTTGGCCCAATACTTGTGCTACATGGGCGTGTCACTACCAAGGACTACTGAACCATTCTGGAGGACCATGTGCATCCAGTGGTTCAAATATTGTATCCTGAAGGCGGTGCCATGTATCAGGATGACAATGCGCCAATACACACAGCAAGACTGGTGAAAAATTGGTTTGATGAACATCTCCCATGGTCTGCACATCTCCCATGGGGTGTTTTGGTGGAGCGAGTCAGGAAATGTTTTCCTCCACTAGCATCACGTAGTGACCTGGCCACTATCCTGCAAGAAGAATGGTTTAAAATCCCTCTGACCACTGAGCAGGATTTGTATATGTCATTCCCAAGACGAACTGACGCTGTATTGGCCGCAAAAGGAGGCCCAACACTGTACTAATTATTGTGGTCTAAAACCAGGTGTTTCAGTTTCATTGTCCAACCCCTGTATCTCGTTAAAGTGCAACATTAAAGTAAAACCAACGTGATAAGTTTATGGACTAATGACAGTGGCCCCCAAACAGAATATTGTCGTCTTGCTATGCATCCTAGCCAGGTTATTCTGGCCAAGACTCCAACAGAATCAAGTCTGTGCATTGCAGCTTTAATTCTAGCTCACTGAACCTGGTGGAGTCTTGGCCAGAATGACATTGATAGCACCTGTGTGACACTGGTTTTATATATTTTGCATGCATTTGTGTGTTCAGCCATTTGGAGAGCGTGGTATATATATTTAGAATATTGTGTAGTATAAATTGAGAGCATATGGTATTGTTTAAAGAATTAGCACCAGAGTGAATTGCGTAAAATTTATTTTGGTTGATCTGTACCAGAAAATGGCATTCGAGTGAGCGACTCAAGTCGAAGTCACCTACAATAAGACTTCAGACTCAACTTGAAACTCGCCCCCAATGACTCTCGACTCAAATCGGACTCGTCCAAAATAACTTGTGAACAATAAGGGTCAGTCTATTATCCAGATGCTGTGTGCGAGTTATAGAAAAGACTATGTTTATTTGCAATTATTCTTTACTTTTGTTTCGGTGATATGGGATGCAGTCCCTTTTCTTGTGACGTATCACAACTTTGCTTATCGCGAGTGTGAAATCAGAGAAGGGTAAAATGTAAACAAACAAGGTTTCCATGGCTACGCCAGTAGTATGTAGTAGGCTATTTCGAACAGAGCCTTAGTCTTCATTACAGTTAATGTATAAAACACACCCGGACAGGTTTGTTTAGTTTACATTAGACATTTAACTGTTATAACTATTAGCTAATAAACATCAAAACAACCATTTTCAGTTAACTGTAAATAAAATAAAAGTGATATACAGGAGTGATATGTGTGTAAATTAATGTACAAGACTCTGACTTATGATAGAACTTCTTTCTGTAATGCTATTTTTGTTCAATTTGACGCTAGTATCTTGAGAACAGATGTTCGACCCCCAATATCGACCACCACTTTAAGATCATTTTACACCGAGACAAATAACCGCTGCAGAATGATAAAGAGTGATGCATGGTTTTGAGCATGCATAATTACACCATTGTTAGTGATTTTAAATACTTTTCAGATGTTATTTTTGCTAAAATAAAGTTTGTTATTCTAAGACAGGAGCTTACATTTTTAAAATCTCAATAGTATAGAGACACCGAAAATACGTAATATGTGGAAGTGTCTGATAATGGGGGAAGCCGACAATAGGAGCTACCACGGTAATAAATAAAATGGTAATTTTCCATCTCCTGTTCCTAAGCTTATCCTGGTATTGACGTGAGACTAGATTTGGACTGTAGCCAGAAGACTTGTGACTTGACTTTTGACCAACTCTGATGTGTCGTAGTCATGGTCTACCAAGTTTGTTTTAATTGTCTGCGATCTGCCCACTTCAGCTTGTACAAGAGGATAAAGTTCAGTCATTTTTATGTGGTCACCATCTGTCATTCCTTTAGTGGATGTAAAAGAGTCTGGGAAAATTTTACCAATAGGGGTCCCTCATTCCCTGTAGAGAAAATGAAGTTGGCATAGCTGGGTTTGTAGTGGTTCTGAATTAGTTAGCAGCACTTTGCATGGGTCCCGGA
Organism: Brachyhypopomus gauderio; assembly: GCF_052324685.1. Lineage (NCBI taxonomy): Eukaryota > Metazoa > Chordata > Actinopteri > Gymnotiformes > Hypopomidae > Brachyhypopomus > Brachyhypopomus gauderio. The sequence continues at coordinate 29,610,351 of NC_135215.1, read as the reverse complement.
TGCCACATGTACATCTTCACAACATATTGTTGAAGCCCTCCATGGTTAGTATTAACACTACAGGCTGTAAAACACTACAGAGTTCATCAAATGGACTGGACTGGAGACAAGCACATCCCAGTAGCAGCAAAAGAAACAGAAGGTGCACACAGCAGCATACTAATCTCTTCAAGAGCACGACAGCCCACTAGACAACACTCGGGGCATAGCATGTATGCCAGTGCAGATTAATGTTTTCTGAATGGGTTTCTGAGTGTATTCCCTTTCAAACACATTTTCACTGAAAAAAAAATCATACATGTTCTATATATATATATATATATATATATATATATATATATATATATATATATATATATATATATATATATATATATATAGTATTTTAGTGTAGTTAGTACTTCCCTTTTAGTAAGCAGGACACAATACATACACAATAAACAAGAAAACAAATCATTTTGGGGCTTAAATATAAAATCAACAAAATGTCATGAATGCTTATCATAGGTAGGTGATAGAATGCAACTAGTCTGATAGAGTTGTCTTCAGTAACACTACTACTTTTTAACACTTTTTGTAGAAATGTACAATGAATCATCTAACACCTATGTACTGTTGTTGACATATTAACTTGAGTGGTGAGCAAAAATATTCAGAGGCATGGGTAAGATATCAAAGTAAAATAAAGTTGAACAAAAAATGGATAAATCCAGAGATCTGTTACAAACATTCAAAATGTCTGCAAGAGAGAGTTAATCCCTATCTATATTCATGAATCTTTATACTACTAATACTACCGTTGGTTATGTAAGTACTCGTGATGGAATTTTGGTTTGTAAGGTCTCATGGGAAGCACCTCTGGATGGGAGGCACCAGGTCAAGATTCTTCTGCAGGCTCACATTGTGCATGTGTCTTTGTTGTTTAGATACATAGGGAGTGCAGAACATTCTATCTACAGAGTAGCCACAACTGAGTGACTATTTTATCTTCACACAAGGGGTGCACATAGACATAGATAATCACAAGGGCAAGAGGGAAGACCGCATGAACAACAATGAAGGCCTTACACACAGAAAAACTTATAAAAAATGTTTACATTACAGTACACAGGATGACTTATGTGAATCATTGCCCAATTATTAGATTATTACTAGCATTAGAGATGTTGAACTGCAGATATCACTAAGTGAAACAAGGATCCAAGCTGTAGGCATCAGAGGTTGTTAATAGAAAGTGGCAGTACAAAGGGGCAAATCCCAACAGCAAACTCGAGAATAACTGAAGCATTAAGAACCGGGAGAGCAACTGCACAAAAAAGAGTGGCTACAGAGGAAAAGGAGGATTGAAACAGAGAAAACAAAGTCCTACTCAGTTTGCTTAGCTTAGACATTGTACTTCACAGTGAGGATGTGGGGAAAGAGGGATTAAGTAGAAGATTAATAGGAATGACAGGTGGAAGACATTTGAACTCGAGATTATTAATGATGTGGGTGTGAGTGGTAGATTTGAGAGAGAGATTAACATCATGAGGCCTACAACAAAGTTCAGGTTGTAGATTTTGATGTGGCTTAAAAATGTTGTCAAGTGACAGAGTGTTTTCACCAAGACTATACAAATCTGACCTTCAGATACATTCCTAGTTGGGTCTAAACCAGTCGTCACATACACCTAGCATTTCACTCAGTTTAAATATGATTAAATGTCACACAGCAGATTCATTGCTCATTACAAGAGACCAAAAAATTATTAACTTTATTAAATATCCCCCAAACATCATATTCACATTCACATATTCACAACATCTCTCCAAGTCTAATTGGTATGCATCAATCTGATTCAATATTACAGTTGCTAGGTATGCGTTACTACCACATTTTCATGTACTCAGTCCAGGCTATAAAACACTACAGAGTCCAGAAACATGTCCATCCCAGTAGCAGCAAAAGAAACAGAAGGTGGACACTGCAGCATTCTAAGCCATCTCTCTAAGAGCACAACAGCCCACTAGATGACACTCTGGGATGTATGCCAGTGAAATTTAGAGTTTGGTTTCTGAATATATTCCCTTTCAAATGCATTTTCACACACTTGCCTAGATGTAGATAAAAATTTACAGTTTTTCACGTAATCGGTTTCAGGACGTCTGATTAGACTTTTAGATTTCTTACATAAGCCCATGTGATTCATTGTAAGTTACTTGAATCTAATGCAATACTACAGCAACAATTGCAATGACTGACCCATTTCATAATTAGAGGACATTTTGGCATATACACTTCTTTAAAAATATCTTCTATGGGATTAACAAATATGGGTCATAAACTACTACATGATATGACTTGTCAAGCTCAGGCATCAATGGTACTTTACACCTCATGTTTTATTTGCTGTGTGCATGTATTTGTGCAACTCTGTTAACGGTGTTATCAACGTTAACGCCGTTAATGGCCCACCACTAATTTATATATAAATATATAAAGAGAGAAGAGATAGAATATAAAGATAGAATTTAAAATCTAGTTTTACAACACCTGCATTCTACTTCCCTTCATTTTTGTGAAACACTAGCACATTCAGTCTCAGTATTCAATCCAATCTACAATTAAACACAAAACATTATGCTAAAGGTGAACAATGACTCATAGGTCATTTCTAATACAGTATTTCTTATATTCTATTGCATGCATTGTAGCAGCCAACCCATAGAGAAAATTACAAAAAAAGACAGTCAGCTTTGAAACATGAAATTAAAATACCTACAGCAGGGGTCCACCATTTTGGAATTATGGAGGCCACGTGACAACCTTACATCAGTTTTAACCTGTGTGCGCTACAACACTAAAGCTGCATTAGCAGAATTGCTTTGAGAGTGTTCTTGTTTGCTGGAAGTGATACATCAGCACTGTGTGTGTTTGGTGGATGAGTGAGTATGGAGAGTAAATAGATGGGCACTGAGATTTTCTGTTTGGATATTCATAGCTCCCCTATTTGGCTGTACTCCATAATTCATCAGCTTTCTACATCCAAAAATAATCTAACTGTCAATACAATTTTATACACTTGACCTGCAGATATTATTCAGCCAAATGGTTAAATATAAGTATCCTGAATTTTTCAATCTCCGCACATTCAATTTGCCAAGTGTGTCAAAAAAAAAAAACTGACAAAAAACTCAAATAGTGTTATATGCCAATGTCCACATTAATCTGCTTTTATTTCAGTTCAGAAACTGTAATGTTTGTGAGAGTGAGATTATCGCTCTCACAGCTGCTGTGTTCAGAGACCAGCAGTGACACTAAGGTGATCTGGTGATTATCTGGTGACCTGTACATTGCATCTTGGCTCTGTTCACCTCTGTAAATCTGGGTGTCCAACACCATTATGCTTTATATCAATTTGGAAGGGGCAGCACGTGCCTTTTAAGATGTTTAATGAGAGATATTTTTCAAGTCTTTGTGCATCAAGTTTGGGACTGATTAGCTTGTTGCAAACAGGAACTGCTCATGCTCAAGTTTTGATCTTCACTGTGTACATTTTTTGTTTAGTAAGTGACAGCATGAACCATCAAAGCAGTGCAGTTCAGTGAAGCAAATTTAGGAAGAAAAGAATGCAGCTAACCAAGAAGCCTCCGGACAGAACAGGAGCAGCAGTTTTAAAAGAAAAAAGAACAACATAAATCAACAAATCCGACAAAGTAAGATGAAAAAATAAGAAATAACCAAAGAAGAACCAAAAACAAAAACTTTATTTGCTTTAAAAATTGTTTCTATCAATGCGGTCCTCATCCGTCTTAGCAGTCACCTTCTTTTTCAGTAGTAGGATGTACTGAGCGAACTCTCGGAGGGCTCCTCGCCCAGGCAGACTGTGGCAGGTGTACTTGGCGGCCACCACGGCTGCTGCAGGGGCATCTGAGGGGACTCCGCTCAGCCCAGCCTTCGACAGGCACGCCACATCCTGTGTGTCTGAGCCTACGGAGATGGAAAGTGAGTGTGATAGAGGGTAAATTGCCATAGAAATTGAATATGGTAAAGAATGTGTTGCTCATGTAGTTTCTGAGCCTCACCGAAGTAGGCCACGTCTTCCCACTGGAGGTTCCTGTCCTTCAGCAGATGGTCTACCTCAGCTTGCTTGTCCTCCACACTGTACCTGAGAGTGCATCCAGCTCGCTGGGCAAGCTTCTCCGCCAGAGCCCTGGGCACTGGATCATCACTGGAAGATATCAGGATCACCTAATATGTGAAACAAAAGTAATATTGTATTATGTGCTGAAGCACCTGAAAAACTGGTCAACAACAGGATATGCAAAACCAATTCTCAGTATTAATGCTCAAATGTTTTAACATCAGAATAATGAATGCTGTGTAAAAACAAGTCAGCAGCAGTGTTCTTTAAGTGAATCACCACCACACCTGCTTCAAAAGGCCCCACACACCAACACACACAGCTACATACCTCTGTGTCCTCATCCTGCAGCATGCGTATGGCAGAAAGATCTCGTGTGTTAGTGGACACCAGTTCTTCTCCTGAGGTTGAAGTATACATCTGTCCATCAGTCAGACAGCCAGACATAGAGCATAGCAGCAGCCTGAAATGTGCTGGTTTCTGCCCAAAATAACCAAACCTACAGAACAACAAAGAGTTCATCTTACTATGTCTCTCAAAGCAACCATACCTGATGTTTTATCTAACCTCAATGGAAGTGCGGAGCTAGGCGTCACATAGTTGTAGTTTATACAACCTTATGCAAATGAAACTTCTTAGTGCAGTACACAATGGAGCAACTACAGTATGTAATCACACAAAATGCTGTTTCAAGTTCCAGTTATAACTGTAGGCTGGCCACTATCAAACACCTGGGCCAAATTACACCTGAACCCATGTAGATTCCTTTGAGTAGAACAAAAGAAATAATGGGGTAATAAAATAAAAAATAATAAGAGGACAAAATAAAGAAATACCAGAGAAAGTGGTTTGTTGTGATGCCTTTCCCTCCTACCTGAGGACCCTCTCCTCTGCCACAGGCCAGTCTATGTCTACATCAATATCCACACTGTGTTCAGGAAGCATCTCATAATAGGCCACTCTCCCACACTTGGAAAGGAAAAATATAACCACATTCTTAGTGCAAACCAGACTCATAACAATGTCTATAGCATTGTTTTATAGCATTTTTATGATAACAGAGACCTGTAATGCACCAGTCTGGACCTGTATCATTAATCCTTGATGAAAGTTGAATTACAGCAGATACTGTACCTGCTTTAGCCCATTCTCTAAGATTTCTCTTTTGTAGAAGTAGAAGGAGCCATTCTCGCACAACTCCCCTACCCAGTCCTGTCGCCGGGGTCTCTTGGCAGGATTCATGTTCAGAGGAAGAGTGTTTTTCCCTTCTGTGATGGGATTGAAAACAGAGAAAGGCTGTCCTGAGAACAGACGCTCGTCATACCACCACTGAAGCAGAGCTGGATTAATTTACACACCTGCTTATATTTATAGCCAAATTGTATTTTTGCTTCATGATTATATTACATTGACCTTTGCTTTAATTTTACATTATGTTTACTTTTACTTTGCATCAACAGTTTTGAGGGGTTTTTTTGTTTGTTTTTTTGTGTTTTGCATGCTTGCATATTGCATATTTTGCATTAATGATTCACTCCTACCTTCTCTGTTTACCTCAGACCAGCGGAACTGGTGTCTTCGCACTACTGAAAAGACGTAATCATAGCCCTCATCTGTGATCATCTTTAAAGCTTCGTTGATGTGGTAAGGGTGCAGACATGGGGATGTGGCTTGGATATGGCAGACAATGTCCACCTCTGGAAGACAGATGTGGGCGGTGCTTGTTCAGCAAATGTGGAAACTTTGAAAAACAATCAGAATATACATCTACTTTTATATTTCATGCTCATACAAACTAATAGTATGTGCCTGTGTCTCATAATGTGACTTGGAACACCAAACTGAGGTGTGCATGTGTGACTACAAGCAGCCTTGAGCAGGGGTACTGTACTGAACTGAACCCTTCGCTATTACGGAGAGATGAGACACGCATTTTTCCTGAAGACTGAACTACTCCACACACCCCTGTCTCACTCGCAATACACTGAGCATGTACACACACACACACTCCACACTCCCTTGTCTCCACAGTTCCCAATCACCCACCTAGTTATAGTCAGTTGCAAGTTCTCATCCCTACTTCACATTTCTCTCTTCCAGGTCCACGGACTCCTATGGCTGAGCCGCTGAAGGCGGAAGACTAGAGGCTAGTGAAGGGTTTGTTGTGTGTAATAACTATGATAGATTGGCAGTTTAGAGACTTTTAGAGCCGTGTGCTGCCAATGTCTCTGGCCTATATGGTTTGTTTTAATAGATAATTTTGCATTCGGCTGCTATTTTTTGTTACCAAACCTCAGACTGTAGTGGTCATCTAAATAACTGTACCTGGCCGCAGTCTGAGGAACTCCTGGATGGTTTCAAGTGAGCTGGAGGAATCTCTGGACACCTCGGGACTCCGACGGATCACCTGAGCACCCCACAGTTTGGCAACCCTCTCTATCTCATCATGGTCTGTGGACACCCACACACTAAAAACAGGAGATCACACCAGACACACATTTTGAACTGAAGCTCTGAAGTTGCTCATGACGTCTACAACAAAATACAGCATTCAGCAAATTACAGGTTGAACACTGTAGATAGCTTCAGTAACAGTGGTTAAATATATTTAAAAATTGTGTATATTTTGCATTTAGCTACACATTTGTCACAGTCCTGATAAACAAAATAAAGTTTTTTTGTGTTGTGTCTGTTCAGCACTTAAATTGTAATCGGCCTTAGTTGCTGGGAAGGTCATCATGTATTTTACAGTTTGAGTTTGCTGGTGGTTTAGTGCTAAACAAGTGCAGCTTGGTTTAAAGTGAGTTTGGAGAGTGGTGAGGCTGGGACACCAGATCTCACTGTTGATCCTTCTAGAGGTGTAGTGGGCTTAATTCAATGAAACAACGGTGAAGGGAGGGGCTTACCTGAGCTCACTGTATTGTGGTGTGTAGAACCCTATGTGAAGCGCTAATGGAGCTCTAATACACCAGATATTTTACATCAGGGCTGCCCAATACGTCGATCGCGATCTACTGGTCGATCGCGATCTACTGGTCGATCGCGAAGGAAGTGTGGGAAGAACGCATGACATTAAAAAGTAGGGGATGAATGACAAAAAGAGATGAATGACAGGCTATCATCCATCTGCACTGACAGTTGTCTTTTGATTGACATACAGGGTAGCCAATCGGATGTCTGAACTTTTGACACCCTACGCATGCGCGTTAAACCGCGCTAACTTGTTAGCTTGCTGCGTAGCTAGCCTCCAATTTATTTAAACTAAATACAACAAAGGGTATAAAAATGAGTGCCGTAGCTGGTCCGAGTAAGAAGCCTAAAACCTACTTCATACAGAATGGGAGGAGGATTTGTTTAACTATATTTCACTATGTCATAAGTGTGTTTGCCTCATATGTCAGTGTGCCGTTGCTATTCTAAAGAAGGGAAATGTGGAACGGGATTTTCAGACTGTTCAATCAACATTTCGGGTGTTACTTCATTGTTAAACACAAGACGTCCTTCCAGTGGAGATGATAAAAATAAGCATTTGTTGAATCCACTGATTCCTTGTTCCGAGACTTTAAAAACAAATCTGAAAGATTATCTTCAGTCAAAGCTCTCCAGCTATGGAGGAATACAGTCACACAGCGCTCTGAAACCACGGCCGAGGATTTGACCCAGCAACTTGGAAGGATATTGCGGACTGTGAGTGTTTCTCACTACAATTAGCGATACTTTATAATACTTTATAAATATAAATATAAATAAATAAAATACCTTATTTATCCTAAAAGGAAAAGGAAAGAAAGAGTACACAATATTAAATAGTAGTAATAATAATAACAAATAATTATAATATAGAAGAAATACATTTGCTTTGCATTTTTATTGTAGGTAGATCATTTTGACTTGGTCATCTTATAAGTAGCTCGCAAGCTGAAAAGGTGTGGGCACCCCTGTTTTACATCATAACCTGTGTATTTGCACAATTACAGTAAGAACATTAGTTTGAAACACTAGAAAGCAATGATGGAGGAGGGTTGCATACAGTGAAAATTAGGGGTGTCACGATTTCGATATTTAATCAAAATCGATCGAAATTATGTCACGATCTCGAGCCTCAAAGTCAAAAAGAGAATCGACGATCCCTTCCTCTAAGCTACACAAGCACCCATGCTACGCAAAGTAAGCTAGGTTTATACTTGACGCGGCACGAGGGTCCAAAAATGACGTAATCGTGGTGGCTCCACCCATGCGTGAGGGCCTCGTGCACTGGCGATTCGCAAGGTCGTGCACCTCTCGAATTTTGTTATTTTGCGTGGAGCGCTTCAGCACAATGAACCAAGTCATGTTTGCTGGGCTCATACACCTTTACAAGGTGGAATTAAATCACTTGTACGTCACTTTCAAGGTCCATTTCAATAATTCCCAGAACGTTAAAACTAATTAAGTTAAATATTTATACATCTAATGATTCAAAATAATTCTCTTTTTCATCACATTATTTAATGGTTGTTTATTTTCAAAATGCCCAATCTTAACGTCTTCATGTTCTCTCATGTTTCATCCTGGAATTACAAGAGGCTCATATTTGTTAACGTAATACAAGAGAACTGTTCAGTCAGACAGATATTTGTTGTGAAATGAAGTAGTTACAATTTCAAGCATTTTCAAGGGGAGAGCGGGTATGGTTGTAACACTTTTTGCTTCAGCACCTGTAACTCACTGAATTTTTGAGCTAGACTTCTCAGACTTTTATACAAAGTACACCCATTTGTTTACTACAAATGTCACCAATTCAAACTTCAATTGAAATATCACAGCCATCGTGAGTTGATGTCAAATACAAGGTGTTCCCTTGTTATAACCTACCCCACTACTGGGGTAGTGTCACATTGAGGACCCCGACCCCTCCTTTTTGGGCATGTGTTTACGTCGTCCATGTGCATCGTCTGCGTCTATGGATCTACGTGGTTATGGCTATGTCTTGTGATAATCCGTCTCACCTGTGACTCGTCTCGTAATCACGTGAGGCTAATGTGGTTTGTCTATTTAATGTGCGCTCGCGCAGTGTCCTGTGCTCGTCGTTGTCTAATGTTTACACGTTCTATGTTTCGTCAATGTTTCTCGTGCGCTATTGCGCAATAATTGTCTACAGTCTACACGTTGCCTTGTCCGTTTATATGTTCTATGTGCGCTATTGCGCAATATAAGTAAAAATAAAAGTGACGTTTGTCCTAAGCCAGGGATTCTGTGTCTCGTCCACCCCGAACGTCACAGGTAGGTTGTAACACATGCTGGGGTAAATTGTAACAATTAGACAAAAGAAGCAAAAACAGAGGCCACACCATGCAAAATGCTTCAAAAATATTTTTCTTTTAATAAAATGACAATCCAGAACAATCTCTCTCTCTCTCTCTGAGACTGACCATAACTCATATCCACTTTGTTTTACTCAGAAGTGTGTGTGTGTGTGTGTGTGTGTGTGTGTGTGTAAATTACTGTACTAGAACAAACTTATTTAACAATATGTATGCTTAATGAACACTAATACAATGTACCTGTGTAAAGAACATGTAGGTCAAATAATAAACAGCGTCAATGTGTGTGTGTGTGTGTGTGTGTGTGTGTGTGTGTGTGTTACATAGCCCATGTGCCTTTGCAACTGATCTGACTGACTTGCCCTTATTTGTGACCTCATCAGATGCTTCTTTTGAAAACATTTGCAGGTACATCTCTGTCAGTCTTTCTTTAAAATTATTATAATCAAGAAGGTTTTCTTAGTTGTATGTAAGGTGATGGTTGTAACATGTTTTAAAGCTGTGTCACAACCCACCCACCCCTGTCAGCCATTGTTTAACTAGCTGTATTAGCAAGGGATTTGAAATTAACAGGGGGAAAATGCTACACTAAACTACAATTGTAATCTAATTCATATATATATATATATATATATATATATATATATATATATATATATATATATATATATATATATATATATACACAGTGATGTCAGTAACGCGTTACTTAGTAACGCGTTACTCTAATCTTACCACTTTTTTCGGTAACGAGTAATATAACGCGCTACTATTTCCAGTCCAGTAATCAGATTAAAGTTACTTATCCAAATAACTGTGCGTTACTATTTTTATTTTCCCTAGTAAAAATATATATTTTTGCTTTCTTCTTGGCTCAGTTCTACTTTTGCGTCTGACCGTAGCGCTCGACTCCGCACGCTGCGCGCGACCCTGTGAGAGCGCGAGCACGTTTTACAAGTCATTCTGTGCAGTGTCCTCCCGTAAGGATGTGTGGTAGCAGTGGCGGACTTAGCAATTTGGAGGCTCAAGGCGAATTTAGCTAGGGGGCCCATCAACATTAATATGCGAGAAATAAGTTCAGGTTCACACTACAAGATTTTAGGCTGGTTTTTCAGTCGCCGACTGTTTTTGTAGATCGCCGACAGAAACTGTGGTCGGACGCAAATCGGGGATCATTCGGCGCTCGCTCAGTCGTGTAGTGTGAACTGCTGAAAGACGCTCGCCGAGCCGTCGCCGAGTGGCCGCCAACTCATCGCAGACGACCGGCAGATATCTAGCATGTTTAATATCTAGTATGTTTCATATCTAGCCCAGTCGGCGACTGTGAGTCAACAGCAGCGTCTAGCTTCATACAACTTTACTACAAGACTGTGTTTAAGTTATTGTGACAGCACTGGAGAAATAGTGCGATTGACTATATCTATGTTCACTGCAACGGAGAGATGAAATAATTCTGGCAATTTGGGACTATGGAGTGGTTAAACGGTAAAAAAAAATAATAATAATAACGAAAATGTGGAGTACATGTACGTTGTTTTTATTTTCTTCGTGGTGTTGCTGGTTCTTGCGAGTGTTTAATTTTCGTGTTCTCGTGTTTTTGGACGGCAGCCAGATGAGTCGGCGATTCCCCAGTCGTTTAATTCGTGAGCCCACGTCACCGATCAGTCATGTAGTGTGAAAGCCACAACAACTGAAAGACTTGCGATTACAGCACAACCAGTCGTGTAGTGCGAACGGCACAAAAACCTGATGACTGAAAAGTCGTGTAGTGTGAACCTGGCTTTAGCTAGACATGGGGGCCCTACAGTGGGAGGGGCCCAAGGCAATTGCCTAGCAACGCCTCTATGCAAAGACCGCCTCTGTGTGGTAGTATAAAGAAACACCCCTCAAAAACAGGGGAAGGAACATTTACCTGAAGAATTTTAATGTTGCACTGTGTTCCACGTTTGAAAAGTGCTGGAATTTTGACTAACGTCGCCTACTTTAAAATGCTTGAAATTGTAATGGTATTTCGTTTCACAAGCTGTCTGACTGAACAGGGGTGGGTTTCCCGAAACGTTCGTAGCGCTAAGTACTTCTTAACCTCGTACGTTTCATACGAGGTTACGAAGTACTTGGCGCTACGAACGTTTCGGGAAACCCACCCTAGTTCGCTTGTATTACTTTTACAAATAAATTTACAAATAATATCGCGCAGCTACACAAACGTAATGTCAGGAGATACTGTAGCGACTCCTACTCCTCACGGCGAGTCTTGCCCTTTAAGTGACACTGGGGGGCGGAGCCTGCGCGCGCCAGGGTTGCGTTATCAATAAAGTTTCCCTCCTCTGGATTTTTGGATTAAGCAGTTTCTGCCTCGGTTACCGAACCTGCTTCAATACATTGTTACTGTTAAAAATGCACTTCCAATAAAGTGAGTATTGGAAAAAATTAATTTTGCTGCTGAATGTAACTACTAAAGTAACTTGTAATCTAACGTAGTTACTTTTAAAATCAAGTAATATGTAACGTAACTAAGTTACTTTTAAAAGGAGTAATCAGTAATCAGTAATCGGATTACTTTCTCAAGGTAACTTAGCCATCTGTGACGGGCAGGTGTGAGCAACAAAAAGGAAGCGATCACGCCAAGTCTCAGGGGAAAAGGGTGGTTTAATATAAAGTGTGCAAACCTAAAACCCGTGCAATAGATCCAAATTAAGGATATAATGACCAGCGGTCAACTGGTACAAAGACAAGACATATATAGGCAAACAAACGACCCTCAGGTGAGACGGATCACGGGCTCCGCCCACCTGAGGGACGCACATGACGTCACCAGACAACAACAACAACAGCCGCTGTGGACAGAGACGGCCGGTAGGGGGCCGCCTCACCGTGACACCATCACTGTATATATATATATATATATATATATATATATATATATATATATATATATATATATATATATATATATCAGTGGGGAACCGTCAGGGCCCTCTACGCCCTCTCAGAGGGCCTAAAATATTCTTAAGCATTATATATATAATTATCCAATTTTATTTTATCTACTTACAGTTTGACATTCGACATCTAAACAATTACAAAAATATAAGCAAATAAAATATTCACCCGTGTCTATTCAATCTGTGTTGGAAGGTGAGGGGTTAAGTGGAAGCCTGTGAGCCTGTGTCTCCCCCTATCAGGACTGTGATGCCCTCTGTTCGTTTACAGAGGGCCTGGCAGTTATAATTCAGCGCAATACCAGTTTCAAATGACAGCAAAATTGACCAATCATATCTTCTCTCTTAGTGGGCGGGCTTAACTGTATGATAATTTCCGCCCGCTGTGGCGACGCTAGCTGTCGTTAGCACCACCGCTAGCTAGTTTCGATTCATCCCTTTGACGTCCTCTGTTTACATATTCCGCCTCCGAGAACCACGGAGCTGTGAACCTTATTTTGTTTGGAAACTTATTTTGCTTAAGACATTATCTAGTACAGATATTATTGTTTATTACGTTTTTAAAGCTGTACTGTCGTCTCAGTTTTTCTTTATTGCAGTTTATTAAGAAAGGAAAAAAAAAAATTCGGGGGGGGGGGGGGGGTAGCGGGCCCAGGTTTAAAGGTCACGGTTCGCTACTGCTATATATATATATATATATAATTCATATGGTTTTATCTGCAATAGTATAAGTACTAAACAAAAAATAGTCTTGATTCAGAAATTTACTTTCTCACCTCAAAATCAGTTTTTTCACGATGGAATCTGCATGTGCCTGTTTACAGCCTTGATATTCACCATGTAGGATCAGGGAGGAATTGGGTAAACACTGGAGTGATCATATGACTCCTATCTTATCCGTGATCGATGGAACTGATGGTGTTACAACTCTCCCCATGTTACAACCATACCCGGTTTCCCCTGCTTTAGCCTAAATTCTAGTACTTTTCAAACCTGGAACACAATGCAACATTAAAATTCGTCAGGTAAATGTTCCTTCCCCTGTTTTTGATGGGTGTTTCTTTATACTACAACATATCGTTTTGGAGACTACTGCAAAGAATGTGACGCGCCAAGTATAAACGCCTCTGCCATTCGCGCAGGTTCACGCGAGGTGTGCAGAGTTGCGCACACTCTGAGTATGGTCACTCACGAAAATATAAGGTAGTTACAACTAGTATTGCCCTCCATGTATGAAGACACTAAAGAAATTGTTTTTAAAGATATTTTGTAGGATAGAGTTTAGCTTTTTAAGTCTCTTTTTGTTCTATTATTTTGTACTGTATTTTTTATTATTTATTTTATGTTGCACATTGCTGTTTTAATAGTGCACATTGCTGCTACCAAAAAAAGCCACTATAGCAGGTACCCTCTGTGACCTCTCATTTTTGTTATTATTATTTGTTTGTTTGTGTTGTTTTCCACTGAGAACAAAATTGTTACATTTATCTTAATTAAATTATTTAAATTTGACCATTAGTGCCTAATGTGGTGTATTACAGACCACTTGTATCACTTATATCAAACCCAACTTTTGAAATAAGATATTGTACATTTAGAATAAAGAAAAGAAAAGAAAATATCGAATCGAATCGACTCGTAACCCTAAAATCTGAAATAAAATCGAGAAATAAAATTAGAGAATCGTGACACCCCTAGTGAAAATACAAAAGAGCAAGTTATTTCATGGTTGAACTGCTCTATTATACAAATACACCAGCTAGTACACCTAGCTGTAGTTTGCCCATGGACAAAAAAAAAATATCAAGTCTTTTTTTTTTAAGTTAAAAAGTTTTAAGAACTGCATATTTACTTTGTGCAGTTGCATAAAATGTCTGTGTTCGTAACAGATGTTTTTGGTGGAGTTATTTTACAGTTTGAGCTTTTTTGGTGAGCTTTTTATTTTGAGTGGTTCTCTGAACAGAGAATCTGTAATGTTGACATGAATGAAACAAATGAGAGGTTGGATACAATCAGTTATGTTTATTCAAAAGAGGAACAGTTCAATGGTAGACACCACTGATCAGACTTCAAACCAGCCCAACTACTCTTAACCTCAAACCAGTTTTTAAACCAAAATCTAATCCTAACCCAGGCCCTAAAGATGACCTTACACATAACCAAAATTTTGTTACACTATGTTGGCAGCATTATAGTAACCTGTTTAGCATGCTAGGATGATATGTATTAAACATGTTACACATTCAGTGACTTCTCAATATGTCCTCTACAAATATGAACTTGGACACTCCAAATAAAGTGAAACTGAATTCATCAGATTATAAACAAATCTTAGTTATACGGTTTATTAAAAGTTCATTAATCTAATGAATGTACTCATTTTCTTAGTGCTAAATCTGTTGGGTGATCTAAAAATGACCTTTCAGAATAAAGTTACCTTTTTTCCTTTTGTTTTTATTTTTATGACTGGTTAAACTAGGCTGTGCTAATAAAACAACACAGAATGCATGTTTGGTATTTGCAGCATAGACATAAAACAGAACAAACAATAGATGCTCCTGCAAATATGAAACAGTCAAATCGTTTGTGCTCCTGCCATTATGACACAGTCAGATCGTTTGTGCTCCTGCCATTATGACAGTCAGATCGCTTGTATGACCATCCACATTGTCATCAAATAAAGCTGCTGAACCATTCAACACCGTATCATGTTAAACAAGTTAAGGAAGCACAGGACATTAGTCTTTGGAAAATCACAGATTATCATGAAAATAAGACCGTAGCCATAAACCCATCCTACCTGTCAAGTGTTTCTGAGTTCAACGCTGCTCTCACAACCCATCCAATTAGGGGCACCCCAGCAAGGATCTTGATGTTCTTCAGGGGGATCCCTTTGCTACCTCCCCGCGCCAGAATGAGTGCTGCCTTGTGGGGCTTTTTAAAGTTTGAAGAAAACTTACTTTGACTGGGTGTTGATTTATTCTCCATAATCAACAGACTACAGTTCGAGTTTCGATGTTTGCCAATTTCTGTAGTTCTTTCAGGATTTTAGGACTTTTATGTGCCTCTACAGGCTGTTACACTGTACTGATGCTGTATGAAATGTCTGTATGTCGGTAGTATCTTGAGACAAACGCCCTGCTGTGTATAACACGTCTAACGTATAATACTTCTGAAACTTCTGATTGTATTTGCGTTCATTATATACAGTAGCTCCTCTCCTCTCCGCCCCCAAGTCGGCTATCAACTTTTCATAGGCTACAACACCAAAGCTGCCACCCCTCTGAAATTATATATTAATTCGCAGTAGGCCTATAATACGTATGAATGTCAGTAGTGCGTTACACAATATTTTCCCCAGCTTATTCCCAAATGTCCTTTATTCTCCTTCATTTTTATACATAGAACCAAATCCGTTTTCCACGAAGCGTTTTTCATTTCCCCGGCTCTCTCATTTTAGCGGATCTCTACCGCCCTCTAGTGACCGTATCTGTACAAGACAGATCGCTAAAGTTAAGACAATTTGCGCGCCCTTACGCTGGACCACCCAATGTCTCGATAACAACCAGGAAGCCTGAAAGCGGCTCTATCACCACTTTCTCCGAAAAGTTCAACGGCCGTTTCAAATACATTTATGGACATTTCCGTGTGAACAGTAGACACAAAGCATGAATTTAAATGAATTAATATTAACCAAAACAAAAAGATGAAAATATAATATGGCTAGATTTTTGCATGGTATGATGAGACGTAAATCCTGTTTCAATACGTGTGGCTTCATAGGGGTGTCAAACTCAAAGCACATTTTAGGTCGCGGGTCGATCTCCTTCTTTAACTCTTCTGCTCTCTGTAGCTTCTTGCTCTGCATCCAGGTTTTTCAGCTTGTCCTGATGTTTTTCTCCAAGTGCCGTCTTATATTGAATTCCTTAATTACAGCTACATTAGCTCCACAAATAAGCCACGGGTTTACCGGAAATGGCAATAAACGTGCCGTGACGAATGGAAATTGCTCAGATTAACCGTTTATTGAACTCACTACGATACCAAGTGTTTTAAACAGAACAGTATCAAGAAAAAGAAATACCAGCTTTACAACGAACACACCGACTCCTTAAACCCAGCAGGCGGTGAAGTTGGGCCCCGCGAGCATTCTGGGAAACATGAATGCCCCGCCCCCTAATTACAAACTGTACGGCCACACAACACGGTTGTTTTAAGAATCAACTTTTCTTTTCGTCCTTGTTAAGAGCTTTGACATTACAATAGTGTTGCAGACAGTTACATATACAGTTACGAGTCATATGGCCCGTGAATTCGACACCTATGATACAGCACAACATAAACAAAACAAGTCACTTACAGTTTCTTAAAACTACGTACAAACATACGAAGTACCTTAAAGCACAAAACTCAAACGCTGATGACACTATTCTTATCTATTATTAAACCACGTTATCAGTCTCCGGAGAGACCGTCAAAAATTGCCATAGCCGACTATATTTCAAGTCGTCCAGGCGGGGTATTGGGTAAAGTTTTCAACTAGCAATAATCGCGCCTCGGATAAACCTCATAGGCTACGATACTGCCACTGCGCAAAGCTGACGAGATAGAGCTTAGACCAGAAGATATACTTAAACCATTAATATTTCCCGATGACGGTAAACACTGATTAACCCCCTTACATAACACGTAAAGCAATGCGTTTAAAGTTAGCTTTACATGTGTATACAGAATTAACATTTATACTAATGTGAATACCATTATGTATTTTAAAAAATACACTCTAAAGGGTTCACGATTGCATTGTGGGGGATAAGTAGGGCGTGTGCATAATTTTGACCAATGAGGAAGGGACTCTCGAGACATTTATCGGTAGCCCAAAACAAAATACAGAGGAGATTCTCTCGTCTTATTCCCAAAGAATATTATAACCCATCCCATGTTATAGCATCACTTTCGTTTTTATATCTAAAAGAAAATACTTTAATATATACACCGATGAAGTCAGTAAGGGTATTCTTCCGGTATGAAAATAACAGCTTCAACAGTGTAACAGTACTTGCTTGCACCACAAGATGGCAGTAAAGCTGCATCTTCACACTAGGGCGTCGCACATTGCGATGTAAATTTGAGCTTTTTCCATTTTAATTTAGGCTTGTTTGAGACTTCGCGAGAATAGTATTTTACTGACAATCATGCTAAACTCACTGCCATGTTTATAATGTATCGATAATTTTGTACGTTCACTGCTTTGTTTGTTTTTTCTGGTTAAATATTTAACCTAAAATAATCCACAGCCGACGTTTTCTCTAACTGACCTGTCTGTTATACAAGTGGCACGTTCACATGTTGAAATGAACTTGAATTAAACAAATAATTTATTTATAGATATACAATATAGGGTTCCACTGGTCCCCTCCAAATAGTAGGCCTACAGGTGTGAAAACTAACCCTAACCCTTCACCAACTCAGAAACTTTGCTGTTTGCTTTGAAATGCTAATCAGGTAGGCTACTCCCATTTAATGAAAAGTGTTAAGACAGCTATTTTTTAACTGGAAAGAATTATTTGGTTTCTAGCCATCTACTCAGAGCTGAATGTTCTTACACTACTAATGCTTGTAATGAAGTCTGATTTATTTGTTATTATATGACTGTTGATCTTTTTGGTCAGGACAGAGGCCACCATAACTAAAGTTAATTTCAGCTCAAGTCATGGCTGGCATCTGTAACGTTTGGGATCCATTAGCCTATTCAGTCCATTTTTATCAGTAATTATTATGCATCTCTTAGGCCTCTCTATAGCTCACTGCTGTTTAGTTGAATGATTTTATATAACAGCTTTTATCAAAAGAGGAATCTGGTAGCATAACTAGCTTTCAAATTCATCAAGGCTGCTATTGACGGTTCTTCCAAAAGAACAAAATGTTATCTACATGGCTGTACACAGAGAGAGACAGAGAAGAGCACGTTGAAAGATTTTATGGAACTGATGTCATTATGAAACCAATACTAGAGTGAAGAAAAAAACCAAGACTGAAAACAGTTGAATAAAAAAAACAATGTATTTAGCATTTAAAGCTCGTTAACACTAGTAAAAACATGGACACAATACTAGGACACAAACAATACACACGTGCAACAAGTAACATGGTAGGACAAGAGACAGGTGACACAAATGACGAAGACACACCAACCTAAAAGCACGTGGACATCATGCACATAAACACCGGTACATATGGACACGGAAAGACATAAACACCTACAGATACGCCTTAGAGAGGAGTCAGGGGACGTACCATAACCCCCCACACCAAGGGTGCCTCCTCCTGGAGCAGCCAACACCAGCAGCACAGCCCCAGACTCACGACGAAGGGCAGGACCGGAGCCCGGGGAAGAGGTCCACCATCGGAACAGCCTAGGTCAGCCTCCCTTGGGACACAAAGGGGAACAATAAGATGGAGAAACACAGGAACACAGATGGTTACATTAACAAACACTGGGACACGCAACACTAATGGAACAAATGGGACAAACAGACACACAAGCACAGACACAGGCGTGCTAACAAAGGGGCTTGCCAGATGCCACGCTGGGAAACCCGCATATGACAGGAGCAGCGACCCTGGTGAGGCAGGTGCAGGGGGGATACACTGGGCTTCATGCCTTGGCTGGGAGATCACACCGAGTTGCCTCTTGCCCTGCTCCCCCTCCGATGAGGGCTTCTCTGTACCAGGGCATGGGTGCAAACCATTGCAGATGTATTTTTCACTGTTAAATTGTGTTTATCCAGAATATCTAAAAATATCATACCTGTGCAGCCTTCATCATACAACAACAAATAACAACTTATTACTTTGTATACACCACTGTTAGCCATTGCAGTCTCAGACTTTGAGAAAGTTAAATAGGGAATAAAAAGTTTCCAAGGAGATAAGGATGCCCAATGTAAATACGCACCGCAAGAGTAGAGACCTGGCACATGCTACAAAGATGGGTTCACTGCATAGCAAGCTTGTGCTTTATAATGTAGCTCAGAGCTGAACCCAAAACTAACCCACTGATCCAGAGGTGTGAAACTGAAAGTAAGATGAGGCGTGCACCCTTGCACTTGTATATCTGTGATCCTACAAACTTAAGTTCCACCAATCATTGAACACACCCAATTGATCAAGTTCTTCAGAAGCATCTGGATATTGAAACCAGAACTGGCAGATTAGGGTTGAATCAAATTTCTGCAGGAGAGGGGTTTAGTACCCATGAATAAATTGTTCTCATTAACTGTGCATGATCGGTGTGCATCTGGAGGGTTGAGCAAATTTAGCCAGGATGTAGTTGTTTTTTTTATGTACTTCTTAATTGTACTTTCATTGTCCTATTAATGAATAAACATTGCTCTTGTGCTGCTGTTTTTAAAGTAAGGTTGGACTGTAAGAATTTCCACTATTGTGAATGTCTGCCTGCAATATCCCTTTGCAAGTCAAGCTGTCAGTTTGATTTTCCCAATGTACTACAGGTGTCTGTTAGAGTGACAGTGCACATATGGGGGCTGAGCAATCCTAATTATGACTTCAGTGCTTTGACTGACAGATTATAATACTTTGGATCAGCAGAAAAAGCAGTCATTTCGTTTTCTTTGCAATGCAGCCAGGGTTGTATGCCTAAAGTTGCTTCCCGGTGTTAAAAAGGTTTGTGGTTTACATATATAAACACTTTCTTCGAGCGCAAGTGTTTGAAATAGGCCGGTGTTGACGTTTTATTCAAGTTTCAAGACACATTGAGTTTGTCCCAAAACATTGTGATTAAGGAACATATTTTGTTAATATATTTTGTAATCTCAAACATTCTTCAAACAACAGAGCGAATTACAATAACGCATATTTGAAGACTTTACCAGGAGCAAACGGGGATTGCCTTAGCGGCTGAGGAACTATTCGATACTGATTTATAATTTGGCCAGATTAAGGTATCTCAGTAGGCAGCATATTTAAGGTATCTAAGAATTGGCACGGCCTTAAGGATCAGGAGCGCGCACTCTGACTATGACGTAAAGCGCTGTCTACGATACAGACCATTAAAGTGATATAAACAATTTCCATGGTAACATGCTATGCTAGTCTGTGCTATAGCGCTAGTTTGTGTAGCTAACGTTAGCTAAGGCTAGAGATCACTAAAGTAGATGGCAACAAGCCCTTTATCCAAACTGCTTTTGCGTGCGTATTTTGCCGAGGTAGCACTATGCGCAGTAATTGAATAGAGGCTTGTGTGCCTCTGCATTATCCTGTACATACTAATGTCTCTTTTTCGAATATGCACACAAACGCTATTTCCCTTGTCAACACATTAATCGCAAATGCAAGTCAGGAGGCCACAGTGTGAACAAGCCAGGTCCATGGAGGGCTTCGCGTTTACAACAGTACTTCACAGAAAATTGGGTGATTAAACATTCAGAATTCACAGTCAATTTTACAACAAATAACATGCCACTCACAAATAAATAAGGAAGAAAACAAAGCAATATAATTCTCATAAAATATCACTTACCTGGTTTTATTGAATAAATGTCATAAAATGTCCCTATTGTCAAAATCATAAATTTCATTGGTCAGTTTCTTCATTGGTTAGCCTGCAGCCTGCAGTCAAGCAGATTAGATCAGTAGCCTACCATTCACAAATATAAATGTGTCCTATTAACCAATAATGTGTAAATAGGCTATAAGAATGTTTTTTATTTTACTCTATTTATGAATTTATTTTTATATTATTTATTTGTGTGTTCTTTTTTCCATTCACTTTTTGTTAGCCTTTTAGGATGACCTGACCACAACTTACTTTTAAAATAACATTCTGCATTTTTAACTCATATGTCCGTTGTGCTAGAGTATTTTTTTTTGTTGTTGTTATTGCAGATTTAGCCATTTTTACAGTGAAACAGTTTGGTCATAATTATAATATCTGACCTTGGGCCTCAGGTCAATTAGGCTACTGTCAGCTACAAAATCCCAGAGACAGAGAACATCATAGTTAAAGATGGATAAGTATTTGTTTTGTTTTGTTTTTGTATTCATACACACATATTTGTTGTGTAGCAAATAACTTTCTGAGCTCACCATTTTATGACATTTTTTTGCTAACTACTACCACACATGACATCAAACTGAGGGCAGACTAAGGCCTGTGGTGCAATTGGGTGCTCTTCTCTCTTGGGTTACTTCAGAAGAGAATTTTCATCAGGAACACTGGGAGCAGTGATTTCTCACACTGGCTGGAGACAGAAAAATCCAGGTGAGTATGCAGATAATAGGATTACAACCTGTCTGTGTCTGCAATCTCTGAACACAGCTTGTCTGTTTTGCCTTTAAGCTGCCTGGAATGGAATTGTGCTCTTCAAATATGGAATCAGACAGCAGCTTGGTTACGTGAGTAGAGCCCCACTGAAGTTCGCTGTTTGCTTTGCTAACAGTACTGGAGAACTTTGGCTTACTTTCTGTGATTCTAACAAAAGACCTTTATGGTGTATTTACCAACCTGTGAAAAAAATTAAGTGCATGAGGCTGAGGATTGATCATGTCAAATAACTGAAGAGCTCTGAACACTTTAATAAATCAAGGTGTGACGGAGAACTCTCCCTGAAGGAAATGCTAGTATGATGGGGCATGACTCAGAAAGGTAAAATGAGTATTCTTGCAGCAGGCCTGGTTCTAGACTGCCTTGACTGGGGGTGGGGGCAGTAAAACATAATGGATGGTCATGTCTATAGTCATATTTTGAATGCCAGAACTATAACAGAGCTTTATTTTAAGAAGGGATGTGAGGAGATGCTAATCCCCCAGTTAAAAAGAAGCATGGGGATAACCCCCCCCATAACACTCATCTCCCTTTTCACCCCCTCTGTAACACTCATCTCCCTTTACACCCCCTCTGTAGCACTCGTCTCCCTTTACACCCCCTCTGTAACACTCATCTCTCTGTACACCCCCTCTGTAACACTCATCTCTCTGTACACCCCCTCTGTAACACTCATCTCCCTTTACACCCCCTCTGTAACACTCATCTCCCTTTACACCCCCTCTGTAAGACTAATCTCCCTTTACACCCCCTCTGTAGCACTCATCTCCCTTTACACCCCCTCTGTAACACTCATCTCCCTTTACACCCCCTCTGTAACACTCATCTCCCTTTACACCCCCTCTGTAGCACTCATCTCCCTTTACACCCCCTCTGTAACACTCATCTCCCTTTACTCCCCCTCTGTAGCACTCATTTCTCTGTACACCCCCTCTGTAACACTCATCTCCCTTTACTCCCCCTCTGTAGCACTCATCTCCCTCTACACCCCCTCTGTAGCACTCATCTCCCTTTGCACCCCCTCTGTAACACTCATCTCCCTTTACACCCCCTCTGTAACACTCATCTCCCTTTACACCCCCTCTGTAACACTCATCTCCCTTTATACCCCCTCTGTAGCACTCATCTCCCTTTACACCCCCTCTGTAGCACTCATCTCCCTCTACACCCCCTCTGTAGCACTCATCTCCCTTTACACCCCCTCTGTAGCACTCATCTCCCTTTACACCCCCTCTGTAGCACTCATCTCCCTCTACACCCCCTCTATAGCACTTGTCTCCCTTTGCACCCCCTCTGTAGCACTCATCTCCCTTTACACCCCCTCTGTAACACTCATCTCCCTTTATACCCCCTCTGTAGCACTCATCTCCCTCTACACCCCCTCTGTAGCACTCATCTCCCTTTACACCCCCTCTGTAGCACTCATCTCCCTCTACACCCCCTCTGTAACACTCATCTCCCTTTACACCCCCTCTATAGCACTCGTCTCCCTTTGCACCCCCTCTGTAACACTCATCTCCCTTTCAAACCCCTTTGGATCAACATGGTGTTGATATTTTCACTCAAACCATAAGAGTAATTTATACACTCATTTGCCTTGGGCATATCAATAATTCTTCATGTCAGACAGCCATTGGGGTAGTACAGACAAGGTGGTTCTGTAGAACTACGGGCTTTCTCTAATAGGCTCAGTTTGCATCTGCTAGTAACACAACAAGGTCTATGGACCGTTTTCAAAAAGAAAAACAATTACCACCATTAACCAGTGGAGTTAATACAGTAAACTGGAAAATCTGTTTCCATGCTAGGGGATTGTCTTAATAACTAGCGTAAAATAGGCAAAAGTAAAAGTTATACTGTCAGCTGCATGAACTGCTTAGCTGACCCTGATGGTAAATGCTGACTGCAGAGCTAATGATACTTAAACAGAAATAGGAGGTAATATAGTAAAAATAACAATGTGCATGTCTTCAAATGCACACACTTAAGACGTAATACAATTCTGAAATAATATTCTAATTAAAGCCAATGTGTGTTTGGAAAAGAGCACAGCTAGCAGAAACTGGAATCTGACATGATGTGGAGGAGCTAGCAGGCAAAGTTCAGTTGATTTTTTTTTAGATCAGAAAATGAAGCATTACATTTTCTTGCAGATGTAGGTTTATTCGATTTAAAATGCACAAAACAAAAATATGTGTAAATATATGATTTATAGTTACAGACTGAGGTAACAGAGATGGGCTCTCACCAACTAACAACAACTGAAAAAAAGCAAGTTACAACAAAACAACAAAACTATTAAAAGTAAAAGACATATCAAGAAAAAATCCACCATTGTAGCATGCGGATAGGAGTTAAAACCAGTAAATGTATTAAAACTGCACTAAAAGACAGATACTTCTCCTGTTCACAGAAACGATTAGATGCTATCTCCTGGGTTACCCAATGCAGTTTGCACTTTAATATTACTCAAAGAGCCAATCATAAAGAAAGAAATAGCTTTACACAGCACAGCTAAAGCACATTTTTGTGATTGGTTCAGAGAGAATGGCACAAGTTAAAGAAAAACAGCCTCAGCTTTATGCTTGAGGTTCCTGCCCTCAGCCTTCACTACACATGGCAGTTCAGGGTGTATGGTGAATGTTGGATTTAAAACTGATTATTAAGAGATATGGTTTTACTGAACATTCCCTGTGTTCAATGTATATATGAGAGAGAAATAGAGAGAGGGGTGTACAGAGGATTTCCCCCAAAGTAAAACTGGTAAAGATCCTTGATGAGGGTCTGTTGGCTCTGCATATAGGAACAGCTTTGATGAGAGATTTGTGCCTTTCTCTCTCTAGACTGTAAAAGCCATGATTGTCTCAGTGAGCACAAGCCTCCCAGGTCCTGCAGAAACAGGACATCCTCAATGCTCTCACCACCACATCTTCAGTTAGTGTATGTCTTTGCTTTTTCCAGGAATGTTTGGCATAGTGGCTTTTTGTCATTCATCTGCCCAGACCATGTAGTTCTACCATTATTCTGATAACACAGAGCAAATTTTGTTCTGTGATATTGAGCCAATATTGATATTGAGTTTTCCACTGTTTTAATTTAGCTGATGCCCATCCTTTCATGCTAAAGGTCAGTTAATTCAAAGATATCAATGTGGGTAAATACCAGCTAATATGTAATAATTATCATAGCCTTACTGAACTTTCTGGTGTCTGTGAGGCTTCATTTATTCTGATGTGACGCTTCTTTGTGACTATCAGGTGATCTGGAACGTTTCTACCTGGTGATAATCTGTCATGCAATTGTTGTCGTAACTGGTCATAGACACACAAGCATCCAGTGACTTTTTTCTGAGATATTCATGCATTTTGCTACATCTAGAGAGAGATAAATTTAACATTTATCTTTGCAGTGGAGTTAAAACTGGCTTTAGGCACTTGTTTCATATAGCCAGTCCTGGAAGCCACATGCTCTGCCCTGTTCCTCACATCTTCCCTGCTCTAACAGACTTGACTGTTATAAAGCCCTTCATAAGAGAAACAGACAAAGTAAAGAAACAGTCAAGGCAACTTTCAGGAAATAAATAAAGCTTCTCTGATTTTTTATTTTTTGCAGTTTTTTTTGTAGTTTTCTTCGAATAGTAAGATGTGATGAAAAATGTAATGTTATTGGTTAACATTTTCATATTGAAAAGATCCATATGCTCACTTAAGCTAAAAAGTTATTTTGGGAGGGTCAGTTTCTCAGAACCCTCACTGAATGAGTTCTGCTCTTTACATTTGGTAAGCTGTTCAAACTCACAGCAAGTAAATGTAAGCCATTAAACTAATAAAAGGTTCTTTTAATGTATCCTTTGACTTTTAGCTCAGGGATGAAAATAGAGCACAGCAGATGGCAAAGCCATGGCTCTGTTTCAACACGAGAGACCAGCCTGCACCCACGCAATACCCACAGTGCCACGAGAGAGCCGAGATCCGCGATCCGCAAGCCGCCTGGTAGAAATAGAAAAATGACACCAACAAATGCATTTCCAATACACGCCTTTCCTGAATCCTAGATGTTCTGAAGAGAGCAGACCTAATGTCATAGTTGAATCACTTCTCTCTGAACTTAAAGGATTTATAGATTACAGGTATTATAGAGCAGAATGAAATGTTGGCCTGGTTTCTAAGTATAGCCCGAAAACCTTTAATGCCCTATTAGGGATGATCTATATTACAGCAAAGCAGACCTCTGAAACCAGTCAAAATCCAGAAATCCAGAGTGGTGAAATGTATTCAATAACCGGTCAAAATGATTAAAGCATGGGACTCTGTGGATGTGTATCTGAGAAAGGGACACAATGATGGGGTATAAATTGCCTTGGCTATAGCAATAGGTGCAGTACAAACGACAGAATCGCGGCCTTTCTCTTTTCATTGGTAACTCGGTTTAGTACCATGCATTAACCTCGAATAACGATATACAGCTATATATAAAATGTGTTTATTTAATCGTATGGAATTATATTATAAAATTAAGTTTTTAAAACATAATAAACGCTATACGTCACATCGTCAAGAAGAGAACTGCTAAGCTAATCTAGTGAGGTGCTAGCAGTGTGGTTAACGCTACATTACACATGTGCATTTAAACCTTAAAGCTAAAGTCTTGCAGCTGAATATGGTGGTTAACGATGACGAGAATGAACTAAGGATACTTGCATCGAGATATGACGCAAAGATCACTTAAGACTCAAACGCGCGCTTTGGTAAAAGCGTCTGCGAGTAAAAGAGACCATATACATTTTTATATGAAGAGAGAGACGAGGTAGATTTTAGAGCATGCATACATTTTTACGAGTTTGAACCTACATCCACATCGTTAGCTTAATTTTGGTCATCTTAATTTAAGCGCTGTGTTGAATTTAACACCCACCACCCATTGTCTAATAACATGCTGCATTACATGTAGGCCTACAAATTGAATCGTTCATGCAAAGTTTGTTTCATCACTAGGCTATAGTTCTCTTTCTTATGGGCTGTATTTATATTCCAGGTTGAGACAGAGTCTGTCTTACCAGCTGTTCCTTGGTTCTACAGCAGACACGGTCATGGGTAAACAAAAGCCAAACAGTCTGTTCACCACACATTCAGCCACAAAACTCTGCACTGAGACAGCCTCGGTTCTCAGCTTTTCAGTATGAACTTTGCCTGACTTGACCTCATATAACATCCACTATGCCTACATTAAAAGTCCTAGACTTGCCAGAACAAGGTCATTTTCTTGCTGCTATTCTAGTATTATATTAACTTCACTGTGCCCATAGCTGTACCAGAGTGTAGTCAGTCCGCCACAGTCACTTTGAGACTCATAAGTCAGAAGGATAGTCAGTACTGTGCTCCATTGGGTTGTGCAATGATTCCTGGCTAACAGTTAACGGTATTCATGCCTGAAATAACCTGCCTCTGAGTGTGCAATGCGTTTTCTCAGCTCAATTCCCTCCTGCAATGCCAGTCTCGTCTGTGTCAGAGTCCTCCATCTGGTGTGGAGCTTTAACTCCATCCCTGAAATGTCGCTCAAATCACACCTATCTGTAGCCACATCAAACAGCCTTATCCCTGACAAAGCTCGTCTGGAGAAAGATTCAGTTTAAAGTTTAAAAGACAAAACATTGACCTTTAGTCACAGAGTACATCTGAGATATTTAATTACACAAGTCACAAATTGGTTAATAACAAAATAAGACAGTAAATACATATTTACAGATTGCTATTGCTCTTAAAGTGAAAAAATAAGTATACTAAGAAATATTTTTAAAAGTATAAAAAAGCAATTCTGATACAGCTGGCTATAATTAATTATTGTTTGGTATAATGTTTTCCTGGATATCCATGCCTTCCATGAAGTGGTCTACCTTGCCACTGAGTTGATCTGCCATATAATCAGTAGGGGGCGCTCACACTATACTGAGCATTTGATGACTGAACAGTGGGAGCTGAGAGTGTGTGCACACAGTTAACAGAACATGAAATGTGTAAGTATCAAGGTTATGCTGTGATTAGGCAAGGTCAGACAATTCATGCAGGTTCAGCGTAAATTAAAAACATTAAACATGCAGGTCGCATGGAACTAGCAGTTTCAGAGTTGGTTGATACTTGAATCGAATGGATTATGGAACTCTAATAAGAGAAGAGCCAGAGTTTGAGTTTTGTTTTCGTGAAAGTTCAGTTCTCATGACTCCTGAGTCACACATGCAGCTGACCTGCAACACTGTTTTGCAACTCCCATGGAGAGACTTCATTCCCGTCTCATGCACTCACGCCAACATTTATTTTTCTTTCTTGCATACTGTCAGTCTGCCAATACATTCGATGGCCTGGACTGCTTTTCTTTATCATCTCATCACTCACCCTGAAGATCTCTGAAGGCAATCCCTCTGTTTCCCTACCAATCTCATGCCTTTATCTCTCCCTCTCAGCATCACTCATCACTCTATCCCTGCCCCCTGTCTTGCTTCCAGCTGTCTCAGCACTCTGAGCCTGACTCATGCTTGCCTCTCTTCCACTTCTCCCATGAGCCTTTGGGGCAGTGCCCACTCTCTTCCCAGACAACTGCATTTGCATAACCATAAATCACTCGCCATAGTGGCACTCGGTGCCAGGCCAGCCAAATGCCAACTGCCTTGCAGTTTGCACTCACCCTCTCTCTCTCTCTCTCTCTCTCTCTCTGTTTTTATATCTCTCCCTGTCCCTCTCTTTATCTCTTTCTCTCTATCTCTATCTCTCTCTCCGTCTCTCAGGAATTAAACTTTTTTAAAGTTTTTGATTTCCTTTTAACACTAGGTACAATTTTTAAAAGTCAAGAGAATGAAGGAGGAAGATAATATAATCAAGGCTGTAAAACATTGGTGTTACAGTATGGCCTTAAATTAAGACTTGGAGGAAGAGTATTGAATGTGGAGGATAGGCCACCGAGAGACAGAAAGTGACTGATAGAGTACAGAGTGAGACAGATGGGGTAGAGAGAGACAGATAGGGCAAAGAGAGCGAGTGAGAGAGAACGATAGAGCACAGAGCGAGACAGATGGGGTAGAGAGAGGGAGAGAGAGTGAACTATAGAGTACAGGGAGATGGGGTTCATAGAGCGAGAGAGAGTGATAGCTCTAAAAGAAATAACTAAGAAATCAGCAAATAGGAATTGGAACGGAGCTGGTGATATACATTTGTGACAAAACTATTGATCGTAGACTTCATATTTACAACTGCACTGTGGGGCAAAAAATAGTAGAATATATTACTCTACACGGGCAGAAATAAACTATTCACTGTCCCATTACTGGAGAAAAGATGTCTCCCAGGCAGTTACATTTTCACAGGTGACTAGAGCTGCAGATTAAACTTGACTCACTATAATCTCTTCAAAAGTGAAAAGTGTGAGCAAGGCCCTTGCTAAATATCCTGGATCATAAAAGTGAAAGGACTAGTATGAAATAAGCTAAGGAACAAAATGGGCATATAACATCATAAATTGCTTTCAGAACGAAATAAAAAAAAGTGTTGTCCACGTCAATAATTTAAAAGAAACTATTCCTAATAAAGCAGAGGACCCAATCTCTCATTTGACAGTAATCTGAAATGGATTATAAAAAATAACATAAAAAAAATTGTTATTTTTTTGGAATATTGGAATATACGGCGATGAGGAGGAGAGAAATATGAAACATAAAGGAAGCGCTTAATGCCTGCGCACTCGACGTCTTCCCCACAATACTGCCACACACACTCGGTTCGCACATTTCCCCTCGTAGCCTAATTTGTTTGGGTTTTCTATCAGTTCCATCTTTCGGCGCTCTTCCTCACGAGGAAGGGGAGGGGAAACACACTCGAGTAGCTCTCCGGCTGCTGTTCGCTGGAGCGCTGCCGTGCTGTCTTCGACCAGTAGGCTACAGTTCCCTCTGTGCGTTACTGCACGTTAGCAGGAGGTGAATGCGAGCAGGTCTCACAGGTTGCCTCCATCCCACTGAGCACACGGTACAGAGCGAGCACACACCTGGACGCATCATGTGACCTGTTACCTGGGCGTGGATAACCCCACAGTTATTTTTGTCGATGCTTTTGTTGAATAGCCCAAGCTGCCCGCTCTCTTTCTGCTGGAATCCTGAACCGGTATTCCGCTTTTGAACGAGATGCTGTCATTCACCGCGCAGTTATCTTGAAACTAAAATGTGAACTTTTAGTACGTCGCTTTTGGGAGTCTATTTGTCGGGATTCTGAAATCTGAAATCTGGACGCTTCGCATTTGTGCAACTGCTGTTCTGTCAAGGTGAGTGGGGCGTGAGTGTGAACACTACGGCTGTGAGGATGCCTTAACTCTCTCTGTCTGAATTCCACCTTCAATCCCACGATTTAAAAAAAGTTGCAAAGCTAGACTGGACAGTCAGCCTGTGGGTTGTACTGATGTGCGCAAGAATGTAAACAATAAGTCAAGCGTGTAGATACAATCTGGATGGAATTGTCACACCGGCTACTTCAAATGCCTGGTGCAAACGTCAGAAGAAGAGCTCACCCGAAAACAAACGTCCTGTAAGACGTTATAGGAGAAGTGTCGTCAGGAAGGGGCTTTTGAATGGCGTCTAGACCAGCCACATGCCCAAGTTTAACCACGTCTAGCCACATTTCTGCCTCGGCGCGTGTTGGTTTGTCGGCTTTAGTTCGGTGACTCAGCTGTGTAGCCGCCCGCAGAGAGCAGATACATAAATGACTGTATTATTAGTTACTAATTGGCGATTAATAAAGACTGCTATTCAAGTGTGGCTCGCAGTTTATTTATTTATAATCGCGTTTACTTCCGGTCCAATCGGCGATATATATATATATATATATATATATATATATATATATATATATATATATATATAGCAATAGATAAATCACTTTTTTCTCTCTCGAACCGTCATGTTTAAGATTTGTCGATTTTTTTCGGTGGTGCCTCAGTGTTTACTTTTTCTGGAGCAGGTGGGGAAAAATACTTTTTTGTCTTTAACAGAATAACATTAACATCGTATAAAGCGAACAGTGGTTTGTGTAAAAGGCAGATTCCAGTCACAAAGTTTTCCCTTCACCGTCGGATCGCTCGTGTGTAGCGAGGGTGAACTTGCTACGCCCCGCTCTCTGATTCATTTAGCGCGCGTGTTTGAGTGTGCTCGCGCTTGTGTGTGCGGTCTACTGAAAAGCTCTTTCGTTTTTATCTTTGTGCCTGCAGTTTGTGTGTCTCTTGGTGCTCAGTGGTCAGAGAGACAGTAGGTCCCATTCAGATCCTCGCGGGATATCTGAGGTTGTGCTGTCCTTCCGTATCTCCCGGCCCCTGGCACCCTATGCCCTCACTGTGATGGCTGGTTGAGTTTCTAAATTGTGCCTTTATCCAAGTGTCCTGTATCTCTGGCCAAGACGGACACATCTGTACTGTAAGAGAACAGCTACATCTCTAGAGGATTATCCTCATATTAAATGACATTAAACAAATGCTCTAATGGAGGAGGTAGGCTAAAGAGGCGCTCTGTCAGTGGGTGGGTGGGTGGGTGGGTGAGTGAGTGAGTGGGCGGGTACAGCTAGGATTGGGAGTGGCAGGGTTTGCTCTCTTTGGAAGGAGAGGCAACTACCCCAGGCCATTTGTGCATGCACCTCTCTCTCTCTTTCTCTCTCTCAGACACACAAACACACACATGACTTGCCCTCTCTCTCCTGCATGTGCACACATGCATACATATGGACACAGCTAAAGAAAGAACAGCTTCTATCTTTCTCTCATGATACCAAGCGTCACTTTCCTTATCTGCTGCCCTTCAAGTAGATAGAAAAGGCTGGCTGTGCTTTATCAGAGGAATGAAGCAATGATAAATGATTCCCCAGTACAGTCCTCACAGACGAAGATGACCCCATTCACCTTGAGTCACTGTGCTCTTTTCAAGCCTTTCCCCATAATGTCATTACTTTCATAATACATCCATTACTTGCAATCATAAGCAGTCATGAATCCATCCAGCTAAAGTGCCTGTTGTTTTTTTTTCTTTGTTTAATGCTGAATAAACAATTCAAATACCTGACACTGCAAGCCACAATAAGCAGGACATCTTTGTTTACTTGGAGGTTTGTTAGTTATTCCTACCCGTCAAACATACTTGTAGCACTTTAGACTTCCCTTTTGAAGGCCAGTATTTTCCATGTGTATGGCATTTCTGCTAACCACAGCAGAGGCTATACTTTACAGCCACTCAATAAATCACTGTCATCTTGAACGGAGGGCCGTGCTGTCAAAGTTGTTTAATTCTTAGTGAATTACTTAAAGCAAAGACCTGGCCGTGTGGAAACTCAGGTGTGTGCACTGAGATGTAATGATTAGGCAGATGCTTCTTTGGTTCTCCAGATTTTTTCACCACCTAATTTTCTACTAGCGTCACCGCCTGCCAATTTCCAGCTACTGTCTAAGTCTCCCCTAGACTGATGGCTACCGGCCTTGCAGGGGGCAGGATGTCTCCTCCAGAGACATCTTCTCTTTTTTTTTCTGCCATTGGCAAGTAACTTCCAAGTTAATATGATTCAACATTGCTCCAAGTTGACAGGACTTAGAGTCTGTACTAATCCATTCTTCCCACTGAATTAAATTGGGGACAAATGTGTTCAGTCCCATCTCAACCTTGGATGAAGCATTATAGCATTGATGGACAGTGAGCTTGAATACCTGCAATAAGGAATCTTAGCTTCTTATATTTTGTTCTGATATACTTATGTTAAACCATTTTTAACAAGGCGGCAAAAAAATAGCTATAACGCCAAGTCTTTTAGTCCTTTATTAAAAACATGATTTTGCTTTATCTTCCAAAGTGTCTCGCACCAGTGCCTGCTGCCTAACAGAGTGTGTCCTGATTTTATCAACAGCAAATAGTAGATTTTATCAATGGTAAATTAAATTCTTTAATTTCTCTTTATTACTTAGAAACATTAGTTCATTGATAAAGGTTAAACATTTGATATCATAACTGTACTAGATCCTATACCACTCCTATACCAACATAAGTAGTAGTGCAAAATGTTTTGAAAAACCTTCTAGAAATATAAACAAAAGATAGCTCTTGACCCACCACTTCTTTGGGCAAGATTTTGTAGCGTGTGTGGGGAATTTTGCCCACTGACTCAAGATAATTTGTGTGGTAAAGACGTTGATGTTGTATGAGAAGACCCGGCACGTGATCGATGTTTCAGGGGTGTTCATTGGAGTTGAAGTCAGGGTTCTGTATAGTCCATTGGAGTTCCTTCACACCAAACTCATCAGAGCATGTCTTTATGGGCCCCAGGTTGTGCACAGGGACACAGTCATGCCGGAACAACAAAGAACCTTCCTCAAACTGTTACCACCAACTCACCACCATAATTGTCTGTCTGCATAACTGGAACGGGAACTGGAACTAGGGGACCCAGTCCAAATGCTGACTACGCTATTATCCCTCCTCCACTAAACTTTTACTGTTGGGAGTGTGCCTTCTGGTAAGTAGTGTCCACCTGACATTTGCCAATCCATAATGTGTCCGTCAGACTGACGGATAATAAAGTATGATTCAAGGCTCCAAAGAACTTGTCTGCTACTGCAAAGTCTAGTACAGGTGCACTTTACACTATTGCAGCTGACGCATTACACACTGGCATTGATCACGGTGATCTTTGTCTTGCAGCTGTTCAGCCATAGAAACCCATTTCAGGAAGCTCCTGATGCACAGTTCTTGTGCTGATGCTGCTTCTAGGGGCAGCCTGGAGCTCTGTGTTGAGTAATTCCGCTGAAGAAAGACAGTTCTCACATGCCATGTGCTTCAGCACTGTACTGCCACGCTCTGTTTGCGCACACTCTGCGGCTTCGTGGCTGAGATGTGGTTCTTGGATGCTCTAACTTCATCATACAATCTTTAGGTTGACAGGAGTAGATATGGCAGATAGGGCAGAAACTGTCTCGTGGCATCTGACGACCATGTGTGACGGAGACCACTGTTCCCCGAAGGAAAGTGTAGTGTGACCGAGTCAGTAGGGTAAAGCATGTGCTCGGTCACGCATGGCTCTAGAATGCCACCTTTGCCACAAGACTGTGAGGAAGGAAACGTGAGCAGGGAGGAAACGTGAGCTCCCTATGCTAAGGATCTGACACTTTGATCTCAAACATGCATCTTCCACCTGTAGGCCCAGTTTCGAGGCTGGGAATGGCTGCTGCCCTCTGCCTTTGCTATAAGTGGTAGAAGTGGAATGCTGTCAGAAGTCGATCAGTAGGTTACCCATGTAACCAGTTCTCCAATGAGAGGGTGATGTGACACCCAGTACACACCCCCAGGTGAGGGGTATAAATATGACCGTGGATGAGAACTGGATGCACAAGGGACTCGTGGAATGTGTGAAATGTATGAGTCCAGTCCCTGACAGAGAAGGCAGTGTATCAAGAGACCATCACTCAATAGGGTGTATGTGCCAGGAACCGATCACACCTTTGCCAACCTAAAGGCACGGATTCAAGGCTGGGCATGATCGCTGCCCTTTGCTACACTGTGCCATATTTAAAGTCACTGAGCTCTTCACCACGTCCCATTCTTCTGACAATGTCTATGGAAATTGCATGGCTTTGTGCTTGACTTTGTACAACTGTTCGACGAAGGTGTGGCTGAAACACCTGAACTCTGTAATTAGCAGGCGTTTCCATTCTTTTGGCCATATAGTATATCTGTTTTGAGTGAGCATTAATCAAACAATGAGGCCATCAGGAATGCTGGCTTTGCTTCTTATAAATGTACTTTTTATACAAAAAAAACATGCATTCAACAAAAACTGAGCTGAATTCATCTTTTTGCTGTCTGACGCTATGCTTCTGTTGGGTGTTGTCAGAACCTCTTTTCAGGTGATTTGGCATGGAATGACCTCTAGACTGCTCTAACAAGATACTGTGAAACTAAATCATGCATGAAAATGAAAACTGCTAGCCTCATAGTTTATAGCACAAAAGGCTGAAAGTCAAACCGTTTTGGGCAGTTAATTCTATCTCATGGAAATACAAACCGACATGGTCGGTTCCGATGGTTTTGATCCTTGTCCTGCCAGTAGTATTTAGCAAGTACTATTTCTACACCTATGTTCTCCTGTGTGCATCACTGCCTTAATAGCTCTGGTGTGGCATCATTTGATGTGTCCTAAATTTGTCTTCTAAGGTCTTAGCAATTTTGGTGTCTTGCTTTTATTTATTTATTTATTTATTTTTTATTCATGCGTGTAGGCATGAGAGCTCTTGCATCATTCTTGTAATTTTGAAGCGATTATGACCCAGTTCCTACTCTGAGAAGCTTAGAATTACCACCCCTTATCTAAAATGATTTTATTTGGGTGAAGAAAAAGATTGTCCTGTGCAAATTATTGCCCTTGTAGGCTTCTTTTTTTCACAGGTCCTCCTATTGTTAATTCTGGTACTGTTGAACCCCCACCCCTCTTTCTGAGTCAGATGGTGTGAGAGGTCTTTTGACCTCATTCAGGTCCTCTGTGCCCTCAATGTGAGGCAGGTATATACTGCCTGTCACTAAACTGCCACCTTCTGTCAGGCTGTTGCTTCTGTAATGGTTTAAAGTCAGGATTTTAATCTGTGATGTTGGCACTGCCCTAAAGCTGAGCAGGGGCTTTACACTCACACAGCCAGAGGAAGCATATGGGTTCATCCCCTTCATCTGGCCCCTTAAATTAGACACATCAGTCTCTACGAAGATGAAGCAATAAGATTTGTCCTTGCCCCCTTTCCACTTTCTTCATTCACATATAAGCTCAGTTACATCTAAGAGCACAACCTCAAGGGTGAAGGCTGGTGTGAGTTGAGGTCTCCTCTGTTCTCTCACTTCTCAAACAACAGCTGACAGTGGCGCTGTGAGACATAGGGTCTTGAGCCAACAGTTACTTCACCTGCTCTGGGCCACTCGCCCTCTCTCTGTCGGTTTTCATCTCACACCCATTCACTTATTATTCACTTCTTTAGTGCTTTCACACAACCACAGATATACAGTAGCTCACTAAAGTGAGTTCCCCCTCACATTTCTGCAAATATGTCTTTATATCCTTTCATGGGACAACACTGTAGAAATGAAACTTGGAGAAGTGAATGCACAGCTTGTATAGCAGAATAGATTTACTGTCTTGTAATGTCCAAATAGCTGGCAACAAAAGTGAGTACACCTCACAGTGAACATGTCAAATGTGCCCATTGTGTCAATATTTTGTCATAACCCTCTTGGGCATGCAATTCACCAGAGCTGCACAGGCTCTATGATGTCATCACGGAGCTGGTGGATGTCAGACACCTTGCACTCCTCCACCTTCCTCTTGAAGATGCCTCACAGGTGCTCAATTGGGTTTAGGTCTGGAGACATACTTGGCCAGTCCATCACTTTTACTTTCCTCAGCAAGGCGGTTTGGGGTCGTTATCATGTTGGAAAACTGCCGTGCAGTCCAGTTTATGCAGGGAGGGGATCACTTCACAATGTCACAGAACGTGTCCCTCAGTGAACCAAAATTCCCCAGTGCCAGCATCATTCATGCAGCCCCAGACCTATGATGCTACCACCATCATGCTCGTCTGTAGTCTAGACACCGTTGTCTTGGTCCTCCTCACCAGGGTGCCACCACACATGCTGGACACCCTTGGAGCCAAACAAGTTTATCTTGGTCTCCTCAGACCACAGGACGTGGTTCCAGTGGCCCATTCTCTTGGACTGCTTGTCTTCAACAAACTTTGTGGGCTTTAGTGTGTGTCCAGAGGCTTCCCTCTGGAACAACGGCCATGCAGACTGAGTTGACGGAGTGTGTGGCGTATGGTCTGCACATTGATAGGCTGACCTCCCACTTGCACTCACACATCCTCTTTTTTTATTTTTTTTAAACCAAGCTCTGGATATGACACTGAACATGTGGACTCTTTGGTCAACCCTGGCGAGACCTGTTGTCTGAGACCTGTTACCTGTGTGTAACGCGTCCTGGAAAACCACTGTATGAACTTAGCCACTGTGCTGTAGCTCAGTTTCAGGGTGTTGTCAATCTTCTTATAGCCTAGGTCTTCTTTATGGAGAGCAATAATTCTATTTCTTACATCCTCAGAGAGTTCTTTGCCATGAGGTGCCATGTTTACTGCACCCAATGAACCAGCTTTAACAGCCCTGCTCCCTGTTCACACCTAGAACCTAGTAACTCTAAGGAGTCACATGACACAAGGGAGGGTGATTGACACAATTGGGCAAATTTGGACATGTTCACTGTGAGGTGTACTAACATTTGTTGCTAGCTATTTGAACAGTAATGGCTGTTGGTTGAGTAATTTTCAGAAGACAATAAATCTGTTCTGCTATACAAGCTGTGCGCTCATTACTCCAAGTTATATCCACGTTTCATTTCTATAGTGTTGTCTCATGAAAAGCTATAAAGTATTTGCAGAAATGTGAGGGGTGAAATCACTTTATTGAAATACTGTGTGTGTGGGTGTGTGTGTCTGTATGTATCTTTACCTCTACCCCATTTTCTCTCTGGGGCGTGTGCACTTTCCCTCATTCGCTCTTACTTTGTCTCCGTCTCTTATTCTCACGCTCTATTTGTTACTGATGGAGCACCAAAATCCTATTGATTCGAAGATTTTTATTTATTTTTTTACTTTGTGTGACTACATACGTTCCGCGTCACTATAAGCATATATAAAGTGTTTCACGCTCAAGTGCATGGAACATCTGTAAAGTGTGTGGGTTGGTGCCACACACATTTCAGCTCAGCCCAGCGGATCGTAAGCTCTTGGTCGGCGGACTCTGGTTACAGGCATGAAACGGTTTATCAGTGCAGAATAAGGCTTGTGTGCCTAGCCCCGCAGAGATGTGTAAGAACCTCAGTACCAGCATGACTGCTCTGTCTTTTCACATCACAGAATGATCTGGCAGAAAGGCACGCGGCACTGCTGGGATCCTTCTGCACCCCCAGAATCCCACACTCCTTATAAAGTACAGTTCTCACACTCCTTATAAAGTACAGTTCTCTGTCGTCGGCATTAGGATACACTTTCAGCTCTGTGTAGACTGCTAACCATGTGGTGGCATATTTCTTATGTGAAATGATTTGGATATGCAAAATGGTGTTCTGTAGTTCTTATTTTATATTTATTACACTAATAGTCACTCCAAACCTTTTTAGGAGATTCATTGATTTTTGTTTTAGACGGAAAGGGAATGAAAGGAGTTTTTTCAGAACGTCTGAGACTTCTAAAAGGATGCTCTCTCAGCTTGAAGTACCAAAGAATCTTTTTATGCTGGGTGCAGGGGCTTCATGATGGTTTTATGAAGGCCACCTGAATGTTCGTAATGCATTTGTACTGACAACACACTGATGCATTATTTTGTGGGAAATGACATAGCTGTCCTTTCACTGTTTCATTCTTAATATATTGGCCCAAAAAGAAAGTCAACACCATTCAATCAAGTGAAAAACACTAAATGATGGATCCCCTTTGTGTACCTGTCACCCAAACTGCTGCTTTTGGTTCGGTCTGGAGAGTATTAGCTGAGCACTGCAGTGTGCAATTCGTCTTTACAAAATGTTTGTAATGCCAGCACTAATTGCCAAACAAAGCTAGTGTTTCATGCCTCGATTATTCTTAACAATTGTCTCTACAGCACAACTAGTGGGAAGTCCATATTATTCATATTATCATATGAATATCATATTATTGGTTTGGTCACTGTTTAGTGTGATTTTTTTTAATTTATTTTTTATTTTCTCTTTTACTTCGAAACTGTATTTATATTTAAATAATCATCTCCTAGTGGTTAATTGTGAAGAGAGAGAGTTTGGCTGAAGTCATAATTGCTGTGACAGATGGAGGAAGGGTCAGAAATCTGGCAACAACTGGAAAGCAAGGTCGTCCCAACCTGAGAGAATGGGGAGTTGTTCTGGCATGGAGGAGTGCACCAGTTGAGAGCAAAGGAGGGGAGGGGGGTCATGTTAAATGATTCATTCAGGCCTCTATACAGGATATAACGTTTTTTTTATCTCTCTCAATTTTCATATGAGAGAGTTTAATCTCTTCAAATGCTCACAACACTAAATTAGAATGCTTAGCATGTGCAAGAATTAATTCGACACCGTAATAGCCCTGTTGGATCCATATCTCTCAGCCACTATTTTTGCTCTGGCTGCGGCATTTGATGCTGATACAGGGGTCAACCGTGGCAGGGCCCACAGGTATGGAAGAAAAATAGTTCCATCGGATTTTGAATTCGTATTTGAAGCACTGAATTTGTTTGCCCTTGAATTTGAAGCTCTGAATTTTTTTTGCACTGAAATTATGCATCTGAATTTTGTTGCCTTTGAATTTAATGCTTATTAAAATACAATGAAAAAAAATTCGAGCGTTAAAAAATTCAAAAGATTTTTTTTCAAGTTGCTCGAATTCGATTGGTCAAATTTGGCTCACAAAATACGCGTGCAAAATTTCGCGTGCTAAAATACGAGTTCAAAGATATTCAGAGTAAACATCCGGGACACAAAGGATGAGCAATCGATTCAAGACTCCAAT
Source organism: Brachyhypopomus gauderio (assembly GCF_052324685.1). Taxonomy (NCBI): domain Eukaryota; kingdom Metazoa; phylum Chordata; class Actinopteri; order Gymnotiformes; family Hypopomidae; genus Brachyhypopomus; species Brachyhypopomus gauderio. The sequence continues at coordinate 29,571,045 of NC_135215.1, read as the reverse complement.
CGAACCAAATCCAACCAATCACGCTCCACTGGTCACGGCGCTGTTTGAAGCCACAGGCGGAGAGAGAAAGTGAGTTATGTCGGCGCACGGGATCGGCTCCTCTTCGGTGAGTGTATTTACTCCTTTATTTGTCTATTGTGGTGTTTTTAAGATTCAGTAAGATACAGTAAACGACGTGTTGCACATCAGAGGTTTGCGCTGGACTGATCTTTTTTTAACTCGCTCTGAACTCGCTATGTAGTCAACGTAGCTGCGTATGTGTGTGTCCGTCAGTCCACACTGTGCTTTATGATATTATATTTATCATAAAATCATTACATTCGTTTATTATTTCCTTACCAGTCGAGTAGTTTACAACTGTTTTTAACTCTCCGTGGGGTAATGGTTAGTGACGAGAGCTTCGGACAAAACGGGCCTGGGTTCGATACCCGCGACTGACGAGCGATTTGTTAAAATTAATATTTTTTATTCATTTATATATATACTGGACCGGCGCCAGGACATATACAGTGGGGGTGGCGGCGTGTGACGATTGTTAAGCGGGCAAGGGGGCGGTAGCAATAGTAAAATAAATGGGTCTTATTATTTAAATTGAGGGGGCGGGACACCTCGCCTGAGGGGGCGACGCCCTTTTTTGAAGTGGAAGTTTCAGAACTTGAGTGCAAGTTGTTTTGTTTTTTTAATACAAGGTATTTCAGTTTGATCATATTCCAGGATTGAAAGGTTGTGGTGAGATCTATGGGTAGCTGTAACAAGCATCTACTATGATGTTCTCCATTACCTTGAAGGAGAGGGCTCAGCATTTCCAACATCACACACATCTTCTGTTGCCACTATGTGTTCCTACCAGGCCTGCAGGAAGACCTAGATACTTTTTGTAGTGGTTGGGACAATCATCCAATAAGAACAGAGAGCCACATGACCCCTAATCAACTGTGGGTGCTGGGTCATTCACATCACCCAATTCCTGCAGCAGATAGCACAGAGGTACATGCAAGTGTAATATGATTTTAACAAATAGTATGGTTTATGTATAAAGTTTGGAAGTGGCTATTTTATCCACATAAGTGTATACAACTTATTTGTAGGGAATGGAGATTCCCAATATTGAGTGGGACAACACTGGACTTCCCATTGATGACCACTCAAATATCATTGTCCCACACACAGAATGCCCACTGACAGATGAACAGATGACAGCTTTGAGAGATGCAGTTAACCCAGGAACTGCATCCCAGTCCTCTGGCTGTGATCTTTACATTTCTGCTGTCCAGTTTTGTGAGAATTTCCTGTCTATTTGAAACAACTGGTCTGAGAATTGGAATAAAATAACATCTTTACAAAGTTAAGACCATATGAATGAAAAATTAATGGCACATTTTGTCATCAGTTTTAGTTTGAGTAATAAAAAAAACAATAAAAAACTGAGATGCAGCTTCATTAATTTTTTAAAATTATTTACAGAGTAGGAGACATTGCAGTAAATGGATACAATCAAAAGTTGTTTGATTGCCCAATTTTGTTATTCTGATGTTTGACATAAAGGTAAAAATTATACACCACAGAAAATAAAACTAATTAAAACTCATGCTTGACTCACTTTCATTTTATTAAGAGTTGAAGTTTTCAAAAATGAGTTAGTCAAATTCCCTTCTGCCTCTTTTGGAAAAAGCAAGGCCACTGTCAGGTCGTCGAGTGAGCACTGTCCACATTGGGGATTCTTTAATCCCTCGTCTAATGCCCGGTTCACACTACACTTTTCAGTCGCCAGGTTTTTGTGCCGTTCGCACTACACGACTGGTCGTGCTGTAATCGCGAGTCTGTCAGTTGTTGTGGCTTTCACACTACATGACTGATCGGCGACGCGGACTCACGAATTACACGACTGGTGAACTGGGGAATCGCCGACTCGTCTGGCTGCCGTCCAAAAACACGAGAACACGAAAACGAAACTCTCGCCAGAACCAGCAACACCACATCGAAGAAAAAAACAATGTACATGTACTCCACATTTTCGTTATTATTATTTTTTTTTACCGTTTAAACACTCCATAGTCCCAAGTTGCCAGAATTATTTCATCTCTCCGTTGCAGTGAACATAGATATAATCAATCGCACTATTTCTCCAGTGCTGTCACAATAACTTAAACACAGTGTTGTAGTAAAGTTGTAAGAAAGGTGAGGAGTTTGTGTGTTTACTGGGTTACTGTTTTGAAAGCATTCTTGAAAGTTTTTTACATTCTTCAGAGATATCTTCAGCGGTGCCGCGGTTCTCTCTCCGCGTTCCCATTGGCTGTAGCTAGACGCTGCTGCCGACTCTCAGTCGCCGACTGCTAGATATTAAACATGCTAGATATCTGCCGGTCGTCTGCGACGAGTCGGCGTCTTTCAGCAGTTCACACGAGTGATCGCCGATTTGCCTCCGACCACAGTTTCTGTCGCCGATCAGTCGGCGACTGAAAAACCAGCCTAAAATCGTGTAGTGTGAACCGCATTAACTGCTTGATCTGTCTTGTGACACGTCCAACTACCTGTTTAGAGTAATAAACAGAAGAGAAAATGAAAAAATAAATTCCTTATCCAAAAGTAAACTCAGAGAGAAAGATTTTATACATATAATAATAATTTTAAAAAACAAATCGCTCGTCAGGCCCGTTTTGTCCGAAGCTCTCGTCACTAACCATTACCCCACGGAGACAGTTGAAAACAGCTGTAAACTACTCGACTGGTAAGGAAGTAATAAACGAATGTAATGATTTTATGATAAATATAATATCATAAAGCACAGTGTGGACTGACGGACACACACATACGCAGCTACGTTGACTACATAGCGAGTTCAGAGCGAGTTAAAAAAAGATCAGTCCAGCGCAAACCTCTGATGTGCAACACGTCGTTTACTGTATCTTACTGAATCTTAAAAACACCACAATAGACAAATAAAGGAGTAAATACACTCACCGAAGAGGAGCCGATCCCGTGCGCCGACATAACTCACTTTCTCTCTCCGCCTGTGGCTTCAAACAGCGCCGTGACCAGTGGAGCGTGATTGGTTGGATTTGGTTCGATTGGAGTCTTGAATCGATTGCTCATCCTTTGTGTCCCGGATGTTTACTCTGAATATCTTTGAACTCGTATTTTAGCACGCGAAATTTTGCACGCGTATTTTGTGAGCCAAATTTGACCAATCGAATTCGAGCAACTTGAAAAAAAATCTTTTGAATTTTTTAACGCTCGAATTTTTTTTCATTGTATTTTAATAAGCATTAAATTCAAAGGCAACAAAATTCAGATGCATAATTTCAGTGCAAAAAAAATTCAGAGCTTCAAATTCAAGGGCAAACAAATTCAGTGCTTCAAATACGAATTCAAAATCCGATGGAACTATTTTTCTTCCATACACAGGGGCCATGGAGGAAGGTCCGAACGGCACGAGCACTGGGCGCAGGTCGGGGAGCAGCGGGCCTCGGCGCTGTGGAGACACGGCAGGGAGGGAGGTCCTGCTGTTTGAAGAGCTCCAGAAGCGAGTTAGAGCACTTCAGACAGAGACAGGAATTCCAGCTATGCCCATTACATAAACAGATGTACAGAGGCAGCCTGCGAGCACATGGACCTTCAGAGCCCTGTGCTTCACTCTCTACGCAGCTCTTTCTGTTGGGTCTCTAAACTCGCCATGCTTCTGTTCTGTTTCCATTTATTCTCTTTATACTCTCATAATTTATTTTTCTTTGAGTTTTTGTTCTGTTCCCCTCCATCTTTTGCTCACTTACTCACTCCTCCCCTCACTCATTCTCTCCATCCTCCCATCTTTGCTGCTTGTATACTCTTTGTTCCTTCTTTCATTCTGTCACAGGCTTGTTCAAATCCTCCTTCTGTTCCTCCACCAGTGTGCCTCAGGCGGCTGTCTGTCTCCAGTTCGATACATCTGCAAATGTGTCATTGGAGCCGAGCATCTTGGGTGTCTACAGGTGCCTCCAGCAAGCTGAGCCCATTCACGCCGATCAGGGTAGACGTGCATATCTCTGGACTGACTCATCTGGACTTTGGCTCAGGTGCTAAATCTGTGTTCTCCTGTTTCACTTCAGTTCCTTCAGAACAGACAAGGGGTTTCTTTTTTTTTCCACGTCAGTGAGACACAGCACATGACTATGTATTTACACTGTCTCGTGCTTTTCCTGGTGTCTGGTTTCTTGTGATATACAATATTTTAATTTACAGTTTGGCCCATTTAATAACCTGCCTGAGGTCTCCTCACTAGATGATTAGTATATCCTTACCATTTCTGCTTTGTGATCTTATCATAACCTTAAAAGTCAGACAAATGGTTCCATTTAATCCTCTGACATCAGTTCGCTGCACAATATCTATTAACACGTCTAAACGCCCGCATAAGAACAAAGCGTGTGTATCCTAACCACATAGCACATGCTCACAAAGCCAGTGGAAACAAGAAAACAAAATGTAGTTCTCCGATCCCAGCATGCCAAGTTCCTGTGTGGTCACCGTCTGGTTCTACTCTACTGCTGACTTTTCATTAATGTGCTAGCAATTCACGTCACTGATCTCGGCATCTCTCAGACCTCCAATTATTGCGATTACAGAGAGAAAGGCTCTGGGTGGGGTCAGGGAACCTTATTAGTGAGCTCACAGCTCTGAAAACGCAGTCAGTAGGTGTTACTCACTGTAGTGTGGGCGGCACTGCCAAATTGAGCTGCCCGCGTATTTCCCCTTCGCTCAGGTCGTTTAGCGAGGAGGAGGGGGAGCAGGCGGATGAGGCGTGTTGCAGGGACTTAGGCTGGCTGTGTAGACTCCTTATGATCACTTTGTTTGCAAGTGTGGTAACAGGTTGAGGAGCACTCCCGGAAAACTCGGCACTGGAATTGCAGTCAGACCTCACGCGTTCCAAATATAGAGATGCCAAACAGCCTCTCGGCATGTGCCATTGCTCTGTTGCTTTTCCCCTGCTGTTGCGTGAGGTTTCACCCCAAGCTGTTCAGAGCATCTCTGCTCTTGTCAGATTCCAGAGTGTTTCCTTTAATGTGCCAGCCTTGGATTGACAGAACGCGCCGCCCCAGGACCGACTCCAGCCATGCTGGCCGTGATAGCGTCTTCGTTTGTCAAACCAGCCTGTGCTGTACTACGGACTGCAGCATGGGTGAAGCTTCGAACAGCCTGTCCGCCATCTCTGTCTCTGTCTCTGCAGTCAAGCTGTGTTATCTTTGTCTGACATCGCGAATTATGCTCTGATTTTCAGAGTGATGTTGTCAATCTCTGAATTATGTGTCAATCAAAAATGCATTTTCACTTGCAATTTCTACCAGACCCATTGGGTTTAACGGATTTAAACCCAATGGGTCAACCCATTGAGGGTGGGTTGACCCATTGGAGAGAGTGAGATGCATCTGTCTTTATTTTTCTACATTTTACACTCAAAATTCCTCAGCCTTCCCATTGGGTCACAAAGTAACTGCCCTAGAACTACAATGTAAACACTTTAGGAATATGTAAACAACATGGGGCGTGTTCAGGTGGTATGACTGGATTTGCTTTCATTGTATTAAACGGCAATTGGATTCCATTATAACTTTACTCTCAATACAAGCTGTACACAAAATGCATGAAATGACCGGATGCAAACGGGCTGTGTTCTACTCAGCCAGACGTATGGTGTCTTCACTGTTTCATTCACTGATGTTCCTTTCAGTTATGTCTGATGTGCTTTAAATAGCATGACAAGTGTCTTTAAAGTGCACCCACTCACCCTCTGATAAGATTCTGGCTGCAGCCGGCAAACTCCGACACGGCCCGCCTCCTAGCCATGGATTGCCATGGATTACCCATTCTGTACAATCTCCCGCCCCCCTCTCATACATCACCCAATCATCATTGACAGGGTGATTGGACGAGGGCTGGTCCAGAACCCTTAAAAAGTCTGCTTTCTCAAATACAAATGAATAAATAAAATCACAAAGACCTGAGGCTGGCCTTTTTTGCTAATGATTTTCCTGCATGTTCATGAAAGGTAGAAGGCCATCGTTTAACTTTGGAACTGAATTAACAGAAAGGCTCCCCTGGGGCTAAATGAATACGGAAAGAAAAGTAAGAGCCGGTATGCCGTTACACTCCTTCCTTCTAATGGGGCGTAGAGAAGCTTACGCTAGCGTAGCGTAATGTTACTGCTTTGGCGATGTCCTTCTAAGCGCTCTGCCACCTCAGGAGGTCAGCAGAGCAGATTAACTACCACGCGACACGGTGTCATTCGGTGATGCAGGACGACAAGCACATGTGAAATGAAGTGCTAGCATAAAAACCCTCTATTAGCCTCGTGACCATTTAGTTGGGCCTTCAACCAAGAACAATGGCAAATGGATACTGCTTGCTGTGGTCCATGGCGGTGCATCCTGCAGCTTGGACTCGTGTTGCTAAGTGGCATGGTCCTTTGCTTTTCCCTCGCCTGGGCGACCTGCACGATAAGGACCATATGTAATCCAGAGTTTTACAGCATCAGACACAAAGTGATTGGTGAGTGAGTTGAGACTGAAGTAGGTTAAGCCTTGAGAAAAGTGACGTGTGTCAGCCCTTGGTTTCTGCCAGGCTGAATGGCCTCTATAATGCCTTTATAAGCACTTTAAGTGACTGACTAAAAATACCCTTGTTGCGTTGGACTTCCAATCAATCCCAGAGTAATTGCAGCCTGGGCTGGAGTGGCTAATGCCTGGTTTAGGCCCCCTGCAGTCAGACCTTTCCCCCTCACTCTCACTGATCAGTTTTGAGACCCAAGGATTCGATTTCCTCCTGAGTTCAGATGACAAACACACTGAGTGAACAGTAAAGCTCAGAGCATTGTGGGGTGGGGGGACCATACAGGGTTGGTCTGTTGTATTCATCCACCAACAAGGCTGATCGATTCTGTTTGCTCTGGCTTGTCTAAGTGCAATCTCCCTCTCTCTGTCTCTCTCTCTCTCTCTCTCTGTCTCTCTCTCTCTCTATCTCTCTCTCCCTCTCTCTCTCTGTCTCTCTCTCTCTCTCTGTGTGTCTCTCTGTCTGGGAGGAAAAAAAATCAGAACTTAAATTGCACAATTCTTTCACCCCTTCCTAACTCTGTTTCGCTCTGCCATCAGCCCAGGGGGATCTGGGCGGGCCCACCATGGATCCATGAATTCCTCATAATTCAATCTGTCGGGTGATCAATAATTCAATTCTACCTGTGAGCGGGCATGTCTGGATCCAATCTCACCTGCACCTCCCTAGTCCTCCCCTGACCAAGGTGGCACGTTGTCCTTGAGCTCGGCAAAAGAGTCTACGTGTGAGCATGTGTGTGAATTTCTTTGCATATTTGCATGTATATCAGTGTTGGTCCTCGACACACTGTATGCGTGAGCTTTTCCTGTAGACGGTGTCTGTATATCAAAGGTGTGGCTCTCATTAGAAGCCCCAGCATGTGGGCAGAGGCGGGTCGACTTCTCTGATTATTAGGGCTGGGTGAGCGGCAGGGCCATGGCTCCTGCTGCACGAGGCTCTCTTATCCGGCTCCAGCAGTTAGCTGGGAGCTGCTCTCCCCCGCCTCCGCTCGGCTCCATGCCTGCCAGGGTCACGGCCACTAGGCAAGGACACGCTGCTCACTTCATCCTCATCCATCGCTGTCTGTGCTCCTCTCCGCCTGAATCCAAGGCTGTACACAAAAACACACACACACACACACACACACACCAGGGTGTCCTGAGTTTGCTCACGTTCAGGCCTGCACCTGTGATTGCAATCGTCTAAACGGAAGTTTGGCCAAGTCAGATGGTTTCTTCTGCTTCTCAGGTGCATGTCCTCTGTGTGTGTCACTCAGTCCGATGCTGTTTCAAGAAAACAATAGCTGTTTTAAACCACTTCTTTTCTCTGATAACAACTAAGCTTATATTTCAGTGCTAGCACAATCTCTCTCACGCACACACATACTGCATCTCGTTTTTGTTTGTTTTCAAAATATCTCCTATTAAATGTGTTGTTAAACACACACATGAATAAGACAGAGAGAGCAGCAGGAAGAATTTCTTTGTGCTTACTACAAAGCTGACTGCAGTGGGCACTTTGAAACAGAGATGGCTATCTCTGCATTAAACTATTGCTTTTGAAATATGATTTGGCCTGTTGTGACCTCCACTCTGCAAACATCTTTACAAAAATTCACAAATTCTTGTATCACTGACAGTCTCTGCATTCATCCCCTCGTACTTTTGAAAATAATGCTTGTTTAATGCAGATGAAAGTTTTATTCAGAGTGCAGTGATTGCATAATTTCTTTTAGGCTTTCTGTAGGAGTTCTTTCCAGATGTTGTTTTTTCACTGACATATTGAGCGCAATATGTTCTCCTCGCTGCTGCTGAAGCCCTTTAGGAGCAAGGACAGAGTGTTGTAAGATGAGCAGTCTCCCTTTAACAGACACGCCAATGCCCCTAGTCGTTGAAATCCATTTGTTATAAGGTTTAATTAATGAAGTGAGCTTAGAGGATAAATTAGACCACTTCTTTCTGCATTCATGTGATGAGGGCGAAGAATGATGAGTGTTATTGTGCTGGCCAGTTCTTTCTTATTGGTTCAGTCCACTGAATTGGTCTACAATCCCCCCCCCCCCCCCCCCCCCCCGGCTGAATTCCAAACTACAGCTCTCGTATTTGGCACAGTGGTAAAGTATTGTTGGTCTAATGAGAGGTGAGCTGCTTGTGTTTGAGACCTTTTTAAACTCGCCATGAAATGACTCTTGAGTTTTCATACTTTAGATGAATGGAAAGTGTAATTTGAGTGGGAGAAGCTGATCCCTGATCAGGCTTAGAGGGCCATGTGCGGTGGCCTGAGGTGCACTGGGGCATGAGGCACACCTGCATGGCACCTGAACCTGGCCTGGCCTTACTGCTGTCTGTACCACGCCGTTACCACGTCGCAGCCTCATCACAAACACACAATCCCTCTCTCTCTCTCTCTCTCCTAAAACACGTGCACTCATGCACGCACAAACCTATGTCCACTGCAAGTTTATTTTTGAAAAATGAAACAAAAAAAGTTTAATGTGCACGTTTCTGTGTCATCTGATCAGTATGTTCTCATTTGGACAGCCCTGTAGATGGCTTAAAAAGTACTTAAAAAGTAGACATAGCAGTATTTCAGTAATGCCTCCATCTTGGCTCAACCCTAAACTGGGACCTTTATTAATCATCACCATTTTGGCCCCAAATGACTCCTGGTGTACTCGCCACCTAGCTGAATCCGGTTTGAAACCCTCCCATAGATGTGCTCCCAGTGGTGCCTGTGGGGCACAGGTCGTGAGTGTGACTGCGTGGGAGCCAATTAAGGCGGGCGCTCCTTGCCGAGCATGCAGCAGGTGTTTGATTGCGAATGCCGCGGACGCTGATGTGGTGTCACGGCGTTCGATGCATGCTGCGTTTTTTGGCAGCTGTCACGAGTGCAGCGTGAGCACCTTCCAGACAAGCTCAGAGGGAGGAGGACCTCCCAGAACCTCCCAGAACATGCCGACCTGCCCTCGTCCAAGCAGCTACACGCAGAAGATGAGGGAGAGCTGCCTGGATTCCAGGTATTCGTCTGTCTTTTCAGGTTATTTCAGTGCAACACTGAGTCATTGTCAAGGGCTTGATGGTTTAATTGGCTTGTGGAAGCCCATACAACAGCTTTGACTCATTGTTAACATTAAGTGCTTTTAAGAGCAAGTTTATCAGCATGGCCTGCAATACATGGTTAGTAAACAAGTATCCAACAGAAGCATGCCTCACTTAGGGAGACATTGTTTACTCTAAATTGGCCTAAGGTTACAACTGCAGTTCTAAGGACATGGAACTGTGTGTTCTTTAAAAACACATACCCAGCATGTGTGAGTATGTGTGAAGACGGAGGAATGACTAATAGGGTTGCATTAAAGATGCTCACATAGTTGTTAGTGGTTTTGTTGTTTAAAACTATACTGTGATCCAACACGCTTTTCTGCAGTGCTTTCGTCTGTTTCATATCCTTGTTACAGAAAAACACCTGTTCTAGACGCAACTTCCACTCGAGCGGTTTTGTGTTCTACCAGGATTTATCCCTAGCTATAAATGGAGTGTCTGCAATGTCCGTCTCACTACCTCACCATGCTGGATCGGCCACTAAATTGGTTCGTTACCTGGACTTGTCCGGCCAGCTGCCAGCTACAGATGGACTTCTCAGAATTTGTATGTCATTTTGGGATTACACCCCATCCGTCATATCCGAGATTCCGAGCAGCAGCCAGTACTTCTCAGCTGGCACCTGCTCCTGGCGCCGAGCGGGGAAGAGCTTTCAGCCTCGCTGGACTTCAGTACTTCATCCCAAATGGTTTCCGTTGTAAAACCGAATAAGCGTCTCCACTCTGAGGCAGGCGGCTGTTGAAGTTTCACCACATCCCTGTAAGATCCCGTTAGGAGTGGTTACTGGGGTGCGGCGACCCACAGCTGTGCGCAGCTCTAATGTCCAGCACTGCCACGCGCTGCAGGCCACAGTGACCTCTGCCTGGTCAGGCTTTCCTGCCACAGTGAGCTGCTGGATCAGGGGAAACTGACCCCTGTGTCAGCACCTCTGTGCTGCTGTTCTCTGTACTGAAACGGCTTGTTCAGATGAACAATTAGTCATAACTATTGCGACTGCACTGCTGTTTTTAAATTATTCTCAGTGGAAAAGCGGATCGTTGTTGTCTAAGTGATTTTCTGATTTTGTGTGTGTGTGTGTGTGTGTGTGTGTGTGTGTGTGTCGGGTGGGGGGGGGGGTATAATGCATTACTTGTGACATTAAAAATGAATGCACAGCTCTTGGCTCTTGTTCTCATTACTGCATTCAGTAGGGGAACATTGTTTTATGCAATCACAGTGTGTGACATGGCAACACTGCACATTCAGAGCCGTTTTACCAAACCCGCACGGATCCAGAGTGACACTAAAGACCGTTGAGGTTGAGGCCCTCATGCATTCATTTCTGCTCTTCCAGTGTATTGTATGTTACTTATTAAGTCACTTGGTAATGAGTGTTTTGTGAGCAGTCTGACTAATCTCATGCAATCATACAGCTTGACAAATGGATGTTTTTGAACAGTCTGTCAATTGACATTTCATAGCATTGTAAAACCGATATTTTTATGTAAGAAAATGATTGCAAAATATTTTGTCCATATTGTGTTGTGTATTTGTGTACTCCTTGTTTCCATTTCCCTCATGCTACATCTGCTGGGCTGTAATTAGTTTTAGCTGTCTTGGGGACAGTTGGAATCTACAACTTTTTAATAAGACTCAGAAAATGAGCATTTCTCAAAGTCTTAATAAAGATGTGTGAATCCATGTAGACAGCAAGTCTTAACATGTAAGTGTGGACAGATTCTCATTACTGCTCACCAAGTTGCAGCTCATCTCGGCCTCTACTTTATAGGTCCAAGATGGATTTGTGTTTCTCTAAACTTCAGGTGACTCTTAGCAGTTTGGTCCGTCAACCTTCCCAGCATGGTCAGCGTTCCATGTCCCCACCTCTCAGACACAGATGTTTGGCTGCTGATGTTTTTAGAGCTTCTATCACTTTGATCAGCTGTTCTCCTGCCCCTCCCTCTGTTTTCAATGGGAATCCTGAGATGGGTCTTCAAAGCCCTTTCTGACCAGAGCGCTTGCTAACTGGGGCAGACTATTGGGCTCTGAGCCAATGCAAATCAACAGGCTGTCAACTCCCCTCCCGGCTCTTTACCTCCTCGCTCGAGGGTCATACCTGGCTGAGCTTGTTTGCCTCACGTAGCCTCCATCTCTCCCGTTGCACACTCTTTGGGCTTTTGCCTAGCTACCTGGCCTCCTCAGCCAATGGAGGCAAAGGAGGGGGGGGGTTGTTTGAGGAATGAGAACTAGTAAAGTAAGGAAAGAAAATGAATGACCGTGAGAAACGTGGGACTGAATTAGGCAAACACTCAGCTATTCACACATGACACCTTTCCGTAGCCTGAGGGCCATTCTTTTCTTCATCACCACCACCTAACCCCACCCCAGTGCAGCGTCACTATCTCACCACCTTGGTGTGTTTCTGCCCCCAAGGCTGTTTCCTCACCCTGTTTCATATTTTTGACAGTGGCTTTTTTGTGCCCTAAGGGGCATGAGGGGATGAGAGGGCCTTTATCATCTGTAAGACCCCTCACTCAGGCACATTGGCATGCATTTAATAGGATGCCGCCATGGGTATAGGGTACCCTGAGTCCTGAACACTCACCAAGGGTCACTCCACTACATTTTCACATATGTACCTGTCTGTTGGATTCCTCTGAATTCCATTCACTGAGGGATCTAGTTTGAGGTTTGAGGAACAAACTGACTAGAGGGGGGGACCCTGGACCCTGGACCCTGGACCCTGGACAGAACCCAACCTCCCATCATCTCTTCAGGGCTGCCGTTGTCGACTGTACATGTGCTTTTCTTTTTTACCCTTCCTCCCTTTTGTTTGTTTTCTCCTCTCTTGGTTTGTATCTGGCCCGCGATTGATAAGCCTGAATCCCTGACAATTCAAGAAATGTGTGTGTGTGTGTGTGTGTGTGTGTGTGTGTGTTGTCGTGTTTTAGGGAGTGATGCTACGGGTGTACTTGTTTATCTAGCTCGCCTTTTCCAGATGGCGCACAGCAGAAAGAATCCACTTCCTGACACGCTCTTTTTCTCTCCCTCCTCATTATCACCCGGCTGTGGGCTCTCATAGGAATCTGGGCAAGTTTTCAGGGCCAGAACACACACACTCACACCACAAGAAGCAAGAGGTGTGGCTCACTAGCAGGAGAAATATGGGGAGGGAACGGGACGTGAGGATGAAAGCATGTACGCACGTATGTGTGTTTCCGCACAACACATTTGCTTGGGTACAAACACCCATTTCTACCACTTCTGGCGTGTTACAGAGATTGGGGCAAGGGTTGTCACATAGCTAAATATGCTTGCATGTGCTCAGAAGCTTCTCTCTATCTGATGGATGATCAAATGCATCCATGTACTATATCTGTTAAAGCTAGCAAGCCATGCTGCATGTTTACCACCTGTCTGCAGTGATGGCTTATGCTAAGGTTTGAAATAGTATCTCCAGAGGCACGAGGCGCCCTTGTTTTGGAGCAGCAGACGGGAAGCCCTGTCGCGATCGGGGCTGCTCGTCATGGCTGTGCGGGGCGTGGGCCTTATCAACTTGCCTGTGCTTGTTGGCGTCCTGAAGGGTTTCTCTGTGCTAGTTCTCTGCTGCTCATCGACAAGCCTGGCCTAATATCCTCGGGGTCGCCGTGCTGTTTGGCCGCTGCCATTGACTTTTGTCTTCGTCTCGCTGCTCCTCCCGCCTTCGACTGATAGACGGTCAATTTGAGTGTGCGGGGATAATGGCAGTGTGTCGACGGCCACCGATCCAGCCGTTATCTACAGCGTCCACCACTACGCTAGCTAACAACATAGAGAGGCCCCGACTGCAATTATTGGCCTCTCTACTTCAATGATGTGTTTACATCGGTTGGAATCGAGCTTGGTGCATGCCCCCCCCCACCACCCTACCACCCTACACACACTATCTCTATCGGGCAGCCGGTCGTTGCTAGTACCCCTAGTGGATGTTTGTTTGTTTGTTTGTTTTAGTTTCAGACATTTTAAAGACTTGTACCACAGTAGTAGGATTCATAGTTTATTAATTATGGTGATATGGTTTTTGACTTCATACACCGTTAACATCCACTATATATATATATATATATATATATATATATATATATATATATATATATATATATATATAATATATATATATATATATATATATATATATATATTAGTGGAAAGACTTGGTGTTCATCAGAAGTTTCAGATAAATAGGTGGAACACTCCCGTTCTTGACTGCCAATTAATGTATCAGACAGGAAGAAACTTGTGTCTCTTTGAAACGAGCTTGTGGAAACAAGTGCTTGCAGTGAGCTTTATATGCATATGGGGAATGTCGTGCCCAGACTATGGCTGTGTGGATGATGAATCACAGGAGTCCCCCTGTGAAAGCATATTTCTGCTTTCAAAATTAATACAGATGTGTGTGTGTGTGTGTGTGTGTGTGTGTGTTATAAATATATATATAGAGCCACTGTTGCCTTTACCTTCGACATCTTTTGTAGCTCTCCACCAGCCTTTGCTATTTCCTGTGTTCCTGATGTTGCCATCACTTGGAATTGCTACATCCATCACTGCTGCCCTCTTGCCCATCACTGCTGTGTCTGGCTGGTTAGCCATTACTATTTTGTCAGTCTGCGTTGTAACAGGAGTTGCTGTGTGCGGCTGTCGAACCCTGGGCTGCTAGCTGTTTCAGTGTTTGTCTAGATGTTGGCTTTCAAAGCATCCATAGTAACCACATCTGCATATACATACACACCTCTCGCACTGGGGATGCTTATCTGGTAGTAATCTCCCAGTCCTCTGTTCTCCACTCGTGTCCATGTGTGCTTTTGTATTTGTGTCAGTAGCCCACTTTACCTCAGACTGCCCTGGTCCCCCAGCATCTGACATGGATCTGGTTGACTCGGGCCACGGTGTGACTCTTGTTTTAAACTCTCCTTAGCTATTCGACTACCTCACTAACAACAAGATTATGCCAAAGGTCAGGGTAAACGCAGTGGCCGTAAATACACATGGCTGTGACCCATCTTCAAGCTTCTGTGGGCGTGGTCTCCCTTTTATTTATTTATTTAGTTTTACAATGTCGCAATGCCAGAGTCACATGCCTGGGTCCAAGTTCCTTTCTAGCAACAGAAGGCATGCTGAATGCTGGCTAAATTGCCCAATATGTCTTCACAGTTTGGAATCACACATCACATTGTGGATTTTCAGCATAATACTGCTTTAACCTCATTAGTCTTTTGAGCTTCAGAGGATCGGTCTTCTCTTTACATTTCAGTCTGTGGTGCATAAATGAATGTTGTATGTATACAGTTGAAGACTGTAGCCCACATGCCTCTCAGTTCAATGGTCATCCTCAGCCTCATTTAGATCCAGTTCCAGTTTGCTCTCCATGGGTTGTTGCTTAAAGGATGTTTTTGGGTGGCAAACTGTTCAACATAGAGTTGACTCACATTGTAGTGATATTTTTGTAGGTTCTTAGCTGGTAGATCAAAGTGGTGTTGATGGGGATTTTAGATGTCCGTCACTGTTGGGTGGAGATTGCATGACCAAAATGCAACTATCATGTAATGAGGTACTAGAGAATGGTTCACCCCTACAGGGCATGGACACATCAGACTCTTACCAATATACTGAAATGTTGTTTTTCATAAAATCATGTTTTTACTGAAGTGACTGGTAACTGTATCTCTTGTTATGTAATTAAAATTTCTTGGTGGTTGGCTTCTTTTGAGAAACCTGCTTAATAAACATGCAGTAAATAAATAGCATGTAGCAATGCAGGAGCAAAGTTTTGAAAGTTGTTTATTAGTTTTGATATGAAACTCTTAATCAGACCTGATGCGGCGCGTATGTGTGTGTTCCATTTCTCATGTGAGAAACCTGCTTGTGAAGCTCTCAGCCTCCTGTAATTAACCATGGGGAATGCAGCCCACCACATACCACCACACCCCCCCCCCCACACACACACACACACGTGCGCACACACACACACTGTCTTTCCTGCTTCTCTCCTCCTGTTCTCATAGTCACACTTGACTGCTGCTCATTCTCACTTTCTCACATTTCCCCAGCAGAGAGAGACTGAGGTGACTAGGTCGAAGGCTGAGCACAGATCTCCGCCCCAGCGCAGATTCAATTACACTTTTGTTTGTCACGAGCTTCCTTCCCCACACTTAATAGCACGTGCATCTTCAGTCAGACAGCTGTTTCATTTGTTTGCTCACTTTCCCGCTGCACTATATATATATATTTACTGACTCTTACACAACATTGCTCCTCCTCTGCTATAAGTATTCAGCACCGAGACGGGCTTCACGTTGGCCTAAAGCAGTCTGGTCCCTGTCTCCCCACTGCAGTCCTCCCGGTGCACAACACTCAACCTTTCACACACGGCTTCCTTCGCTCCCCCCTCCCTTCTCAGCTCTGAGAGTGTGTGGAAGTCTCCTGTGGAGACCTGTGCAGTTGTTTGACTGCAGACCGTATTATGACTCCCTGACAGACTCTGATCTGAATGAACTACAGTTCTTCTGTACAATGTCTTCATAGCGGGCACCTCCTGCAGCACAGTGGTCTCCCTCCGACAGCCGCCCCTGTGGGCTCTGGACAAGAGTTGGTTGTTGGACTCTAACTCGGAAGGCTTGAGGTGGATCAATTATCTTTGTGTCTGAAATGGCTCGTCTACTGTCGGGGGGGTGGCATAATTGCTCTAAATAGCTTCCAAATCAAGCTTTGGCCTAGTTCACTTCATTGTGAGCATGCAGATTGAGGTTCAATACATAACTGTGCAACTGTATTGGGCCAAATAACAAACCCTGAGGATCATCGTAATGGCTGAGAGTAACACAGCGCCGTATGCTTTTGGTTGTAATAGCTAATGGCTTGAGGTTTAGGAGAATGATGTTAAGCTTTTGCTGGTTACAGCCACAATTTGCTCCTCTAATGGTCCTTGAACATTTCAGCCTGTTTTTTTTCCCTCCCCTCCAAAAAGCACTTTACATAAATTGAAACACACGTTCAACTGACTGTATCTGGCAGAACAGCTGGATGCATAATTCAGGCTTTGATTAATCCGTATCTGTCACACGGTGAGCTCATTTACCCAACTGATTAAGACTGATTTTGAGGAAGATTAAAGTTTGTGATTCCAGCTCTATACTTTGTGACATATATTGATGTTCTTCAAACATGCATCGAACCTTTGGGAGCGCTGACGGCGTTAGTAGCATAACGGCTGTCATCTCTGCTCTCCACAGCTCTCCCTCCTGCCCCTCTCTCTGGCTTTAATTCAGGTAAGATAATGGGATACCACTCTCTCTCGTCCCCTAACATCTGTCATTCACGTTAAGTAGGCTCCGGTCTGTCCTGCCTTTCGTCATGGTTCTTGAATGCTTTCCTCTCCTAGGGGGGAAAGTCTTGTGAACTTTCTCTCCTCGTTCTCTCACTCTCTCATTCTGTCTCTCTCTCCTTTCTCTCTCTCTCTCCCCTCTTTCTCTCTCGTCCACCCCCTGTCAAATGAGGCTGTACTCATTAAATGTTTCCAGAAGAGTAGGAAATCAATGGTGCATTCCTTGAGAAAGAACTTTTTCTTTCCTTAATTCAATTTACCTCTCCTTATCTGTTTGCACATCTTTCTCTCTCTCTCCGCCCCTCCTTCTTTCTTGTCTCTCTTACTTTTGTCTTTCTCCCTCTCTCTTCCTCCTGTGAATTGCAAATTCCTCACTGGGGGAACACAAGCAAAGGTAAGATCAGTTACATTCAGAAGTAATCTGCCTCTGGTAGGCGAGAGGCCAGAAGCTTAGCTGACTGTTCAGGTTTTTTCTCTTTGGGATCCATCTGGATTGTTTAGTATCCATCCCACGATAAGGCCTCCTCAAAGCTTTATTTGGCCTGACACGCATCCCGGCTGCTCAGGCTGTGTGGAGAGTGCAATTTGAAAAGTTTTTTAGTCTGTGGCAGCCATTTAAAGTTAAAGCAAAGGCCACATCTCTTCATCTTTCTCGTGTCTCCCTCCATCATCCTCCCGTGCCGGTCTCAGGATCTGCCCTCTTTGCTAGCAGCACTTGATCTGATTAGGTCAGCGGGGCTGGAGAACGGTGCAGTATGTCACGGGGAAGTTTGGCCATCTTCAGTTGAGCTGGAGGGCCTGGGCTTATGCTTCCTCTCTGCAGCTGTAATTCTTCTACTTTGCACCCCCCCAACACACGCGCGTGCGCACACACACATATATCCCCACTTCTACACATACATGCGTGCATTTATTTTTACTCATGTTTTTGCCCCTTAGGTTCCATCCCCACACCACACACACATGCACGCACAATTGCACATGCACGCATGTGCGTGTGCACACACACACACACACACACACACACACATGCGCGTTCACACAGAGCATAATTTAGCAACCTGGCCATCTTTCACGCTGTTGTGCTGCTATCTGCAATGAAGCAGCTTTGCTAACGCCACTTGGCCGACTCTGGAAGACAATGCCGCCTCCTATTTATTTATTATCTCCTCAAATGGGCCATTTTTCCCGCTGGTGTAAAGGAGGACAGGAGGCAAGCCTGGAAAGGGACTCGGCAGCTCGTGCTGTCCTGCAGGTCGAGGTGCAGCTCATTGTTCGAATAATGGATGTGCTTGCAGCAGCTCCCTGGGAGCAGCTATCACTGGAGTTATCTACAGCGTGCACGCACGCCTGCACACACATGCACACACACATCTAAGAGCTTGAGTAACCTGTGATGAATGGCTTCGAGAGTCGCAGTCTGCGATCAATAAGCCACTAGCAGCTAGATGAGTGAAATCGGACCGCCCTCCCCCATTTCTTCTTAGTTTGAGAATGAGTGTATCTCTGATCAGAAATCCGCAGTTGTTTCTCGTGGCTGGTCAGTAGTATTGGGTAGTGCACATGGCCCAGCGTGATCGTACTGCTGCACTAGAGAGACGTGTGCACTGCTTTGATGGAGCGGAGAAGTCGTCCCCCTCGGCACTGATGTAGGAGTCTAACTGAAACTGGAGATGAGCTGAAAGCATCTCATCCTCTTTACTGGATAAGAGCGAGAAGATGGCTCGGGTTACAATCAGAGTCCAGCTGGTGTAGCCCACACACACACACACACTTTGGATCTCTCTCGCTTTCTTAAGTGCATTCAAATAGACACACACAGAACAGGGCATCCATCAGCAGCCATTCAAAAATCTTCTAAAGACGGCTGCCTATTTCTGTGCATTTTAACCACATGTTTTGTTTCTAGAGTGTGTGATTCTAAAGCTTCCGGACCATCACAGCAACACACACACACACACATGCAGTTGTATTTTAACAGGTGCTCCAAAGTGGCTCACAGAATCTTTTGCATGCATGTTGCAAGAATTGTGAGGATGAGGAGGGTAAAGTCTCCTTCCTCCTCCTCCCCTTGCTCCTGCCTTCTGAGTTCCCTTCACTCGCTCCACTCAAAGCCGCCTGTTTGTTGATTTGTGTGGCTGCCGGCCACCGCACCTGTTGCCTTCAACTTGGTGTATGTGGATATGATGCTGCCCCCTGTCACCCCTGCCCACAGACTGTTTGTTGGGGAGTGTCTGGGTGTGTGAGAGAGAGAGAGAGAGAGAGGGAGGGAGAAAAAGAGAGGTGGAGGGGCAGGGGAGAGAGGGGGGGGGGGGGGTGTTATCTTGTCCTCTGTAGACTGTCAGACTAACTGCCCTCCTGCTCTAATGAAGTCAGGGTCAGGTGTGTGTGTGTGTATGTGTGTGAGTGCAGGCTAATGAAGGCAGGCTTACCGGTAGTTGCAGTGTGGAGCTGATTGGTAATGTTTGCCTGTGGCTACCTTGGCTTTGTGTGCTTGAAGAGTCCAGCTGGGGTCTCTCGTCTTTTCTGCAGAAAACACCAACACATACACACTCTCCCAAATACATGCCTTACAACCGAAGCATCACATCTCTCTCTGTCTGTCTCTCTCTCTCCCTCTCTCTCCCACAGACACACCCATTACCCTTGAATCTGTTCACACTACCAAATTGGCTCGAGTCATTTCTTTTGAGAGAGGAGTCTGGATCCTTCAAAGACTGGCATTTTAATTCAAGAGAATTGCATAACTGTACTGTGACTGTAAGGTTGACGGGCAGTGTAGCAGACGCTACCTGTGTTTACCTCGTACTCCTCATCTCACTGCACCACCAACAGAAACTTGGGTCACCCCAACCCTAACCAAAGAGATGGTTTAAAGAAAATGGCCTGAATTGAGCTCAACACCCCCAGCAGGAGGGTGGTGGTGTGGTGGTACCTCCCACATGCCTGCAGTGCTAAACCTTTTGATAACTCACATGTTACCAAGGAGCTGAGCTGGCAAGACCCAGGCACTCACTGGCCATAGCGAATGGCAAGTTTGGTCCAAAAATCCAGACCCTCTCAATTAGGTCCCGAAAGATGGGCGCACAATTGAAGATATAAAAGCAGGATTATTTCATTGATTGATTGTTTATTCAACTCTGTAGCAACCTCATAAATCATAAATCACTTGCTACTAGAAGCAAAAATAAACACAATAAAATCTTGACCTTTATTTGGACTACATAAGTGTGCCATATAATGTTCTACTTCCTTCTTAAAAACTAGTTCAAAGGATTATTGAAATCCCTCCAATTCTCTTCAGCATAGTATTAATAGCTTAACAGTGATGACCATGGCTAGTAAATAATTACATTCCTCGTTTAACGGATCACATGAAATCATCTGTGTTTAGCAGGAAAACAGCAGCCTGGACTACAACAGATACCCTGGATCTAATAACCGTGTGTCGGGCCAATGCCTAAAGCTTCCACAAAAGACTCCAAAATCAATGACGGTGGGCAGTATGGGAGTTCAAGAGAAAGAGGGAGGGATATGTCAAGTGTGTAGCTGGCGTTACAAACACTCCCATGAGAGGTATTGAGATGCTAATTGTCCTGGAGCCTGCCCTCTCCAAGTGGCCAGTCTTGCTGAGCCGAGGGGGAAGTCCTCCAGAGCTAAACGCCACCTGTCTGTCTCTCTCCCCACCTCCTCCACCTCCTCCACCCTCCCCACCCTCACTTCATTTCTGTCCTTAACTCTCAATCGCTTGTGTCACTCCTCCTTTTCGTCTTGGTTCTTGTTCAGCACTCAGTTTCAGCTCTTCCTTCTGCCCCACCACACACACACACACACACACACACACACACACACACACACACACACACACACACACACACACACACACTCTGATGGTGGGAAGTTGGAGTAATTTTCTCAGTTCTGCTGGAGCTCAGCCAGGATAAACCCCCCTCCAGCCTCATTTGTCCAATCCGGGGGGGGGGGGGGGGGGGGGGGGGATGAGTGTGTGTGTGTGGGGGGGGGGGGGGGGGGGTAGGTAGTGAGCGGGGAAGGAGGAGTGTGGGCTCCATAATTAGCTGAGTCTCTTCTCCCCCTCTCCCTGCTCGTTAGGGCTTTACTGGCTGCTATTGTTTAGCTGTCACATCCACACTCGGCTCTCCAGGGGCAGAGAGGAGGTGGCCGAGAGAGATGCCACGACCGGCCTCCACACCTGGACATCTTGTGCTCTCTCTCTCTTTCTCTTTTCTCTTTCGCTCTCACTATCCATTCTCTTTCTCTGTGGCCCCTAGAAATGAGGTTGCCACCATGGTGTACTGGCTGCGGGCTCAATCCTCCCTCCTCATCAACAGCCTGAAGGCAAACAGAGTGTACAGTCGGAACGACTGCTAGTTTGCACCAGCATGTATCTGCCTGCTTTTGTTTTGTCTCAGCAGAGGGGAAACCTAAAGCTTCAGTAAGGAAGTTAATCTCTTTTCAAGTCAGAGACAGACTTGAATAAGGCTCTGTGTATTCTATACAGCATGATACTGGCAAATGTCCAGATGTCATGTAAGTCCCTTTCCTTGGTCAAGATGACAGAGCTTAAGTATAATCACGATCAATAAAATAATTACAGGGCTGTGTTCTAGCAGTCTAGATTACAATTAATATCTTTATGGAAAGGAAACTGACATGAGTGATCCAAACCTCCTCTTCTTAATGTCTGAAACCTGCACCCCAACACAGCCCGCCCACCCCCCCCCCCCCCCCCCCCCCCCCCCCCCCCCCCCCCCCCCCCCCCCCCCCAACACAAATATCCCCCCCGTCTGCCTCTCCTCTGATAGGCCAGTTTGCATGGGAAAATGGACCTTGAGTGCTTTGTAGCTTGGATAGGTTTAACTACTCCGGCACATTCAGTGCTGCTACGTTAAGACCATCTGTTTCCGCACCAGGCTTCTCTATGAGCAGAAATTACATTTGTTACATGTGATTTGTTGTATTCCTTGAGTCATCATGATGGCCAGACAGTACTAAAGGCTAGTAGCAACTAGATTATGAATCATAGGTACATGTTCACATTCAAATAATATTGATTGATGTAATATTGATGTAAGGTGATTCTTACATAACCTGATGATACTGTATGAATACAATCAAATTTACAGAGTCTGGTCTCCTATAAGATGATAAAAATTGAACTGAAAATTCAGCAATGGATTAAGAGGTCATGGAGGTCACTGCATAGGGCATTTATTTAGACCTACAGCTTAATGTTCTCACATCAGATTGATGGAGGCAGGTGTTTTGTGTTGTAAAGTACTGTTCAATTCTAGTGTTCTTCTTAGGCCCTCTTTTTCGCTAAGAACACTTTTTTTGAAAGAGCGTGAGTGATCTCTGGTTTGGTACCACGCGTGATCTCTGGTTTGGTACCATTAGCCCCTTCCTTGGCTCCATCCCTTCCTGCTGCAGATCTGTTCACATGTTTAAATCTAGACTAAAGACTCATCTGTTACTTTGGCCTTTGATTAATCTGTTACATATTTACCACATCACATATCTTTCTTCTCCGAGGTTCACCTGGGGAGTAACACTGCAGTCGGAGCCTACAATACCAGTATCATCACTCCGACACGGAATGAAAACCTGGCATTCATCACAAGACATTTACATTGACAATATCAACACCCAGAACTTTCATTCTAGTTACCTTATACTTAGTCTGATTGTGTGGTTTGTTTGTAACTTGTGTATTCATCTGTATAATTTGTTTTTGTGTAATTTGTGTGTTAACGGGCCGCCCAATGGAGGATGGGTTCCCTTTTGAGTCTTGGTCCTCCAAGGTTTCTTCCTATTCCCCACCATCATAGGGAGTTTTTCCTTGCCACTGTCGCCTTTGGCTTGCTCATTAGGGATTTGGACCCATAGTATTGTTAACCTTATAAATCCTGTAAAGCGCTTTGTGACAACATGTGTTGTGAAAAGCGCTATACAAATATATTTGATTTGATTTAGTTCTAGACAGTCTACCTGTGTGAGGCATGAGGCTCTGGAAGAGGAAGGCAGCGGCTTCTCCATGCTGCTGCCTTCTGATCTCCTCCTTGTACCTTGAATGGCTCTTCTTTTCTGTGTATGTATGTGTGTATGTCTCTCTCTCTCTCTCTCTCTCTCTCTCTCTCTCTCTCTCTCTCTCTCTCTCTCTTTCTCTCTCTCTGTCCATGTATGTGTGTGACTATCTTTCTCTACTAGGCAGTTAAGCCCACTGGTATTAGTGATGTCGGGATGGAGGAGGATGGTATGTGCCTGCCTCTCTCTAGCAGGTGGTGCCTCAGCCCTTGTAAGCATTGCATCCTGGGAGTGCGTTTGGTTTTTAAGAGCAGGAAAATGCGTGAGAGATTTTCATGGCAGATTTAAATGCTTCCTTCCCTTCAGTCATTGCTTTGCTTTCTTCTGCATGTCACCCAGGCCTTCTCTCCCTCGAGCGCAAGCTCTGCAGTTTGATGTCTTCCAAATTCACATGGGGTTGTAGCTGTCAGTCACTCCACTTGGGGTCTCAGTGGGTGGTTTGGACCCTGAGCTAATCACCATGTTGCGGGGAATGAAGTTTCCTTTTCTCTCCCCTCATTCTGTGTTTTTGTGTGTGTGTGTGTGTGTGTGGTGTGTGTGTGTGTGTGTGTGTGTGTGTGTGTGTGTGTTTGACAGGTGACAAACCCCCTTCACAGCAGAGCTCCCTCCTGCTGTTACTCTAATTGGTAAATGAAGCACTGGCCCCAGACAGAAGGCTAGAAGGAACACATTTTTGGTCTAATAGGTTAGTTCTTTTCTTATCCTTTTATAGCACAAGTTTAAATAGCTTGTAGCTTTTTCTGATTTGAAATAAATCACTTTAAGTTTAGGTTCTTGTCTTAAAAAAATATATTAGAATTACTCAGAAATATGTCCATAAGTGATTTCATTTGAAGCTCTTTTTCTCAGTCTTGAAGCCAGCAAATTACTTCAGATGAGTCATGTTAACCCTTAAGGAGAACTTCTCCTTCTGTGCTCAGTTTTGACTTGTATGTTTTTTTTTTTTTACCTTGTCAATAAATCTAACAAGTTGGACTCATTAGAAATTTTCCTCTCTCCTACAAAATTTGCATTAGCTGTACAACATAGCAAAAACGATGCTTTTGTCAATAATGTATAATTAAGTCTAATTCAGTATTTCTACACTTATTCATCTCGATGCCAACCCTAATCTTAGAGCAGCTCGGGAGAAAGACGAAACAAACTATGCTGGTCATCGCTTGCGCTAGTTTTTAATTTTCCATGAGCAACTGTGCACTCGGCAGGGTGGGAGATATTATAAAACACCTCACTCCCTCCTACCCTTCCCTCTGCCCAACGTGAGTTCCTCTCCTCCAGTATCCCATCACCCCCTGTGAGGATCCAAGCTGTTACGGCAGCCTGGGCCGCGTCCCTCTTTGCCAGGGCGCGGCATGACGGGATGCGTCCTTCGGGGCTCCCGACGCCCCTCACTCAAGCTGCCGCAGACCAGTCCCTTCCTGCACAAATGTTATCTAAATGCTAAGCACTTTGGCATGGACCCACAGGAGAGCCTTGGTGCACTCCACACGCTCTGAGAGAACAGTTTGCTGGCCTTGAGCATGAGGCGCCTGCTCAGCGCAGCGCCCAGCGAACAGGAACATGAGCCTATTTCACTGTGTTTGAATTAGGGAGCTGCAAGGCACTCTTAGGGGCTGGCAAAGCTTTAGATATGGAGAGATTTAACACAGCCGGAGACAGAGAGTACACATCATAAACAGATGGCGCTCATATCGGCCTTCCACACAGTGTTGGTTTGAGGCTTTCAGCTGAAGACAGATCACGCATCAAGTGATACTGGTCTTGCATAACCCCTTATCCTTCTCTGGATCTTTTCCTATATTACCACTGGTACACAATGATTCGAAAAAGATTCTGTGGGGAAGAGATTCACAGCAGGGTCATGAAATCATGAGTCAAGTGTGGGAATGTCGGGGTGAAAAGTTGGGGGGGGGGGTGGGGGGGGGGATTTGAGCTCAGGAGCTTTTTCATGCAAAGCCCCTGAGCAGTGGCACTGTGGTTGGTGCTGGTGCAAAACTGCTGTCCAGTTCGGGCTGATCGGGTTTCTCCTGCTCTTGTGCTCCTTGCACGATCATGTAGCACGAAGGCAGCTCTTCACAGCTCAGCAATATTTGAGGGCATAAAATCGAAGCTGGTGATTTTTTTTATTTTTTTTTCTCCCATGCTGAAACAAAAGGACAATGCTGAGCTGTTCTAAAGTGATCACCACGGAAATTCCAGAGTGGCTGCATTTTCAGTGCGTGCACGCATTGAACCTGTCAGAATATGTCAGGGTTTTTTATTATTTATTTTATTTTATAATATAAGCAACTAGTACCCGTGTGCATATGTCTCATATTTTTGAGCATATATGACTCATATATGACATATTCCCTTTCTCCTTCTTTCAATTGTTTGGTGGGAGTGACAGATGGGAAACGTCTATGGCAGGAATGAGTTTAACTTCTCTCTACATCAGACCTGGGTCCGATTTCACTGTGAGTCTGTTTCCAAACTAATGGCCCATATCCCTGTAGTGAAGCTGCTGACAGGTCTCCCTGTATTGCACCAGAACAAGCCAGATGAGATCAGGGCACTTTTTCAGATCACTGCCAGAGAGACTTAAAGGTTTTAGGGACATAAATTGCCACCTCTGTAATTGCATATTTAGCTTGTGAAGGCAGAAGCAGGCACACTGGAAAAGTAATGCTGCTGTTGTACACAGCTTTGAATAACAATGAACAATAAATGTACATTCTCTTGTTGTAAGCAGTTGAGAGGGATACGGGATATGACTATTATTTCCTGAGTGGTTGCCACAGGAAGTAATCAACCGAACAGGAAGAAGATGTGTGCACATGGTCATGGTGGGGCATTACATTTGCTGTTCCATCTGACCCCAAAAAGTTTTACCCTCATTGCAAAACATCAGAACTGTTGCTGTCTTCACAAGAATATGGACAAATTGCTTGAATTTCAGCTTTTCCTCTTTAGATACTTGTACACAGCTGTCACCAGTGTTGGCGCTCTGGGCTACACAAGTCTCTTTTTATTTGGTTGCATGGAGGAATATAAATAATGAAATGGAGCTGGTAATTGGCCTTTCACAGTAATTAGGCTTTGGCTGTCAGCTAAGCCAATGCCTTTCTCTCATCGGAAGAGTCTGAACCAAGAACAGTAATTACTATTATCTGTGGGGGATGTTGACACAACAATAATCCTGTCCTTACTGAGCCAATCACAGTGCTCCATGGCCAACCCCCCCCCCCCCCCCCCCCCACCCCCCCTACTTTATTAGCATCTATTTCAAAAAAGTGCAAAAATCATTTATCTTTAGGGTTTATGCTAATTTACCTACTGTCCCGTCAGCCTCCAGTGCTCCAGAGAGAGCCTGACCCGTGTTTCTGAATTTTCTGCTTGGCAGTTCCGAAAAGCTTGCCCATATTTTCATTAGACGAACAGCTTGAGTTTCCCGTGCTAACGGTGTGATGCTCGACCATAAACAACATTATCGGGGCATCTCGGCGGGCTTTCTAATGCACCGGTAATCCTGTCATTTCATTCATGGGTACCATCCGGGTTTCTTCTGGTATGGCAGAGGCGTATCTGCTTGCCTGTCTGCTTCTGTGAGAGATCGGATTCCTTTCACCCGTTGCTGTGCCACACCCACCCACAGGGCCCGGCCTCTGCTGGCCTCGTGTGAGGGGAAATGTGGACCTGCTGTTGAGGTATGAAATGAGATGCCAACTGGTAAGGAATCAAGGTTACAAGCCATATATGCTAACTGTAGTCAATGGAGTATTAAATGGGAGTGTTATTGGAGTGTTATTGATGGGTAGTGGGGTGATTGAGGGGGTGGGGGGGTGTAAAGATTCAACAATTTACCAAGACACTCTGATAGTTTACCAAGAAACTCTGCTAACCACAGAAACTGGATTTAGGGCAGTTAAGCTAGGCTATAATCCCTTATTTTTTACATTACCACGATGCTTGGATGAGAGAGGCCATTTGGAACACTATTTGTGGACAAAGGGTTTTTTTTGTTAAGCCATCTAACTTGCTACTGGACCGAAGAGAAACTGTGTCTAGCTATGAACAAGAAAATGGATCTAGTCATGCATCTTTGTGTGTTCCTTTAATACCATAGCCCAGGTAGTCCTGAAGAGGGTCGGCCACCAAGGCTGAAATGCGTTTTTAATAACTTTCCCTATCTGGATGCTGATCTGCTGTGAGACCTCGAACTTCGTCGTGGTGGAAATGGAGTGCTGGAATGTAATGAAAACTACAGGATTCAGGGAGATAAATACAAGGATGATGCATCACTCTCTCTCTCTCTCTCTCTCCTCTCTCCTCTCTCTCTCTCTCTCTCTCTCTCTCTCTCTTCCTGTAAGTGTGAGACTGGATTGCAGGTAGGTAGTGTGTGTACTCCATGCTAGATGAATCGTGCATGCGTGCACCTCTCTACGCGAGCGCGTGTGTGTGTGTGTGGAATGATGAGTGTAGAAGTTGCAGTGGATGTGAATTAAACATGCTGCACCTCCAAGCTTGAGGCATGATGGACACTCAAACATATTGCAGGCAGAGAAAATGACTTCATAAGTAGGATATTTATGAGCAGATATTGTATTCATTTGATTAGAATAAAACATCCATTTTGTTGGGAATGAATGGCATAGGGGTTGGCGACAGTCGGAGGGAATAACTGTCTGTGTCTGCCTCCTGAGCGGCAGCGGGCGGCCTTCTAAGATTAGCTTTCTTTGTGCTGCGTACATAACCACAGAGATGAGTTCAAGAGAAGTAATAAAGAAATATATCTGTTTTATAGAGCCTTGGTGATAGGGTTATGTTGGGGAGGTAGCATAAAGAGCTGTGACACCATGTGAAGTGTAAAGTGATATTATGGGCCATTAGGCGGGGCAGATCGAGGAGCCCTTTGGTAAGCACCACAGCAGGTAATGGAGCCCATCGGTCTGCCACAGAACTTCGCTGATCTCCATCCGCCTTGGTCCTGCGATGAACCCAGCTTAAAAGAGGGTCTGACCACCAGCCCGTCCTTCAGAGAATCACTCTTACAGCACTCGCTCTCTCCCTCCACCCCTCTCTCCCTCCTCCCTCTCTCCCTCTACCTGAAATTGATACCGTTGTGGAAATGGTGTCGCAGCTTGTCGAGGTCATTTGGAGCACGGTGTTGATTGAAGTATTTTGGCTTCCCCTTACGTTGCTGCTGTGAAGGTGAACTCGTGTGTTAAATGGTGTCCCTTTTATTTTTTTATTTTGGCTACACGTAGCCTCACTCTCCTCCCTTTGTTACCTTTTGTTATGGACGGAGCCCTTGGGATATTATCCTGCTCTGCCACTGAATTTTTCTCTTTCGACCGCAGGAATTTCCCCAGAGTTCCACCCTGCTGCTCGACCCCTACCCTTCAGAGCCCAGATAAAGGCCCTATGTCATGTCTGTTTATGGGTGGGTTGTGCCTCTCCAGCCTTTAGGGTGAACACTGAACAGGCAGATGTGGAATCCCAGGCATTCTGAGCAGAACCAGATGTGTTTGGTATGTTGGTGTACGGTGGTTTTCCTGCCTGATTTCCTTCAGTTGTGATTATTGGAATTGTTCCACAAAGCTTCCACTTCTGTCATGATTTGAAGACAAGCACCAAACTTGTGATTATACCAAAAAAGGTAATTGCAGCAACTTCTCAGACATGGTCTGTGCATCATAAGTTATGACAGGCTATAATTAGCTATAAGGGGCAGAAACATGATGCTTCTACTAGATGGTCTTGCGCTGTTTTGAACCTGACGCACAACGTAAGATGTGCCGTTGTTTACCTTCAGCTAGACTGAGAAGATGACGATGATGATGATTATATAATAAGCAGATGGGCAGAGAAGAAGGTCACTTAGAGTGCAGCTGGAGAGCTGCAGAACCAGGCATGTCACACCTTCGCCTGCAGCTCCGTGGCCGAGCACCTGCCCTCACGCCATCAGGCGAGGGCTGAACGCGGAGCAACACCATCTTAGGGCTGACTCGCACGATGGCTCTAGCTCGACCATCATCCTGATGTGGCTTAGACCAAATCATCTTGGGCACCCGTGAGTCTGCCTGTGTGGCCGGTCAATGTATCTTAAATGTCTGAGGCTTTTGCAATAAGCTTCTTAAGATTTGAGCAGGAAGTGAGTGGTCAGCCTCCTGCATGTGTTTCTGTATTGGAGACACTTCCTGAAGCGCTTGGGGCTTTGGTGGGAGCCTGCCGCCTGCCAGTGGCGCAATTAACCGGGAAAAGGTTGAAATAATCGGATGAATGCCAACAGCTGGGGAAAATGAGTTTGTATATTTTAGAAACACGCATGGTGTGTTGTTCGTTTGCTAAGCCCATTGGACTTGAGCCATTCCGTCTCGGGCTGCACAGATGAGAAACCTTTCCACGCCCTTCTGAGACCCAGCCTAGTGCTACGCAGAACAGCTTGCTATTAACGTTGAGCCACAGTCCAGACTGCCATCAGGACTCGGCCTCGCCCGCTTCTCGCCCTGTTCTCACAACCACAGCCGTGTAATTGCATCCCACCCCCCCACCACACCCCCCTCTGTTCCCAGTTCCAGATAGAAACTCAAATGTGAACATGGATAAAATGTGAAAATTTACCCTCTCCTGCCCCTCCCCCCCCTTCTGGTAGTGGCTGGTCTTTCATGTCAGCATGTGGCAGGAGGGAATGAAATTAATTGGGGTCTCAGTTAAATGGTGATCTCTGCCTCCCGGAGCCAACACCCGCGGGCTTCTATTCGCCAGAGCGGCGGTGCACACTGTGGCAGCCACTAAGACACAAAGCCGCTCTAAAAAATTGGAAACTCATAGGCTGTTGCTCCACGGCATCCTGGAGCTGTGCACTAACTGGGTCTCACATTGCTGAGGGCCAGAATGCCCCCCTGCCTGACTGGCACAGGGTAGCAACACGAGATGCAGCAATCACCAAAAAAAAAAACAGATTTAGTAGGCTGAATTCCATCAAATGAAGTGCCTGGTTGAAACATGGTGGTTGAAAGAAGTTCTTAAATAAATAAAACTTAAAAGTTTGTGTTTGGCAGTGGGTATTTGGGTATGATCTCGGCACTGTGCAAAGTTAGATTATTCTGTGGCCCATGTGTAGAAAGTTCTAAAGTGTATTGTATCTTCTCCCTGTTGTTTCTGTCATTCTGCATGGTTCCTTCCATTCTGTCTCTGTATCTCTCTCTTGTGCCCTTCACTCTCTCTAGTGCTCACTCTCTGCCATGTTTGTGTCTCTAGAGGAGTAAATGACCCAGAACATGGATCTTTGTCTGTGGCATTCTGATCAGAGGAGTGCTGCCTCATTGTTCAGAGCGATCTCTCTCTTTCTCTCCCTCTCTCTCTCTTTCTCTCTCTCTCTCACACACACACACACATACTATTCTTTCCTCCCTGGACTCATGCCCTCTGCTCCTCATCTATCTTCATCGCTCTGCCAGACACTCTCACCTCCAGACGAGGCCATCCTCATCCTCACCTCCCCCTGACAGCCACTGCTGACTGAGCAGCACATCGCCCCTGCGCGCGCACATGCCCGTACACACACACACACACACACACACACACACACACACACACACACACACACACACACACACACATTTTTGATCTGACTTCATGTGCACCAGTGTGTTAATTAGACTTGGAACCAGGAGACAACAGCCATGTTATCAACGTCGTCCTCTTTAATCTTTTTTCTCTCTCTCTTCCCCCCCCCACCCCCCTTCACTTCATGCTCTCTTTAGCGCGCATGCGTACGGCCACATTCCCTCGCTTGGCCGCCCGGCTCCAAAGTGCAGTGTTGTTTGCTGGGGTTATGGAGGGTATCAGTGCCAGCTGTCCAGTGCAGTGGACCGCTGCCAGCCTCCGATATGTCTCCCTGTGCTCTCATCCACGCGTTTAGTGCTCCGTTCCTGTTTATTTACCCAGTCGCCGCGCTGCTGAGGCCTCGTCCGTCTCTTTACTCACTTCCGCCTGCTCTCTGCTCCCTCTCTTGCTCACCGCTGTCGCGTTTGTGTGCTGTGTGAGACAGCGGTGAAACTCTGTGTCCTTCAGCTGTGTGGTGGCATCCAGAGTTGTCCTCCAGGGAGCGCAGACAAGGCTGGTCAAAGCGGAGAGCAGACTGCACCCACTGCTCCCCTGCCTGTTAAACAAGGCCTGGAAGCGCACACACACACACACACACACACACACACACACACACACACACACACGCACACACACAAACATTCACTTTCCCAGCGTCCAGATGTATGACAAGGAGCCGCGGCTGGGACGACAAGGCCGACGGGATTTAAAGGTTTTTGTCTCAATACTGAATCGCTGTTGTGTGGAGAAATGTTACAAATCTTTTCCAAGTAATCCAAAATTCATCTATAATTGCTACAAAGCTTGTGGCCCGCACAAAATGTTTAGCTACCCATGTTTTGATTACACAGGTCAACAGCATTTTTTGGGGCCAAAGATATTTCAACGAATTTAGGGTAACTTTGGGGTGCTGATTCTGAATATGTCATCAGTTTTGCCAGATTGGCTCAAGTTTATGAGATTTTTTGTGAAATGTGTAAAAAAAACACACTATGTGGTGCCCAAGACTTGTCTTGGTCCCCAAGCATAACCCCAAAATAGGCCAAATACACTTTTTTTATGAAGTCTGTTATGTTTTTGCAGTGTATATTCACCACAAATGTAACAGAATGTGGTCTGGATCGTTATTACAACTTCTTCTTGTGCTATAAATGCTATATGCTAAATGCTATATAAGTGCTATAAATAAGATACCAAAAAATCTCTAAAAACTTGAGCCAATCTGGCAAAAACTGATAGCATATTCAGAATCAGCACCCCAAAATATACCTCAAATTCATTAAAATATTTTAAGTACAAATATTTACCAGTAAATTGTTTTTTTTTGTTGACCTGTGTTATAGGTGTTGTCACTTTAAACCTCTGCTGTTCATTTATCTATCCAACACGTGTTTTATTTGTGTAATGTTGCTTTCTAAAAAAGGGTGAAATACCTCTTCTGTTCAATATGTCGTGGCAGAGAGGCTGCTCCGTTTTAACTAGACCACTCATCCACATCCTAGTGATGCTCACTGTACTGGAATGTAATTACCCCGTAGTTCTAGTTGACTCCTGGAAGGCTACAGTTAGACACCAACTTAGTAAGACCCAGAGATGTTTCAAAAGTCACAAAATACAAGTCCAAGTAAACTCACAAGTCTTTAGGCTGGAGTTCAATTCAAGTTTCATGTCAATACCACGATAAGCTTAGGGACAGGCCTTGGAAACTTCGGTTATGTCCAAGGATTTTTAAACTCCCTGTAGCCAAAGGCTCCATATACGGTACTCCAGCTGAAGCCATGGCCACCCTCGTATTGTTTACATTTGACTCTTCTCCTCCAATTTCCCGTTCGCAATACGCGGATTTTGTGATATATCATGAGAAAAGGGGGCTGCATCCCAAATCACCTGAAACAAAAGTATGGAATAAAGTCAAAATGTATTTATTTTTTCTAGAACCTTCGCACACAGAGCCTTTATAACGACTTATACGACTACTCTTATTGTCCAGGAGTTATTGTGGATGAGGTCGGGTCGAGAGTCATTTGAGATGAGTTTCTAGTCAAGTCTTTATCTAGGTGACCCTAAGTGTGACATTGACTAGCGCGAGTCGCATCACTCAATTGCCCATCTCTGGCAAGACCTTCTCACAGACCCCTAGTAGGACTCATGCCTTCATCATCAAACCTAGATTAGATGTACTGTGTACAGATAAATCATCATGCAGTGATTAGGAACTTAAAGCGTATTGGAGTAATGATGTACATGTAGGTTATAGTGGCTTACAAAAAGTATTCATACACCTGTTGAACTCTGAACATTATAACCACAAAACTAAATGTATTTTATTGAGATTTTAAGTGATAGAACCAACACAAAGTAGCATATAATTGTGTGCATGGTTTTCAAACATTTTCAGCCCCCTGTACTCTGATACCCATAAATAAAATCCACTGCAATCAATTGCCTTCAGAAGTCACTTAATTACACACAGCTGGACTCTGTTAACTAATTTAGTTTCTGTATAAATACACCTGTTCCGTGAAGGCCCTAGTAGTTTGTTAGAGAGAACATCAATGAACCAACAGCCATCATGAAAAACCAAGGAACTACCAGATAGGTCAGAGATAAAGTTGTGAAGCAGAGTTAGGAGCACTCCACTACAACTGCAAACCTACCAAGTCATGGTCGTCCACATCTAAACTGACAGATCGAGCAGGGGAAGAACTGGTCACAGAAAGCATCCAAGAGGCCCATGGTCACTCTGGAGAACCTGCAGAAATCCACAGCTCAGGTGGGAGAAGTGGTGCACATCACAAATCTGGCCTTTATGGAAGAGTGGCAAGAAGAAAACCGTTGTTGAAAGAAAGACAAACAAGCCATGTAGGGGACACAGCAAACATGTGGAAGAAGTTGCTCTGGTCAGATGAGACCAATAGCTGAAATTTGTGGCCTAAATGTCAAAGCACTATGTGTGGTATAAAAGTAACACTGCTCATCACCCTGAATGCACCACCATCCCCACTGTGAAACATGCTGGTGGCAGCATCATGCTGTGGGGATGGTTTTCTTCAGCAGGCACAGGGAAGCTCGTCAGAGTTGAATAGAGCAAAATACAGGGCAATCCTGAAACAAAACCTGTTGGAGGCTGCAAAAGACTTGTAGACTAGGAAGGAGATTCACCTTCCAGCAAGACCATGACCCTAAACATACAGCCGGAGTTACAGTGAAGTGATATAGGGGAGGGGAGGGGAGCGTGTGAATACTTTTGCATGTACACACTTTTCAGATTTTTGAAAATCATGCAATCATTTTCATTCCACTTGTGTTAGTCTATCATTTAAAATCTCAGTAAATACTTTTACGTTTGTGGTTGTAAGGTGACAAAATGCAAAAGTTCAAGGGGTAGAAATACTTATGCAAGCCACTGCGTGTACAATATAGGTATACTTTGTAGGTGTATATATGGACGCCATCCCCCCAGTGCCACCAGCCGTTGCCTCGTGGCCAGTGTAGGCGGAGCTAGCAGCCGACACTCTCCTCCAATCATTTTGATCTAGACTGTGATGTTGCTCTGGTAGGCAGTTATAAGAGATGTGATGGCCCCATGTATCTCTGAGGAAGCACGCTTGCCTTTACCCGCCTGGTTCTGTGGCATCATGTGATTGTGGGCAGATCTGGAGAGCTTGTGGGTGGAATTGGAGATTAACACTGGGAGAGAACCAGGGTGGTACAAAAATGTTAATACATAAATATTAGAATGGACAGGGGTGACTTTGAATGTGACGTGGCTTACTGGTACCAGATGGGGAAGATCTGAGTATTGCTGATCTGGGATTTTTATTTGTTTATTTGCACAACACAACAATCATACAAAATAAACAAACAAATCCCATGATATTTGATATTTCTGTTGGTGGAAATGCCTTGTTGATGAGAGAGATCGGAGGAGAAAGGCCAGAGTGGTTTGAGCTGGTGGGTAGGCTACTGTAGCGGCAGAAAAGCCTCTCAGAATGTATATAACGCAGCAAACTTTAAGGCAGATGGGCAGATGAACAGCAGATGAACACATCAGGTTTCACTCCATGGGCCACATCAGGTTTCACTCCTGTTAGCCAAGAACAAAAATCTCTGAACACATGCTCTCTGAAACTGGGCACTTAACAATTCTGTTCTGATGAATCTTGATTTCTTCTGTGACAATGGGGTTAGAATTTGGCATAGAGAGAGAGTGTGTGTACATTACATATATATAAAATACATATTTATACACCATTATAATCTATCATTATGACATCCATTAATCCTGCCAGCTTCTTGCTCACTAGTGCATGTGTTTGTTTGTGGCGGGTGGAGGGGGCCAGGGCTTTTCTGCTCAGGTGGAGAAACAATGTAGCGTTCTGTGGTAGATCTCTGAGCTCATCCTGAATCCAGGATTTGAGTTGTTCAGTGATGCAGTGTTGCCTTTCATGAGCTCAGGCGAATCGCGGCCTTTGGTTTAGCTCTAAGGGCCTCTCCTTCACCATCTGCTCGAGATCCACGACCGAGCTCAGAGGGAGCCTCTTCAGAGGTGGACTTTCAGAGATTTGTCTATGAATGCATTTCCCCCAAATATGGATTACAAACTATATTCTCTCTTTTGCTAGCGTGTGTGTGTGTGTGTGTGTGGTGTGTGTGTGTGTGTGTGTGTGTGTGTGTATGTGTGTGTGTGTGTGTGTGTTGTGTGTGTGTGTGTGTGTGTGTGTGTGAGTGTGTGTTGTGTGTGTGTGTGTGTGTGTGTGTGTATGTGTGTACACTCTGTTCAGGCCAACAAGGACAGGAGTGATGGTGTGTGTTTTGTGTATGTGTCTTCCCTCCCAACAGATTTAACTCTGCCCCACCGCCTTTTTCAACAGACAAGAACATGTATGCATATGTAGTTCATGTTAATATTCACATATTGCATGAATGCCGGTGTAACGTAATAGCAGTTTGGGAGAGTAAATGACTGGTAGGTGATTATTTTCTCATTTTAGTCCTGCTAGGGGGTTTGCCTTACACCCAATATTGTAGAGGACAGCCCTCGCAAGGACATTGTGTGTGTTCAGCTTTTAGAGACAGCCATCGCAAGGACGTTGTGTGTGTTCAGCTTTTAGAGACAGCCCTCATAAGGGCGTTGTGTGTGTGCAGCTATGGGGGCAGGGGTCATGACCCTCAGGCTGCTCCACAACATTCACGTTCATGTTTGGACAGTTCATGGTGTGGTTAATGGCTTCTCACTTTCCCGCTTGCACATTGAATGCCACTTAAAATCAAATCTAGATTAAATAAATAAAGAAATAAAAATCTCATTATAGATGTGCAGGGAGCGGATCTGTGGACAGCAACAGAAAGGGTTCATCTGGTTCCTGCAGATCTGACTGCTTCCTGTCTTTGATCAGTCCTCCGCCTGGCTGTATCCCCACGCTCAGCCCCCTCTTTACCTCACACCCACCCTACCTAACTCCTTAGGTGTATGATAGATGCTCTATATCTGTAACTGTATCACTACACTATCCAGGTGCTGTCCTAACGAGAATTGTGTGTACGAGAGGGAGATAGTGAGATGTTTTAAAAATTGCATGTAGGGTTGCACGAATGTTGCCCAAGGGTGAGTCACTGGCACAAGCAGCAAGGCTACAAACCTTTCTCTGTCAAACATAAAACCAAGTCTGCATCTCATCTCGGATGTGATGCTGTCCTGTTAGGAAGCTGCCTTTATTCTGTGCAGGTCATGGTGCAGCATTCCTGAGCCATCCCACATCCCACTGGGTTTGAGACGATATATGGGAAACAGAGCGGCTTTTATTTGGGCCAGGAATCCATTTAATTCCAATATCCACATTTTTGCGTGGTCACTTTGCTCCGAGCAGGGAGAGGAATTCAGACCTGGAACACGCAGCACCAACACGTCTGCAGAGTGAACATACTTGAGTCTGGACTACCACCACCCCTACCAACACCACCACCACTGCCCCAAACACCTCTCAGAACTTATAAACTTCTGTTAGCAGAGGCTGCTTTGGACTGCGGCTCTGAGGTCAGCTCTCAATTTTTTTCACAGTGGCCAAGACCCAAGTTTAAGTCAGCAAGGCTGACATAGGCTGACCTAACCTGCTGACCTGCGCACAATAACGTTCAACGAACTCATTCAGAGTTAGGTTTTTTTTTGTTGTTTGTTTGTTTGTTTGTTTGAGGTGTCAGGCTTTTTAGGGGGGACGTGGTCTTGTGTAAGGAAGGTTTGTCGCTTTCTTTTCTAAAGCGGCAGCAGGTCTCTGTGCTTCCCTTGACAGCCGTCACTCCTGGGTGATATTGCTCAGAATGCAGCTGAGTTCCCCTCCACAGATGTCAACAGCTCCTATGACATGTCATCTTCACTGTGGAGATACTTTTATGTGACTTCTTCCTCCCTCTCTCCACGAGCCACAGATCTCCGTATCCTTTTCTCTCACTCTCGCTCACACCACTTCTGCCATCTATCACTCTCTCAGTCCCTCCCTCTCTCGTTTCCTGAGGTGAAATTGGTTTCTCATCCGTTGGAGATTTGACGTGCTGCTTGGCCTTACCCTACACTGAAAGCTGGTTTGTGAAGAATCTGTTCCTACTGTACCTTACCAACTGTTCATTTCACCATGGCTGCAATAGTGTGTTAAATAGGGTTGAGTTAAGAAAAAAATGCTTTCCTTTTTATTCCTATTTAATTTTCTGGACTTTTTTTTCCTCTCTCTCTCTCTCGGCTCTCTCTCTCTCTCTCTCTCTCTCTCTCTCTCTCTCTCTCTCTCTCTCTCTCTCTCGTCTCTCTCTCTCTCTATCTCTCTCCTCTCTCTCTCCTCTCTCTCTCTCTCTCTCTCTCTCTCTCTCTCTCTCTCTCTCTCTCTCTCTCTCTCTCTCTCTCTCTCTCTCTCTCTCAATCCAACACTCAAATTAATTCCGGCAACTTGTCATTTTACATTAGAGCATGAAGTGGACTCGTGGACAGCTGAGGAAAGCAGTCTTGTCTTGTTGCCATGGAAGCGCTTTCTTATTGTGCATTTGGGTAGAGCGTTGCTGCCAGAACTTCAGCCCACCTGTTTCCGGGCTCCTTTCAGGGGGTAAGCGATGCTCCCGGCATGGAGAGAGGCTTCTACCCAGAGTCCTTTGCACACATATGATGTGTATGCCTGATTAAAATATGCACGTTTGACTGAGGTGGAAACGGGAACGTTGGAGCTGCTCCCTGTGCCCTTCTGGAAGCTTCTCTGCCCTCGTGTACTGTCCCTCTCATCACACTCGTGGCAAAATAAGAGGATCATTTCAAATGCAGTCGGCCAATAATCTCTGAAGTAGTGTGGGTTCTTGAGAATCAAACAATCTTGGACAGCATTTACAGTAAAATAACCACAGTTCTTTGTCTGTTCTATTTTCAGTGTTTATTTTTGTTTATTTTTTGTTCTTGTCTGCCTTGTGCTTTCTGCCCCCACATGCTCACAAGCTAAACTAATACTGCTGTCTGACTCCGCCACTCTAAAGCTCTTATCACCATCTGCCTGCATCTGCTCTGTCTGACATCCCCCTGTCTCCTGTCCCTGCTGTGGCATAATGCAGGGGCCTATAGTAGCTCCACACACACACACACACACACACACACACACACACACACACACGCACGCACGCACCAGCCTGCCGGCGCCTATCGGCTGTCCTAATCGTGCCAGGCGAAAACACCTGTGCAAACAGATGTCCACTGGGACGGTGCTGGTCCCTCTCCGGCGTGGTGCCGCCCAGCAGCCCCCTGGGCTCAGCAGGGGGACACAGGAAACGCTCCCGGGGCGAGCCGGGCCTCAGGTGGGAGATGAGAGAGATCGTCTATCCGCTCTCTCTTGTGATTTCTGCTTAATGCTCTAGCCGGCGCACACTGTGAACGACTTCGGTTCTATTTTTAGGGATGAGCGTTTAGCCCCAATGTGTTTCAGCCCCATGTGTTTCAGTCATCTCCATCGAGAGCACTGACCTGTGAGCAGCAAGTGTAATTACGTTGGTTAAGATCTTAAATACCTAAGCCAATCCTAGAGCAGGATGTTTCGAATGCAAAGATGGATGGATGGGTTGATATTGTGTGTGTTTGTTGGTGTATAATATATACACTAAGGCTAACACCATACCCAGCCCTACTGGTACCATTAAAGAATGCTCAGTGCCACCAGATGACAATGACACAACAATCCACTCACCCATCCACTCAGGCATTCCCAAACTAGCCCGTGCTCTCCGCAGCCGCTGACAGGCCTTTCAGCTACTTCAGATAATTCCTTCACAGCTACCCTCAGCTTCCAGCCTCTAAAACCAAATTCCACTATACAGCTCTATAAAATAAACTATCTGCTTAGTTTTTAGAGTACAACGCTAAATCCGGCCTCGGTGTACTTAAACAACAGGTCCCACAGTGTATTTGCTTTTCTTACCAACATCTGCGTCAACCTGCTACTGATATTATTAGCCTGCTCTTGCTCTCCAACACACAACCCTAATCACTCTACTCGCATCACTACTGGGCATAGTTAACCTCCCTGTGCTTATTACCGAATAAACATGCTAATGAGCTAAGTGCCTGATTATACCTGATTTATATATATATACATATTATATACATATATATGACAGAGAGATGGAGAGGGGAGAGGGGAGAGGGGTTTTGAGACTTGTATTTCCTTAATAATGTATAAATATATATTTTGAGTGAGAGGGGGGGCTTCAGTGTTCATCTGAGCTTCATCATGTGGTGTGTGAGAGAGAGATGTAGGCTTATAGAATCTGGCATAGGTTCAGAGCGATCGTGAAGTCCACAGGTGTCCGTCATTGTCTCCGATCCGAGAGAGGTAGGGGCGGGCATGGGAGAAAGGAGGGGAGAGGTGTTCATTTAACATCTCCAGAAATGCTGAATTGATGTTAATGATGTGCCTGGCGCGCTGTGCACTGGTGTAATTGCAGGGTAAGGCGTGCGAGTACAGTGTAATGACGACACACGCTCTGGCACTGGGATGAGCTTCCTCGTGTAGCAGTGAGGCAGCGAGCTGAAATTAAATGACAAATGTTAAAATATTTGATGAAGCAGGGCAGAGTTGAAAAAGTTTATATCTTGTTTGTGTAACATATTGTTATGCTTTGAAACAATAGGACCTCTTCACACTGAACAGTCATTTGTCACACCCAGGAGGAGCCTAGGACACACCCTACACACACACACACACACACACACACACACACACACACACACACACACACACACACACACACTTACTTCACCCCGCCAGGATACAATCTGCTGCCTCG
Source organism: Brachyhypopomus gauderio (assembly GCF_052324685.1). Taxonomy (NCBI): domain Eukaryota; kingdom Metazoa; phylum Chordata; class Actinopteri; order Gymnotiformes; family Hypopomidae; genus Brachyhypopomus; species Brachyhypopomus gauderio. Next base: position 29,531,046 of record NC_135215.1, on the reverse strand, counting down.
TGAGCCACACCCAGCACACAGAGCCAGGCTTTACCAGCAGGGGTCTGTGAGCTCACGCATGCGTGTTTACACTTCTGCCATCACGATCTTGCCAGGGAGAGGCAACTCACCACACCCATCAATGCGCTACACACGCACGTTCCCGCTACACACACACGCGCACGTTCCCCTCGTTGGCAGTTGTTCTGGGTCTCATCTAGTCAGTAATCTGTGTGTTTGTTCTGGGCACTGTGAGGATTGCCTAATGATCTATTGATCTCACAATCGACCTCAGACAGCTACAGCAGGTCAGCAGGCAGAGAGACGCTCCTGGCATTCACACCATCCTTCCCTTCTCCTCTCTCTTCTCCTCTCCTCTCCTCACACACACCCCCTCTCCCCTCCCCCTCCTGCTCCCCTGTGCATCCCTGCTGTCTGCCTCCTCCCTGCCCGCCCAACTCCCCTCTCTTTGCTCTGCTCCACAGAGATTAGGCATTACCCCACTTTTAACATCTGGCTGCATTAATGCATTCAGCCTGCCCTGTTATGCGGAGGCAGCACGAGACCCGGTTCACGTCCTACGCGGCGATTATGGGCCGCACTCAGATACGAGCTTGTAATTGATATTCGTAATGGACATAATGGAAAAAAGTTCACCAGAAAACCATGAGGTAGTGCTGGCCTGGGACAGACTGTTGTGTCTGCGTGCACGTGCGTTGGGGAGGGGCTGAAGGGGGAGGGGCTTCATGTGAGGCAGGCTCACAATAGTGATCTGCCTCTGGTGTGTGTGTGTGTGTGTGTGTGAAGGGCTGTTTGGGTGGAGCTCTCTTCTTCTCTGATGACCTGCAATTTATTCTCCACCGAGTGCTATATGGATAAGTGAGTAATGGCACCTACTAATGTGTGTTAAGTTCCGCTGTAGGAGTCCTGCGTATCGTGATGAGCTTCCTCCGTATCCCCCAGGCCAGGCAGCGGAGGAAATGCTTGATAATGCCAGAGTATTAGCAGTGAGTGTGTTTGTTTTGGGGCTGGGCTGTTATTCGGTAGGCAGGGGAAACATCAGATGCATTACAGAACCGTAGCTTCAGCACATCAGCACACTACCACAGCCATCACACTGCTGCGTGTGGCTGAGAGGGACACGTAGATGGATGTGTTTGTGTGTGAGGGAGAGAGAGAGAGAGAGAGAGAGAGAGAGAGAGAGAGAGAGGGAGAGAGAGGAGGAAGATTGGCCATCCAGTAGCATCATTAGCTGCAGTCGACCCAGACCAAATAACGTGGGACCATTTTGGTGTGCATGGTGCGTTTGGCATGGTGCCCCGTGGGGACCTGCGGCTGTGTGCGAGTGGAGCAGCGTTCTCCTCATGCCTCTCACCTCTCTGTCTGTCACCTCTCACCTCAGATGACCTCTAATGATGTCGTATCAGAAGGTCCAAAGCTTAATTGAAAACCTTTCTGTAGCGTTGCATCTTTGGTCAGTCTGATCATGGCTGTTTGGTCTGGCCGGACGGCAGATACTTTACTGTGCGTGTGACCTGCTGGGTGGGTGAGGGTAGGGAGAGGCAGCCCTGTGCAGCTTAGCTCATGAACACTGAGACACGTCCCTGGAAGGTGATGTGAAGATTAGAGCTGAGTGTGTGCGCCTGTGTGCATGTGCACATGATCCACGTACTGAAGGGTGGGTGGGTGTGTGTGTGTGTGTAAGTAAAATAGCACAATGGACTCATCCAGCAAGTCTGGGCACATCTGCTTGTAATTGGCAAGGACAAGAAAGCCCCCAGTGTTTTGGGAACAAGCAGCACGAGCAGCTTACATTCAGAAATGCTCAAAATCCCCAGCGTACGCACATGCACACACAGAGTGGCTGAGAGGAGTCGCTGTTCAGAGCATAGAGCAGCAGTACTCCAATCTCAGGCATGGATTTGGTAGTCTTGGGCCACCAATGGTACCGTTAATCAGACCCGGTTCCTGGAAGAAGGGGATGGGTTGACGATATGTCCTGGAGTACTGAACGAAGGGGCCGTGGTTGCCATTGGCATTCGGTGTGCAGTACCTGCTGGTTCCCGAGGGTGAGATCATGGCTATATCATCACATCAGCACATCAGCACATATCCAAGAACAACATTTATCTGTTGGCAGATTGGAGGTGGCCAGAAAAAGGTCAACCTCGTTGCTGAAAGAAACAGACTCCACTGCAATTAAAACCTGACACTGCCGTTTAGAGCCTCACACCGTCCTGAGAGGGCCTGCACGAGAGAGGGGGAGAGAGGGATGGAGGGAGGGATGGAGGGAGTGACAGAAGTGGAATGCATGACTAGAGGGACAGGGAGGACAGAGATGCCCCACAGCACAGAAAGAGGCTGTTGGTATTTTTCATCCATGTCACAGTGCAGCTGGCTTCAGTCTCACACTGACAGCACTAGGTCCACTCAGCCGCTGTGTGTGTGTGTGTGTGTGTGTGTGTATGTGTGTGTGTGTGTGTGTGTGTGTGTGTGTGTGTGTGTGTGGTGTGGTGTGTGTGAGAACATGACACAAAGATCATCAAATGTGTTCACGTGCCATTACTACATTTAGAAATCAGATTGAGGATTATGATGAACGAATATACTTTGTGTGTGTGTGTGTGTGTGTGTGTGTGTGTGTGTGTGTGTCGGGGATCAATTACTGTCCAGCACAGTGGCGAGGAGTCTCTGACCACAAGGCTTTAGGGAGCTCAAAGACTGGCAGCATCATGGCAGATCCTATGGTCCCTGTCTGAATGAGTCAGGGGCTCTGGGTCCATGTGGCAATCCACCCACAAGTCCAGGAAGATGTCCACACATTCACCTTTTGCAAATATAAAATTAACAGCAAGCCTTCTCCACAAATAACCACACACACTATCACTGAATGACATTGTGAAGAGGAAGGTGAGAAAGGAACTCGTATAGGGTATGAAATATATGCTTTATATTTTTCTTCCTGGTTCTGCTTTGATATTGTATATTGACACATTGTCTGCATAGGGCAGATAGGGGGCCAGTTATGCATTTAATTGTGGAATGATAGTTATTGCTTCATTTTATTTTTCTATCTTTGACTCGTGGAATACTTTGTTGACATTTCAATATATTTTGCACAGTGTTATCATGGTATAAGCGTTTTACTGTGCATAGGCCAAATTCTGGCTTTGTACAAAGTGTGTCCTTATACTTTTTATACAGAAAAAGTGTATTTGTGTGTGTGTGTGTGTGGTGTGGTGTGTGTGTGTGTGTGTGTGTGTGTGTGTGTGTGTGTGTGTGTGTGTGTGTGAGTGTGTGTGTGTGTGTGTGTGTGTGTGTGTTTGCTCCTGAGGTAGATATGCAGTTGGGGGAAAGTGGAAGGGACTGAATGAACGTTAACTGGGGACTGTCAGTACCATATGAGTGGGATCTGTGTGTGTGTGTGTGTGTGTGTGTGTGTGTGTGTGTTGGTTGGTTGGTTATGATTTGTGCATGCATAGTAGGGTGGCGATACCATGTATGCCTCTGTAAATCTTTACTGGGAACTGCTCCCAGCAAAAAGACTCCATTATTAAGTGTCCATGGCAGAAAACTGCGGGCTTTCACGTTTCACGATTATGGAAGGTCAGTTGTGATAGCATAGATGGGGTAAAATTATACTACCTTTATTGTGCATTTGTATGATATCTGTGTGCAGACATTGGAATTTGTAAAGCCGTCTTTATCTCTCTCTCTCTCTCTCCTCTCTCTCTCTCGACTCTCTCTCTCTCTCTCTCTCACTCTCTCTCTCTCTCTTCCAGTTCATCCTGCTGGGTTTTTACAAGCTGCCAATAATTTGATGCAATTGCAAGAAGCCCTAAGCCACTCCCCTTTCTCTCCTTAATGCTAAAAATGATTTGGTCTCGTCGACAGAGGAAGCCGTTTTATCCCTGGATCTGGGCTGAAGGGGTTGGAGGTTGGCATGGGTGTGGTGTGGAATTAGACTGTGACAATCGCAAGCTCCATCTCAGCTCAGCAAAACGTTGTCGCAATACATTAATCCCCCCCCCCCCCCCCATCGCCTCTGCTAAAGCGTTTAGTGTGGCTGCATTTGTGTGGATTTTGCCTGAGGACAACGCGTGCTAAAGGCCTCCCTGTGTACCAGGTGTCTTTCGGCCCGACGCATTTTGCATCGTGAAATCACAGCAGCTTTGATGTGAGACACGAGAGGTATTGCACGAGCGCCTTCAGTCCTGCTGGGCACTGTCTCAGATTCTTTCGTTCTCCTCGTCATTTCTATCAAACACGAGCTCACCACGGCAGATGACGGCTTCCTGTCATTATGATTTATTCCTTACAGTGACACAACTTTGTGGGCAACAGGTATCGCCCTCAGCAGGGGCTTTATTGTTGATGTAACACCAGCAAACTATGAAGAACATGACCAGAGGCACGCCTAGTCCTAGACTGGAACGAAGGGAGTAGTGCCAGTTCATTTCAGTAAGTGCGTGTGAGTGAGCGCCAGAGAGGTGTGCAGGCAGCAAATTAGACGAGGCTGAATGTGTGGATTGGAGCGTATTGCACCAATGTGATCACACGTGTTTTGGGGGAGGGTGTTGGGGAGAAGGTGTCAAAGTGATGAAAGGAACCGTGGAAAAGAGGTGATGGAGAAACCGGAGAAATGCTCGTGTCACACGTTTCCTTAATTCCAGAGTCACATATCTCTAGTCGGGCACTGGGATTCCATTCATTTCCTAACATTTTGGAAGATTTGAAATCATATGTAAATATCATTGCAATCACTCTTCAGTAGTAATGAGCCACATTACCCAACATGGTTTGCCATGGCTAATAAGCAAATAAAACCATTTTAAGTAGGTTTGTTGAAATGTCATAGCTTGTCCAACTCTTAGTAAAGCAACAATTTTATTGTGCAATTTGTTACAAATGCCTCAAGCTGAATGAATAGTAACTAGTGGTTGTAGTCTTCAAACGTCACCTGCAGGAGTTTTATCCTATTAACAGGAGAAGGCTGTGCAAGCAGAAGGCCAATTACTCGAGTCATCTTCATGCTGCATCTTTAAAAAGGCAAATCAGATGAGTGCTCAGGAGATTGAGTTTTATCTTTACCTCTTTGACGTCTTTGCACCGCACAGATGTGGCCCCAGCTCCTGGTCAGGTCTAGCATCCTGAGGTCACAGGAGGTTGTCTTCAATTATATCGAGTGGCACTGTGAGCTGGACCCTTTTTAATCGCCAGTTTCACATATGAGGGAACCAGCTTGAATTTTTTGGGTCGTGATGAGCTTGTTTTCTACACGTGGGTGGAGGGAGGGCTCTTTGGAAACGGTGGTGAGCGTGGTCTGGAGTGAAGAACATAGCACCAAAGTCACATTGGGCTTCTGGAGCTGGAAGAGCCCCCCTCGTTGCCAGGGAGACAGGCATGTGTTCATGCACAGGCAAACGGGAGACTCCCATCAAGAAACGCTCAGCAGACATAATGAATCATTCCAATTGTCTAAAAAAACAATATGGAAAGTGGGCATTAATTATAGCAGCCGGAAGTGTGTGGCAGTGAGTGGAGAGTGTGAGAGAGGGAATACAGAGGCCCAGAACAGGCTCGGAGGCCTCACACTTCTTGGCTCTCCTTGTTTCCTGGCTTGTGTTGAGTGTCAGGGAGCAATTCCAAAGCTCTGTAGCTCATACGGCCTCCCCACCCCCCCCATACGGCCTCCCCACCCCCCCATACGGCCTCCCCACCCCCCCCATACGGCCTCCCCACCCCCCCATACGGCCTCCCCACCCCCCCATACGGCCTCCCCACCCCCCCCCCCCATACGGCCTCCCCACCCCCCCCATACGGCCTCCCCACCCCCCCCCATACGGCCTCCCCCCCCCCCCCCATACGGCCTCCCCCCCCCCCATACGGCCTCCCCACCCCCCCATACGGCCTCCCCACCCCCCCCATACGGCCTCCCCACCCCCCCCCCATACGGCCTCCCACCCCCCCCCCCCCATACGGCCTCCCCACCCCCCCCCCCATACGGCCTCCCCACCCCCCCATACGGCCTCCCCACCCCCCCATACGGCCTCTCCACCCCCCCATACGGCCTCCCCACCCCCCCATACGGCCTCTCCACCCCCCCATACGGCCTCTCCACCCCCCCCATACGGCCTCCCCACCCCCCATACGGCCTCCCCACCCCCCCATACGGCCTCTCCACCCCCCCATACGGCCTCCCCCCCCCCCCCCCCCGATACGGCACTGCCTCTCCATGACTTTTTTTTTTTTTTTTCACGTGTGCAGCCTGCTGAATGCCACGCCACAGGGGGTCACCATAACACGCACACCTGTCCACACACACACTCACGTACGGCCCGCACCCACAAACTCGAACGTGCGCACCCAGCCACACGCACACGTGCGCCTGCACAGTCAAGACTACACTACCATTTATGTTGGGATTTGCTGTAGCCTAAGGGCAAAGTGACATCTCATTTACATCTTCTGGAGTAGCAGACAAGGTGACCAAGAAACCCCCCTCCTCAGCCCCCGGTCTCTCTCTTTTGGCAAACCAGAGCTGTCCCAAAGGGACTGATGAGGGAGAGACTGTCTGGCAGTGTAGACATATACACACACACACACACACGCGCGCGCGCACGTGCGCACGCTCTTCGTTTCAGTAGCATGGCCAGCTACAACGTGTGCTTGCACAGGTGGCCTCACACACATGCATTACCTAAAAGTGTCTGGGTAATTGTGACATTTCAGTAGAACACAAGTGCTGTTTGTCTGCACATGATGTTGGCTCTCAGCAGTAAATGGCTGTGGAAGAACAGTCCAGCCCCTGCTCTACAGTCAATTTTCTAACATCCACCTCTCTGTGTGAGCTCACTCTCTCTTCCTCTCTCTCTCCCCCTCTCTCTCGCCCCCTTCTCTGTGTGATCTCTCTTCAAAAGTCGTTAGCTGGAGCCGCTATTCATCCAGTTGCCCTGATTGTGATGGCAGATCTTTCTTCTCACACAGGGAGCCAACCTGTTCCCTCAGTCCTTGCTTCAGTGACGCTTTCTCTTACGGGTGTAAGGGGAGGAGGGGCGTTAAAGTCTGGTCAGTAATGAAGGAAAAGGTGTGAAATTCATAACTAGCACTATATCGAAGCATCATATATTCAGACCTTCTAGCATGTGGTCTACCTGCTGGTGCGAGGTGTATGTGAAAAGGTCGTGCTACTGCCACCAGACTACCATTCGCTGCAAAGTGTCACCTAAAACAATTGATTTGGATGTCCATAATAAAGAAAAGTATTGTCTTTTATAATGTCCTGCAGTGAGGCAGACATTTGTTTACTAAAATCCAGCGCTGTAGAGCTGTATGAAGGAATAGTGTAGAGCTGTGTGAAGGAATAGTGTAGAGCTGTGTGAAGGAATAGTGTAGAGCTGTGTGAAGGAATAGTGTAGAGCTGTATGAAGGAATAGTGTAGAGCTGTATGAAGGAATAGTGTAGAGCTGTGTGAAGGAATAGTGTAGAGCTCCTACTCCCCTCTGCTATCAGCTGGTTTGGCTTTTTAGAATGTTAAGGGAATTCAAGGGGAAAGTTCTGGAAAAGCCTCTTCTAACCCTGGTTGATCAAAGTGTTTTGATCAGTTGAGAGTCAGTGCAGTCACTCTCCTGCTATACCTCTCCCTTTCTTTCTCTCCCTTTCTTTCTCTTCTTCTCACATTTCTCACACACACACAGCATTGTAAACTTTTCTAATTAAACCGTTCTCGCCAGTGAGAGTTTGGATACTTGAGAGAGGGAGTGTGAAAGGAGTCGGGCATAGGAGAGGTGTAGGGGCAGAGACGCTAAGGGACAAAGAGACAAGGGAAGCATTATTGTGTTGGGAGAATGCCCGTACTCTTGGATTTTTAAGTCCTTTATGTGGTAGTTGGGCAAGAAGTGTTGTCTGATTCATACTGATGTGTTTAAAACTCCTTTCCAACACCTCATAAGTCTCTGAGCCTGTATTATCCAGACTAAAAGGGATATTTTATTCATCAATAACTCAAGTGGTTTTAATGGGGGCCTCAAGGTGGAACTGGTAGCTTTTGGTTGAGCCACAGTTAGGTTGGCTGAGCTGACTTTCCACTTGGTGATTATACCATGTTGCATCCCTGTGAAATAATCCCTCATAAGAATCCCTTTTTGTGAAACAGCTTAATCCATGGGAAACGCTCACCAGTTTTCTGCAGTTTTACAGAATTTTACTGCTGATGTTCCAAGAAACTTTGTCAGGAAACTTCTTTCATTTGAGATTCTGCTTTGTAAATAGAATTATTGTTGTGTAAAACTTTCACTTAAACCAGAAGGTTCCAGATGAGAAATCGTCTTACAAAAAAACTCCCTCATTGCTTCTTATCTACCATTCTGCGTAACACAGAAATGGCAAACATTTTGTCCTGTTTTGAATAGTTGCTTTTTCTTTTACACAACCAGAGGAATTTCATGAACAATGTTTCTGCTTTACATGAATGTTTACTCCTGCTGTAGTCTTTAGCATGTGGGCTACATCTGAAATGTTCATTGCCTCCAAAAGCCATTCCTCTTATGGGTTCCTTGTGCCCCTTACACAGGGAGACACATCTCCATTGTTCATTCGTCAGCCTTCATTAGGTAATCATGCGCTTTACTGACGGATTGTCTTTTAATATTAAGGTTCCGAAACCATGGAACCACCACCTCAGACAAATCAGCATTCAGATACAGTTCCAGACATGCACACAGCAATGTTGGAATGCATTAGACTGTCACTGATTGCTGGTGGACGAGAGACAAACATTGCCTCCTCCATCAGACGACGGGCACTCTGCTGCAAAGCGTGGCTGGCCACCTGCCATCCTCGAAGCAGCACAACTTCGTAGCAGGTTTCCGCGGCTTGGGCCAAACCCGGCTGGATAAAAGCAGGCCTGATGAAACAGTTTCATGGAACGATACAATATATCATGACTGAAGATGGACGGGTCGAGGCAGGAAGGGACCGGAAAGGTTGAACCCACAGGAGGGTGACGAGGGGAGGCTGTGTGGTGCTGTCACTCTGCAAAGCTGAAGGGGCTTTAGTGTGTCCCGAGGATGCCATGAAAGCCAGGCTGAAAGTGGTGAAGGTGCCACCAGCATTGACACTGGGCCCCAAAAAAAAACCTGACGGCCCCTGGGGAGGGGGGGAGGGGGGTGGATGCAGCTTGGAAAATAATAACGCTAGCCGCTGGGGAGGGCCGTATTCCAGAGCAGATCAACCGTGCTGGCTTCAGCCGGGTGGCAGTCAGTGAGGGACAACGGGGAGAACTATTGCCCAACAGATCAATAACAGAAGGATCCCTGCCAGTGTAACTCAAGCATTGGCTGAAATGATTGGCTATCTTTATTAGCCCTCAAAGAAGAATGTGGTTTTTTGTAACTGTTCCTGTTTCTCTCTCTCTCTCTCTCTCTCTCTTTCTCTCTCTCTCTCTCTCTCTCTCTCTCTCTCTTTCTCTCTCTCTCTCTCTCTGTCTGTCTGTCTGTCTCTCTCTCTCTCTCTCTATCCTGATGTAAAGTTCATGCTCAGGTTGCAGCATTAATCTGGTAACTTTAGCAAGCAACACAGAAAGTGGTAGAGGTGAATGTGTGTGTGTGTGTGTGTGTGTGTGTGTGTGTGTGTGTGTGTGTGTGTGTGTGTGTGTGTGTGTGAGAGAGAGAGAGAGAGAGAGGGGAGAGAGAGAGAGGTATTTATATAGCAGTGTATAAATATCCCATTGTGTATATACAACACTTTGAACATCCCTCACCACCCACTGTAGTTTTCAAAGTTCATATAGCGCACGGTATTATCTCCCCATAATCACCACTGCTCTACATCATGTCCGTGTCAGACTCATCAGGCCCTGCTTAGTGATCTGGAGCTCGGTGGGTAAACACTTCAGTGACGCCAACTTGCTTTAAAACCTCATCCCTTACCACCATTTAATTGTTCACCATCCCAGAACAGCCTGTTAACAGTGATCTTCCTCTTCCAACATGCATGCACGCTTAGTGGCTTCATCTTGTCGGCGTGCTAAAGGTGTAATTGGGCTCCGTCGCAGTTTCTCCCGCTGCGCTTACACCAGCTGTGTGTCTAGCCAACCTGCTAGGACCTCTCTCGTGTTATCTCCTACCTCGCCTCTGTGGCCACGGCCCACGGGCCTCCCTGACAGGAGACGGGTGCCCTCCTGTTGGCTCTCCACCGAGAACGAGAGTTCAGCACACACACACACACACACACACACACACCTCTTTCTTCTAGCTCTTGCTCACATGTGAGTTTTGTTTCTTTCACACAGTTAACACACTGTTGTTAAGCAGCAGGTCTGGTGTTATCGCCCCCCCCCCTCCCCTGTCAAAGTTTTGTTAGCGCAACAGACCTGACCCCGAGGAAGATGAAGGTGAGTCGGGTCCACTCCCAGTTGGAGAACTTCTTGCTTGGATAGAGGCGGGGATTGGGATTGGGTCAGGACCCAAGGCCCGGGTCTGTCTTACTTCAGCAGACGCAGGAGCGGTCCACGGCCGACAGCTCTCGGATCTGATCGCTCGGCTGGAAAACTGGTCCTCAGTTTCCAGGTCCGGGGGAGCGGACAGCCGTTTTATGCAGGCTCAGCAGGTGTAGACACACACGCCGTAGGGCGCGAGGCTCAAGGCACCAGTCTCAGGGCCTCTGCTCCCTCTTTCTGCACCCATCTCACCACTCACTCTGTTGACCAACTCTGTGCCACTGTAAAAAGGCACCACTAAGAGGATTTAATCTCGTCAGCAAACATAATCCTGTGTGCCACTGCTAAATGCTGGGAGAAATACCCTGTATATTCCAGCATTTCCAGCTAATAAAAGCATGCAGTGCTCAGCTGTGGAAGACCCTCTGTAGTACCAGTTTAATTCTCAAAGATACTGGCTCTGATTTTAACAACAGATTAATACACAGGGCTACTTTATCATTTCCTTTTACTGCACATATCCGCAATCGCTGTTGTAGCAATTCACTATAGTTTTTGTGGTGTGTTTGCAGTGTGTGTATTAGAGTGATAAGCACGGACGTAGTTTTGGGGGGGGCTTTTTTCAAAAGCCGGTTTTGGTCCCCCCCAGTTTTTACAGTTAAAACCAAATATTTAAGTAGCGACGAAGTCATGTCCCCCCCACTTTTTAACGGTTAAAAAAAACAATATCCAAATAGCCAATATCCCCCCCCCCCCCCCCCCCCCCCCCCCCCCCCGCTCAACAGTTCGCCACCCCAGGTTGTGTCCCCCCCACTTATGAAATCAAAACTACGTCCATGGTGATAAGAGTATATTCTCATCTTGGTTTAAGAACAAACACTCCTGAATATTTGCTGCCTAGCTATGGTGTGCTGTTCACAACATTGTTTGAGCGTCCCTGCCATCGGAAAATTCTTGTGTGATAATCCAGATGTCAGCGGCTAACTGTGTTATTGAAAACAAAGCCAGCAGATCTCCAGCGAGGTGACAGCACTGCTCACAGCACAGCAATGATGGGAGCTTTACTGTTTGTAGGTTTCACGCGTCCTAGATAAAACTCCCGATTCCTGAAGCTGGGTATGTGGGAACTGGTCCTTGTCACCTTCGGTTTATAAACTGTAGTAAAAACAAAGAACTTCACGCAGGATAAATGTGCAGACGTGAGACAGACTGGGACTTACTTAGTGTCTCCCTTAGTGATGTGTCTTTTTTTTCAGCTCATTTGAGAAATATCTGAGCCTTCTTAAGAATTATCACACTGTGGTCTAGTTTGTGTGTGCTGGTTTATTTTGTACACATATAGCTCTTTGTGACGTGACACCGCATGTTTGTGTGCACACACACACAGATTAACTTCTTCAACTGCTTGCCGCTCAGCTTTGCTCTCCTAATGTAGCCGGCACGATTTGGTCTAATTCAGTCTAACAGAGCTTTAAACGAGCCGTAAGTAAGGTGGACAGATCAGCTTCCTGCTTCTCCGGCTACAGTGTTCCAACGCGTCCCGTACAGGAAATACCGGAGTTTTATCCTGCTTTCCAGCTTTGCGTGCCGAGCTTCCGCAGAGACACACATTTCCACATTCCCCAGCCCTGTGAAAGAATCACCTCGATTCACCTTTCCCTCTTTTATGTGAGACCGCTTCCTGTCAAGTCTTTAATGTAATCAGCATTGTTACCCAGATCTTGGCTAAACCCCTCCTCCTCCTTTCTTCTGGTTCCTGTGCTGCCTGCATATCGGCGTCGCATCTCCATCGCGGTACTGCTGTCCAGAATGCTCAGTAATCAAGGCGAACCTGAGAATCATGTGCTGCTGAGGGAATGTTTCTCCTTGGCACACTTTTCTTCTCTGTAACTTCCTTTGCTTCAGGGTACATAGCAGTGCGGGTTTATGGCTGGGATGTGGGCATTATGATTAGACCTGCTTTCCATCTCTCTCTCTCTCTTATCCTCCCTATCTCCTCTCCCTGGCGAGCTCACAGGAAAGCCCCCATGCTGCTCACCACACCACAACCCAGACAAAACGAACCATAAACAGGAAGACTGCTCCCCCCACGTGCACCCTGCTGCGGGGCGCCGTCTCGGTCTCCTCCGCTCCTCAGCGTTCCCTCATCTCCGTAACGCCGGGTTTGCCTGCGTACGGGGCTGACATCGGGACGGCAGCTCTCCGGAGGAAGCGGCCGGTGGCAGCTCTGTGTAAAGAGGGCCTGATTTGAATAAAGTTATGCCAGAGCCACTGCCGTGAGTGCGCAGTCCCCTGCCGGAGTGGGAGGTTGTACTCCACCACCCCACACAACCGCGGAGATGCAATAAGCTCCCTCTCTCGCAGCCGCTCGCCGCCTCTCTGTTCTCGGTGTGAGGTTTTCATCGCAGTGCCACGCAGGGCGGCCGGGAGCGAGTGAGTGCAGGATCATGTGGCTCTTTGACTAATCCAAAGCCACATTTTTAAGACATGAGCAGATGTGGCCATCACAGGGATGTGGCGAGGGGGGGCTATTCTCTGAACACAACACTTAAAAAGCTCTTTGCCATTCCGACTGATCCTGCAGCCAATGTGCAGATGCTCTCATCGGGGAGAGAACTGCTTTACAACTGCAGGTCCTGTGTTTGTGTGAGCAGCCTCCCTCCCAGTCAGAAACATCCTTCCCCGTTTTTAAACGTGCTCGTTGTTCTTGTTGTGACGTTCTCCATGACGCCGTCGCCGTCACGGATACAGGGGCCGTTGTGTCCACTGACTGACTGTGTTTGATGATGTTGCTTCTAGGTAGTTGTTGCATAAAGGCAGCATTATTGATGGCCCTTCAGCGTTGCACTTAACAATCGAAATGATTGATGATGCAGAAATGTACTTCCATGCTTAAGATCAATCTGAGTTACACCACCACTGTAGCCAGTCTGCGTGACGAGGCTTATAATGATATATTTTAAAATTTCAATATTCTCAGCCACGGTGTTAGCTTTTGGATGAGCCTGCAAGAGCTGTATTCAGGCTTATGGCGGGAAGGATGAAGAGGATTGGAGCTATAAATCCGCAGACATATAGGTCATGAGATTAATAGGTTATTGTGGATCGAAGCGTTGGGAGCCACAGCCATTTTTCATCCTCGTAATTGGAAGGTGTCACACAACGATGTGACCGTTTGGGGCTGTTTGGTCAGGACATTGCGCTGCCCGGATCACTCTGGGTGTTGTGTGCGTGCATTCGGCTTCGATGGTGAAAAATATCAGTGAGATTGATAGGCAGCCTACAAGCTTGAAAAGACTGGAATTGTTCCATGCTGTGTGTGCCCAGCACGGAAATAGAAAGGCGATGGATATCATCATAGCCCTCACCATCAAGCCCGTCGTCAAATGAGTGCTGTATGGTAATTTGGAAGCCGCATTGCCCATGTCAGTTAACAGTCGGCTCCATTTCTCTCGTCCTCGTCATCTCTGTGACAGTAGCTGACACGTCTCCAGCGTGCACGACACACCATGTTGCTCATCATTACGTACATGTTTCCAATAAAAGCGGCCCGTGTGACGACTGAGACTACGAGCTTTGATTCCACTGTAATTGGCTACGTGTTTGCCTCTGGTTGTACGGCTAAGACTAATTAGGCTCAAGAGTAATAATTAAAACGATATAGCATGGCCCGTCAAAGCAGGAAATGTATTTAGCGATAGCAATTAGAGAATTTATCACCTGTAAAGATCATTTATTAGGCTATGTTCGGTTTTTTTATTATTATCTGCCGTATAGTATATGTGTGCGTAAAATGCGAAATAGATTTTAAAAATATTAAGAGGCTTTTAATATAGACCTGTGAAGCTGAAGGGAACGTGTTGTGATGTTAAGCGCTTAGCTGAGTGAGCTGGGCCCTTCCAGCGGTTAGCGCTAACCCCCGCCGGAACTTCCTCACTCCACACGCTGCGACATTAAAGTTTCATACCTATGATGCGCACTCACTGGGAGACTCCGGCTTACTTACAGCTCAGAATTCCCCTCATAAGAATGATTCCACTAAATCCCTCCAGCCCCTATTAATCATTAAGCAGATCAGTGTTGAAGAAGGAAAAAAAAACAACAACATTGGGTTGAGCTAGTGAGGCGAGACGTGGCTCGCTTCGTGTACTCCACTGACGACAAGAAAGTGTTGTGTCACTAATGGGTAGAATATGTAAGAGTATTATATATATTTATACCTTTCAGTGTTCAGAACTCATAGCTCTGTTATTTATTTATTTTTTGGATAACCATATTTAGCCACAACGCAATGTTCTGAATGTCTATTTTCTTGCAATTACCTGTCATTAAGATAAGATAAAATAAGATAATCCTTTATTAGTCCCACACTGGGGAGATTCACTGGGGAGATTACTGAAGTCTGCTACATCAGGTTATAAACTGTCCCATGGATAACATGACAGTTAAACTCTGCATGACCTGTGTGATGCTCTGTTATCATATGATTCAACCAGAATCCACTGCCACATTAATAACAGTGCCAATAAAAGTCATTGCTGAGGTGCAGACAGTGTTGGCTTCAGGAGACAGCCGCACAGACACCGCCACACACCCAGGACGACTCCTAAATCACTCTCCCTCACAGTCCACGGCTTTACTCGCAGTGTTGGAGACGTTATATGACTTGATGTTCCCTCCAGAGCCTACCCGCAATTATGCCCTGATAGAAAACACATTCATCTTGTAATAACATCTAGCATGTGCTAATTGATGATGGGGTGAAGAAAGCTTTGGGTATTAATCGGTCATGTGCAGAACGAGGCGGGTGACGCGCAGTGAAATTACATTAGCATAGCCTCACATTTCTGGAGTCCAGGAGCTTGTGTAGGGATTGATGCTTAGGGTAAACTGCTGGCGGTGGCTCTCCACCTTCCCTGTGTCTGTGATTAAGAGGAGAGGGCTTTCCGGGTGTCTGGCCCTCGCCCTGTCTCCCCAAGGTGGCCGTCTCGTTGCGGTGAAGCCGCCAGAGAAATTGGCTCCACTCGGTGGAGCGGGACGGCGATAGCTGAAGCGCAAGAGTCAATTCCGTAAAAGAAGTCCGTCCGGGGCTCCATTCCGGGATTGAATCGTCAATTTCCATTCGGGCCTGCTGTCCAGAATCATAAATGAGCAAGTGTGTGTGGAGTGGGGGGTGGTGGGGGGGTGTGGGCATGTAAGAGTGGGTTGCAGTGACCACCCCGTTGAAGCAGTGGGTGGTGGAGGAGACGGAAGCGGAGCTGGGTAGATCCTGACCTCTCGTCACCGGTTCGGCAGCGCGTGTGACGAATCCGGGCCGGTGTGCGCGGTGTGATGCGTCCGGGCCGAGCCTGCACAGTGGTGTATGTGGTGGCTGTAAATATGGACAGAAGGCTGCCGAGATAAAGAGTTTGGAATGAGGGAGCGACTGGCAGCCTGTGCCGCTATCTGAGCTGGGCTGCGCGGACGCGTGGTGGGCAAGAGACGCGAGAGGAACCGTGCCAGCAAAATCCTGCTTTGATGCAGCGCAGGCTTGCCTGAGCTCTGACAGAATGTCACCTTGTACACTAGACATGAAAGCACAATCATCAGATGGGGGGGGGCAGAGGCAGGGGGGCGTGTCTGTGCATGTGTGTGTGTTTGTATGTACATGTCCGTGTGTGTGTGTGTGTGTGTGTGTATGTGTGTGTGTGTGTGTGTTAGAATGTCCACAGAAGACTGAGCCATTCATCAACAGAAACTCCCCTATTGCTTGTCAGAATTGTCTGTCAGATGTCTGTCAGAAGACAGTTTGTGAGCTTATGAGAGCACTAATTTCCCTTAACCTGAAAACCTTCTCACCCCAGACTGCCGCCAGCTGCCATTTTGCCATACGGCAGGCGGTCAGGACAGCTAGTGGGCGGTGTGGATAATAGGTTGAGCCTTCAGCCCAGCCAGACAGGTAGGCGTCCTGAGGTGATAGAAAATACCTCCTGGTTTCACTAATACCAGAGCCCATTTTTTAAGCATTACAGTCAGCAGACGTGACCACAATACCAATAGAAGCTTGACGCTTGAGTGACCTCCACTCATCCTCCTAATGGAACTTCTAACTTGTAATGGATCGGAGAGCGTTCATCTCGGCTAGGTGGCAGGGCCCAGAGCGAGCTACGCTACCCAGGCAGGGGGCGCTTCTGCCTGGGCGGCAGCTGTCGCTGGTGAACCTGTAGAAGTGCTCCTGTCCTGCAAGCCTTGACTGACAGCTCCCTCATTACCCTGCAGATTCCATACTTAGTCGGTCACTCGTATCGGCCTGTAGATTTGTGGATGGAGGGAGGGCGAGGGGTGTGGATGGAGGTGTGGATGGAGGGAGGAAGGAGGAAGGAGGTGTGGATGGAGGGAGGGCGAGGGGTGGAACAAGAGCAGGAAGCAGACAGCGGGAGCCTCGACATTTCAGCAGCCCAGTTTTAACGTGCATGTCCTTAAAATCACAGCCGAAATATCAAGTGTCACTCCGAGCAGACGGATTTTGGCGGGCGGTGCGCAGAACATCGCAAAGCGCTTATTTATGGGTTAGATTATCGCTCGGGCCCAAGTGGGCCCCACTCTAATATCCAGCTGTCCAGCAGAGAAGTATGGGCCAGGTGCGCTGAAGATAAATGCAATCGTACAAAAAATTGCTGTCCTAAACAGAACGTGGGACACGACAATGATTGCAGCATAAGAGAAACGCGGCTGCATCTCCGCACGACCCCATTGTTGTTGGAGGCGCTATTGTTAGCGTAGAGCATGACCCCAGAGTCCAGAAGTGCTGAGGGAATGGAAATGGCCCTCGTCTCAGTGTTCCTCCATGTATTGGGCGGGCGAGGGGAGGGGAGGGGTGAGGGAGAGGGGTCACGGGCCAGCCAAGGAATGGCGGGCGACTTTCTCCTTGTTTATGATGGTGACATTTCATGGAGCCCGGTGTTCAGATGGCACTTGTGCTCAGGGCTGCCGCGAAAAATAGCAGACGCACGCATGTTGATCTCAAGGATAAAGGTCAGCACTGTCTCTGTGGACCTAATCACCTGTTAGTCCCCAATCTCGACGGGTTGCTCTTCTCTTCGCACTGCTGTAATGAGAGAGCGTGAGAGGAAGACAGCAACATGGAGTGTGTGCATCTGAATGTGCGTTAAGTTCCAATGAAGCACCTGCCACACCGGAGTAGCATTTGAGCCAGAGAACAGTGTTTCTGCTTGCCTCATTAGTTTTCAGTCCCTCTCGGCAGACTGTAGGAGGATGTATGTGTTGAGCTTGCTCCCTGTTCATGAGGCACTGTTGCTCTGTTCTCTCTGTTCTCTCTCCCTCTCACTCTCTCTTTGTGTGTTTGTCTCTCTCTCTCACTCTCTCCTCTGCTGGGTAGGGCCCTCATTAGCTCTGAGGGGCCACAGGGATTAGCTTAGCGCTGGAGTTGGGCCATCATAGCCATATAATGGTGTTTATTTAGCCATTACCCAGACGCCTCTTAGCTGTGGGACCTGGGGCCTCTGGCCGCCTGCACTGAGGACTGATAGGTGTGGAAGGACAGCCACTTGGCTTAATCCCACCATGTTAACGCCCGACTTGGGCATAGCCTTCCGAATCATGCATTACTCACGGTGAAAAGATCATTGTAGTCCTATACATGTGCGGTTGTATAGGAAAGACTGGATTTAGGTTTGGATTTATGACTACAACGCAAGGTCACACTCGAGTTAACTGCAAAGCTCACAGTCAGGGATGAATTCTGCATAGCCTAGCAGGTGCCTGCATGCTGGCTGTTAGTCACTCGCGACTCTCCGATTGTCATTCAGCCTGCTCCAAACGTGGCCAGCCTCAGCCTCCGCCTCCGCACGCATCACAGCCCTTACCCACACGGCCACGTGCCGCCGGGTGGCATCTGGCATAGAGCGGTGAAATGCACAGATTGCTCTCTAACCCCAGTGACCTCGCCCCCCATCGCCTGGGCTTGGCTCCCCAGAGTCTGACCCCAGTCTCCCCTCTCTCTCTCTCTCTCTTTCTCTCTCTCTCTCTCTCTCTCTCTCTCTCTCTCTCCAGCCCTCACGGAACTCTCCAGTAGCTTGGGTAGAGTTCCGTTTCACATGCTGGGTGAACTGGTCAATGCTGCCAACACTGCCAGTGCTTAGAGGTCCTGAGCTTTGGGCTGCCAGCGAGGAGGGAGCGTGATCACGATCGCTGGGTGCATACGCCGGGGCACCCTGCCGTTCGCCGGAGCACCCTGCATACGCCGGGGCACCCTGCCGTTCGCCGGAGCACCCTGCATACGCCGGGGCACCCTGCCGTTCGCCGGAGCACCCTGCGTACGCCGGGGCACCCTGCCGTTCGCCGGAGCACCCTGCGTACGCCGGGGCACCCTGCCGTTCGCCGGAGCACCCTGCGTACGCCGGGGCACCCTGCCGTTCGTCGGAGCACCCTGCATGCGCCGGGGCACCCTGCCGTTCGCCGGGGCACCCTGCCGTTCGCCGGAGCACCCTGCATACGCCGGGGCACCCTGCCTACGCCGGGGCACCCTGCCGTTCGTCTGAGCACCCTGTATACGCCGGGGCACCCTGCATACGCCGGGGCACCCTGCCGTTCGTCTGAGCACCCTGCATACGCCGGGGCACCCTGCCTACGCCGGGGCACCCTGCCGTTCGCCGGAGCACCCTGCATACGCCGGGGCACCCTGCCTACGCCGGGGCACCCTGCCGTTCGTCTGAGCACCCTGCATACGCCGGGGCACCCTGCATACGCCGGGGCACCCTGCCGTTCGCCGGAGCACCCTGCATACGCCGGGGCACCCTGCCTACGCCGGGGCACCCTGCCGTTCGTCTGAGCACCCTGTATACGCCGGGGCACCCTGCATACGCCGGCGCACCCTGCCGTTCGTCTGAGCGTTGTTCTTGGCGCTGCAAGGCAGCGGAACGAGACGTGAGATAAGGGCAGCGGTGAAGGAGGCGGGGCCTCATCGGGACTGGATCAGCATTCCCCTTGAATCCGTGGCGGCAAAGGCAGGAAGCAGCTCCGTGTTGCTGCCTCCTGCACGGCTCATTGGGCTTTATGAGCACTGAGCGCAATCATTAAAGCCAATAAGGTGTGTAATAGATTTCTTCCATGACTTCTTAATTGTATGGAGTGTGTAGGGAAGTGTTTCGGAGAGGGCGATGTGGAGACGAGGAGGAGTGCATATAGGGGAGAATTTCTGCTGTTCCAGTGTGTAATCAGGTTTTGTCAGGGCCAGCTGTAGCCATGCGTGGCATTCACACTTAAACAAAATGAAACACACACACACAAACCTTGTCGAAAGCAAGCTCATCTAGAATGCAGAGGCCTAGCAAGCTAAAAGAGATTATCTCAGCATGCAGAAGTAAGTGTGTGTGTGTGTGTGTGTGTGTGTGTGTGTGTGTGTGTGTGTGTGTGTGTGTGTGTGTACGCAAGAGCGTTCTGCTTCAGTACACAGCTGGTGCTGAGAGTGGTAATATGGAAAGACCGGTAGGACTTGAAACAGTCACATGGGCTATCACCTCCAACAGTAATAAATAGGCCCTTCCATGAGGTAGCAGGATGGGACAAAAACAAGGGAATCTGCAGAGAGTAATTGCACAGTAGTGCTCTCACACTCGCACCGAGTAGGTGGAGACACGCACCTCCCTGAACACATGCACATGATTACATTCCTCATTCTGCCTGCTGATCCATCCTTAAACATGAAGTATGGTTATATTAGTGCCCTAAGGAGAAGGGCAGAGATGCTTTAACTCTACAGATGTCCTTCATAGGGTGCACATTCTAGTCTGAGTGGCCCCTCTGCAGTGAGTGAGCATTGGTAGCATCTGCCCCTCCGGCTCTCGGGGCTGGCCTGGTTGCCTTGGCGAGGCCCTCTTCCCCTCAGTCAGTCAAATTGAAATAAATGAAGTGCCAGTCCCAACAGCAGGGTAATTGTTCATATGGAAATTGGATTGCTGTTGTCACACAAGCTTTTCCAAAGCACCCCTGAAACCATTTTCTTTCTCTCCCCCTCAGCGCTGGGGGCTCTAGCGTGGTTAACGAGTTTAATTTCTCGTTTCTATTGTCTACAAATAACGCAGCGTCCATTATCTCTTGTGCGGTCAGTGAAAGCGTTGTTTGCCGCCGCCCTCCTGCCGTGTTCTGCTCACCCCCTCTGTCATCTAGTGTCTCCACTCTTTATCAGGGTTTTGCAGACCACCACAACATGACTGATTGGGACGATCCATCAGATAGAGCCAGACTGATTGGCCAATTAGAGTCGACCCTTCTTTCCCCGTCCTGTGGGCAATGGTTTAAGGCTAAAGATAATTTAATAGCTCTCCTCCTTCCTGGTGTGTGTGATGGCCTAATATGAAGTCCTCAGCTGTCTTTATCGGGACAGCAATCTATAGAGCTGGAAGTGGCGTCTGAATGCATTACTGGCCAACGGAAGAAGCATCCATTAAGCTTTCAGTAGGAGATCTGCTCTGTGAATTCATGAATATTGAAATGAAGGCCTTCTCATTTTTCATCATCATCATTCTTTTTGCCGTTCTGACAGGCAAGCTCGCCTTTGCCGTGCCTCCTCGGAGAGGAGAACGTGCTTAAATAAATTCTAAATTCAAAACGTTTTCGTGTAAAAGTCTGAGATTGGATTTTGAAGCTCCTGTCTGACAAGACTAGACCCTGTGGCCTCCTTTCCCAGCCGTGTCTGTGGGCCTGGCTCCACACAGCACCATCAGGTGCTGTTTTCATGTTCTATGTCCAGACTGTGAGCGCCGGACCGAGCAAGCGCTGTTCAGTGCCACGGTGTTCATCGCTTCGGATGTTCCACCAGAGTCAACTGCAGGTCGCAACCTAATCTGCCTGTTCCACATGAGAGATCCATAACCACAGGGACAGCTCGCTGGCCTCTGGAGATGCAATCAAACGCTCTTCCACACCCACAACCAAACGCTCGTTTGTCTGTCTCTGCTTGGACTTTTGAGGTTTTCCACTTGAGCCAAGCTCTGAGGATGGAGCAGATTTCCTTTGGAAAAATAATATGCTTGGGCACTGTGTGATGGACATGTATGTAGAGAGTCCACACTGGTTTGTTTGGTGTGATGAGCAGGAATGAAAAATGGGTTTCTGTTAATAAAACATCTTCTGTTTAGTCCGGAAAGGAACAGAGTTTTCAGAGCAAGCAGTAGAAAAGTCTAGATAAGCCTTTCAGGCAGTAAGAATACAACTGAATCTGTCCTTAGCATTCTCTCTCTCTCTCTCTCTCTCTCTCTCTCTCTCTCTCTCTCTCTCTCTCTCTCTCTCTCTCTCTCTCTCTCTCTCTCTCTCTGCCTGATTTCTCATTGACATTGGAGTTTGCTTGAACTGGCACACATTTTCTTTCCTTCGTCGGTCTGGTACTCTGCCTCCCCCTGGTCTGTTCTCTTTCTCCTCGAGGTGTGCTTCGTGCTCCCCAGACCGTTAGGCTTTAACGGCCCAAGCTTTCTGGCAGGACCACTCCAGATGTGCCTGACTCATTAGCAGTCGGCTCATTTCATTATTATTTATCACCACCAATTTGCAATGGTGCTAGCTCGAAGCTAATGTTCCAGCCCACAGCTAAGTCTTGAAGTGGCCATTTGTTTCCCGGAGTTGTAGTGATGGTGATGGGCCCATGTGTGAACAGTCTAAAGAAATGCGGACGACGACGCCGAATGCAGAGGGCGCCGCTCAGTATTCCTGCGTTCCGATTGGATTGTGCGGCGCTCTGGCGTGACACCTGTGGCATTGTGCCGATGTTGCGCCGGTTTTCCCGAAGCCTTTGATGGTGCGCGAGCTTCAGTCTGGAATTAGGAGTGTGAAAGAGTGATGAAAAGAGAGGAAAGCGTTCGGGGAGTGAACGCGTGCTAGGGGGAAAAAAAAGTCCAGGATTTTCATTCTTCACAGTATTTGGTGACCTCCAACCCAACATCTAAGGGAAATTTGTATAGAAGCATATTTTGTTGGGCGAAGTGAGTGATTTGCATGAATAAGCAAATGATTCTTTGAAGTTATGCTCTGTACAGTACACTAGTGGAGATTAATTTTCTGTCACTCTAATCGCAGGACACTCTCTCCAGAGTTTCTGTCAGGGAAGAGTTCCTTGATTTATATTTTAATAAAGAGGCTTTTGTCTTTCATCCATTGTTTTCTTTAACAAGGAAATATTGAGGTGCATTGAGTGGAGGAAATACATATTTTTCAGTAGTCTAACACAAACTTTCTTTAGCTGTGTTCTGTCTAAGTTTGTCTTTAACAAAGAAAATAAATCAGCCTTTATTTTGTGTGCAAATTTTGACAAATTAATGTAGAGTACTTTAGTCTTACAATCCTATTGGAGCCATTTTTGTTTAATTCACTGAAGCTTAATACCAGTTCACTCCATCTTCATTACCTACAGCCTTGTAAATCAAGCCCCAGCCAATTAGCATCCTGTCACTGATTACATTTTGGCATTTCATTGCTGGGAATGTTCTTTCCCCCATTCTGTCTATTGAGTGAGAGTTGATGGATCAAGGCCCGTGAGTTCTTTGTCTTGCATTAGCAACACAAGCAACGTGTCGGAGGTAATTGGATAACAGAAGATGCATGTGTAATTCTCAAGTGTTGGTTCTTGCAGTTATCTATACATCTGAAAGCTGTTTGCTTTGTGTCAAAGGAGCTTGGTATTGAGTTAGGGTTGCTGTCATAGGATTTGAAATCAAGCTCTATGTATTCTCCAAGATCTGTCTTCTTAGATTAGTAGGTAATCAGTGCTATCTGTTCACAGACAGCTCTGGTGTGAATCCGCTGCTACATTCAGCCTTCCTGACCCAGGGTTAAGGATAAATGGGACATAAGTCGTTTTCCTTTGCCGCCTGATGAAATAGTGGACAGGAAGCGTGATGTTGTGCCTGTTGGAGGTGTGCTAGCTGGGGAAATGGCTACGTTCTGCAGTGCTGGCTTCAAACATGCCTACCTTCCCTTCTGATTAGTATCTACACATAATGTGTGGTATCCAAGTGCAATATAAACACATGACCTTTTGCTTCTGTGACTTTTACCAGTTTGATGTATGATCACTGCAACAAGGTCGGTCCATTAAAATACACTGTACCCATTGCAGGAAAGGGCTTCAGCTCAAGTGACAGGCGGGCAGAAAGCAAAAGCGGAATTTTATTGCCACAAAGAGCACAAAGAATACGTTTTAGTTTATATCATTGTTCCCAACTAAAGCACAAATTGTTTAAAATTGTTTGAGGGTATGAATTTAAAAAGGGCAGACACATTTACCCGGAGAAATGGAATTTAAAATAAATGAGCCTCATGCTCTAAAGGAGGAGGGGAAAAAAAGCCCTCCGATGAAGTTGGGCAATGAGGGGACCAGAGCTTTTATGGAAATGAGATTGTGAGCTGAAATTAACCGAGCCCTGGGGGGCGAATGGATAATGAGGTGTGCACGTGGTGGGGAGCTCCAGGGGAAGGCAGGTTAACACAACCTAACAGTCATCCATGCTCAGCTGGGTGGGAGGCTCATCAGAACTCACTCTCTGACAAGCGTGCCTCTAGGTTTTAGCTGTGCGACAGGAATCGAGGGCAGAGTCTCCGTTGCCAAAGACACTTGTGGATTTATCCAAAGCTCGTGTGAATATGCGTGTGTGTGTGCGCACGCATGGGAACGCAGACTTGTACGTTTTTTGCAAGCCGGGGAGATTTGCCCTCTCTGTCGTGTAGATGTCTCTGTGGCTGAGTGGCTATGTGGGTTTGTGTTTGTGTTTAAGTTCGTTGTGCGAGTTAGATTGCCTTGCTGTCGTTTACACATAATGAAATAAGCAACAGATGATTGGCTGTGCTTGAACAGCTGTGACCAAACTAAGATAAATGTCCTCTGAGAGAGAGAGCGAGACAAGGGGGAAGGTAATTGCAGACCATCACTTTGTGTTCTGCTCAGATGGCCTAAAGTTCTAAAAGAGTCTGCTGGGATATCTTAACTATCAACTGGAACAACTTGTAGCTTGAATATGGTACATAAAACCCAAAAGTCTCTTTTGAAGCTAGCTTAATATATTAGTAACCATGGAAATGTCAGACATAGGTCTAATCATTCAGAAATATATTTCAGTGTTTATAGTCCCAATAGAAGCTGCTGGCTATCATCGACCTCAGAAATTGTTCTGCTTGAATGCTTTCATCAGGCCATCACATGACCCTGGGCCATATTTAGCTTCTGTAAACATTTATTTCTTTCATCTTATGCCTTGTCTCTCTCTCTCTCCCTCTCTCTCTCTCCCTCTCTCACTAATGTACAGAGATGGCTTGTTGGGCGCACATGGTCCTGCTCCTGGTGTGTGTGACCACTGTGTCTTCTGAGGGGTCAGTTGTGGAGTTCCCCACAGAGACGCACATTAACAGCGTGGTTCAGGACCCCGCCACTGGCCGCGTTTACCTGGGTGCTGTCAACACCATCTACCAGCTCGACGCCTTCCTCAGGCTGGAGGCGAAAGCGGAGACGGGTCCCAGGAAGGACGCCCGCAGTTGCACGCCCCCCATGTCCACCTGCACGTCTGCCGACCTCAAGGAGACCGACAACGTCAACAAGCTCTTGCTGGTGCACTCTGCCAACGGATCACTGATTGTGTGCGGGAGCGTGTACAGGGGCATCTGCTCACTGCTGGACCTCAGCGACGTGAGCAAACAGATTTACTACAGCGACAACAAAGGGGAGCGCACGTACGCCGCCAGCATCGAGGAGAACGTGCCAGTCGTGGCCGTCATGGCCACGTTCCAGTTCAAGGACGGCTCAGAGAAGATGTTCAGTGTCTTTCTGGTCGCGAAGGGCTATGGGAGCCAGGACAACCCCAAGCTCATCACCACACGCATCCTGGAGAACTACAAGGACTATGTGGTGTTCGAGAACATTGTGGAAGCTTCCGGAGTGCAGACCATCCCATTCGTACCCAAGTACCAGCATCAGTTCCGCTTCGCCTTCAACGACTCCGGCTTTGTGTACTTCCTCTTCTCCCGCACGCAGGACAATTCAGACAACAGGAACTTCTCCTTTGTGTCACGCCTGTGTGAGCAAGACGAGGGCTACTACTCCTACACGGAGCTCCAACTGAACTGCACTGCCAATGGTGTGCACTACAACAAAGTCCAGGCTGCGTATGTGACTGAACCCGGAAAGGAGCTCGCCCGTTCTATGCTGAATTCTGATCAGCACGGGACCGTCACAGTCTGGGACAAGGTGCTGTTTGTGGTGGCCAGTACAGACGGCGAGAACGCCACAGACTCTGCCCTTTGCATGTATCCACTAAAACGCATAAATGAACAGGTGACGAAAATCCTCAAAGCTTGTTATATGGATTATGGGAAGATTGGAGACAAAACAGCAGTGTATACCCCCTACGTATCCAGCACAAACAACCCGTGTACCAATCGACATAGTGTAAGTAGAGGAGGAATATCTTTGGTAATAATGCCATTTATATGCATGATTTAACAGCTGATCTCTGATTTAACACCTGATCCCTGATTTAACACCTGACCTTGCAAATCAAATCCCCTTTATTAATATTGGTCCTTACTGAGCAACTGCATGTTGGACCCAATTGTGCTATGTTAGGAATGGAACAGATGTAAATTCTAGGGTGTTGTATATTTACAGAGACGGTCGTCTCCCATTTTTAAGTGCATTATTTGAGGACACTTCTGAAAGGTTTAAACATGGTTATGGCTGCTAGACTTCTGCATTTTCCAGAGATTCTCCAGAGACTTAAAGCTCCACCTTTGCTCCAATGCAGAAGGAAATAGTGGACCAGAACCGGTGTGGAGCAGAGTTTCTACGCTCTCCCTTGGCCAGCAAGCCAGAGTTCGCCCTGCAGGCAGAGCCAGTGTTCACAAGGCGACTTCGAGGTTATCTGACTGCGGTGGCCATTGACGTGGAGAATGATGACACTATAGCCTTCCTGGGGAACAGCCTTGGCGAGGTGTTGAAGGTATGCTTTAAGAGAGCTGAGGAAGCGAAGATGGCTGGCTCCTAGCGACTTCACAAAAACAACAATGCTCCTCAAGAGGTGGTTTGACTAACAGTGGTCACCCACACTTTTCCAGGAGATGCTACCTGCTGAGTTCATTTCCCAACTGTATCTAACACCTGTTCCAGCAAGGCAAAGCTTGACATGGTATTAATTAGTAGGATCAGGGGTTGGAGCTCAACACAGCTGGAAGGTTGATTTCCTGGAGGAGAGTTAATGACCACTGGGCTCAGCAAATAAGTTCTGGGTAGGAGTGACAGTTGAGGTGCACTATTTACATAAATATTTACATAAATATTTCATATTTCCTTTTAGAACAAAAAGGAAGTAATGGTGCAATGGGGCATCATGTTGAGGGAGTATCTGATTAAATTTTGTGGGTGGCACACCTAAGACTTGAGGGGGAAAAGATTAGATTTTTTTTCTTCTATGATTAAGAATTATGGAGCTTAATACATAGTAGAGGTGGGTGCAAAGCAAAGTAATTCTAAGACATGTTGAGGCAACTGAAGATACTCTGTTCCCCTTCTTGTAAAAGTTGTGCCTCATGTTTAACTTGGCTCCCTTGCAGTGGCGAGGCGGGTGTAGGATTTTTGGCAGGTACGACATTCTTTGTGATAATTCTGTGGATCTGTCAGGCAGAAGGATAAAGTGGGAATTATAATTGTTGCTGTGCCCTGTTGTAACCCTGATGAACAGTTTGTTTCACACACAAAGCAGGTGCACAGAGACGCTTTCCAACTTTGCTTTACAGACTCCCGTAGCTTAGAAAAGCAGGCATGTGGTTATTCTGATCATAAAACAGATCTGCAGGTACTCTTTGAATATAGACACTGACTAGTTACATCAGGTTTGTTTTTAGATTATGAGTCAGTGCCTAGATGTCTGTGGTTTGAGCCATGTGAACCCCATCTCTACATGGGCTCACGCCATCATTAAGACCAGAGCCATGGCAGATAGAATATGGAAGAGATGCTTAGATTGGAATGGCTGCCATACTCCTTTCACTCATCCAGGCCTTTCTGATGCCTGCACTCATAATGAAAAGCTCGGTAGGTTATTTTTGGCATTTTGGAGCAAGGATCCTGGAGTTAGTGGTCATTAACTGGCTTGTAGGCCATTAGTTGGGGAGTGACATTTTGGCAGGCGTGTCTCAGGTGTGTGGGACGCCGTGTGTGGGCTTTTGCATGGCGGACGCGGATGACTGATATCCCTTGTCCCATGCTGCACTGCATAATTGTGATCTGCTCCGTGGCTATTGTTCTCCGACTGTGCAGGTTCATTTGTCAAGCAATCCGGAGGTGTACAACAGGGTTCCCGGGGACACCACAGGCGACCGCGTGAATAAGAACCTTTTCTTTGACAAGACCCAGAGCCACCTGTACATCACCACTGAGAAAAAGGTGCTGCACCAAAGTCATTCATCATTGCATTAAGGCTGTGTGTATTGGTGAAAGAACTCATCGCTCTGCCCGAGGGTAATGTTTGATGTTGAGGGAATATGCGCTAACATTGTGTACACCACCTATTGATGCCACATGCACATAATGATCTCCCCATAATGGGGCGTGGCCTAAAACTGGAGTCAGAGTTTTGTGGCTTTTTTTTTTCTTTCTTTTGCTGTTTTTGTGGGGATGTAGATCATGAAGGTGCCGGTACAGTCTTGCCACCAGAAGACGGATTGCAAGTCCTGTGTGGGCCTGAAAGATCCATACTGTGGCTGGTGTGTCCTGGAGGGCAGGTGAACACAGTTTACGACCTTTACAACCTGTGTAAATTCTGTGTAATGTAAAGAAATGGGCATGCAAAGGAATCTGTTTGTACTTGTAACCTGGTCCATTGAACAGTATAAGGCACTGTAGCAGCTCATCTGAATGCTTGCACACACCACCATGACGAGTCGCGTGCACTGCAAAACAACAAACAAAACAAAAAGGCTTCTTTAGCAAGCGAAAACACTAAGCATAGGCAATATATCTAATATTTCTGACTGAGATTATTCTAAAAATGTAAAATTACTCAACTATGTTTCTGCACATTTTTAATAAGTCTAAGTAATTTATCAAATGAAATTGTTGGTTCATTGTTAGATAACTACTTTCTTCAGGCAATTATTTTTTGAAAGAAAAACTATGTAATATTATTAGTTGAACTTTCTTGACTTGTTTTTTTTTCAGTTTAGTATACACTTCATTAACACGGCATTATACTGTGCCATTATTCAGTAATATGCTTTTTATTTGACAATTCACCTCTTTTAACATGCTAATTACACATATATACAATCCACCTGTCTTATAGGTAAACCTTAGGTGCACAATTATACACTATACATCCCTACATCTGTGCTCAGGCTTACTTCAGTTACTTCTGGATAAGTTGTCAGTTTCTGAGTGCCGGACTGCTGTCGGCTGGATGTATTGGGCTGTCGTACCACTCTCCACTGCCGTAACACTAGTACGACGGTGCCCTGCTGTATTGAACATGCCTGACCAGCTCAGGAGCACAAAACAACGACAAAGTTAGCCCCGTGTTCAGAAGAGAAGCAGCCGGGTTGACGTAAGGGACGGAGTATGGCTGTGGGTGCGGTCCTTACGGACCTGTTGATGAAGCGCTGCAACAAAGGGCCGTGTTTCTCGGGTGGTTGTGCCGCTCGGGTGGTTCACCCGCTCTCTCCGCGCCCAATAGGTGTACCAGGAAGTCGGACTGCCTCCGGGCCGAGGAGAAGAACGCCTGGCTGTGGAGCCCCAAGCAGCAGTGCGTTAAAATCATCTCCTTCCACCCTCCCAGCCTGAGCTGCAGGAGATCCCAGCAGGTGACGGCACAGGGGGTCACGCGCACAATCACCACACTTTTAAACTTCCTTTCTCATCGTCGTTAGAAAAGCTATGGCTGCTGATCTGTGGCCCCTACTCGACGGCTCCGTGGACAACCATATGGGGCTTGGACAGAAGGAACGTGCTACATGCTAATTCGGTGTCAGCCTGGTTTTGCACTTGCTTGGTCAGGCCTAATTGTAAATGCTTTACACTTCTGGACATTTACTGATTTATGCTGCTGTATTATTGTGTTTTTGTGTGTAAATTATGCTAAGGCCTTCTCAGAATTTGCATTCTGGAAATAATGGAAGCCCATGTAAAGCATAAAAAGCATCAGCTGACTGCAAACTTTGTCACCGTGCTTTACAGTTTATCAGTATATACATATCCTTGATTTTGGAACAATGCCATCAGATCAGACTCTTTCTTCCCTTACACATGACGTGCACAAAAAACATCCTGACTCTCCATGGCTCTGCCTGTAACATCCAGGTGTTGTAGCGAAGCTCATGACCCACGCCAACACCTTTTCTCCTGCTGCCTCCTGATAGGTGGAGATCAACATTCCATCCCTGCCCAATATTAGAGACTTTGACAAGATTCACTGCATGGTGGGCTCGTACACTAGCAAAGCCAAGATGGTCAACTCCATGGTGAGCTGCCACCTGCCACCCCCGGAGCTGCTGCCACCCACCTCTCCCCACCAAGGTATCCAGCTGCCTCCCCACTGCCCTGCTTAAGCCACATTAATACCTCTTTCCTGAACAGTAGTAGGAGGTTTTTTTTTTCCTTTATTTAAAGTACTTCATCACACTGAATGCATTAGCACTGAGTAATCCTCTCGTATCAAAATGCATGAAAATGTTTGGTGCTGAAGTACAAAGTTAATGCTGTCTGGTACTTGCATGGAATAATAATAGCATGTGGTGGTAGTGGAAGATGTAGATTCCCCCCTGTCATGAGCCTACATGGTTTCCCACGTTGTTCCTGCCTGTCCTGTGTAGATGCTGTGGCAGTGCCACTGAGGATCTTCGTGAACGGCAGTGTGGAGGTGGCAGCCCGCGACTACGAGTTCTACAACTGTGCAGCAGCTGTTCACAAGGCAGAAAACACGCCGTGAGTGACTACGCCTGGCTCCGCCCCCACCGCCCCCAGCCCCGCCTTGAGCGCCAGTGTGCTTCGTGCTGATGGCGGTGCACTCCCTGTGCACCTGCGGTGTGTGTGTGTGTGTGTGTGTGTGTGTGTGTGTGTGTGTGTGTGTGTGTGTGTGTGTGTGTGTGTGTGTGTGTGTGTGTGTGTGTGATGAATACACGCATCTGTACGGATGAAACTAAGGTTCACTCATAAATTGTGATGCATGAGTGAAGCTGGAATTGAATTTGCTTCTCCATGTCCTCCTTTGCTTTTTTTCACCTCCACCAAGAGCAGGAAATTGCTTTAGTTTCCTGTTCATTAATCAAAACCCAAAGTCGATCTGTTTTTCCCCCCTATCTCCTATACTGTGTGTTTTTTCCTCTTATTTCTTTTTTGTAAGTACTGTGGACTATATCCAACGAATGCACCTTCAAGAAGTGCAGAGTTTTAGTTTATCACAGCGTTTATGCACTACTGAAAAATATAATTATGGCTCCAGGGGGTCTGTGTCTTGACGCATTCCTCTTCATTCTGTAGGTGCATATTCTAATCTCTCTCTCTTTTGTCTTCCTCTTAGGTGCATAGCGTGTGTGAGCCGGCCGTGGGCGTGTCAGTGGAACACTGCTGACCACACCTGCTCGGACATGAGTGACATTGAGTCAGGTCCCAGTATCATCAAACACAAACAGGTGCCAGACCACCGAACCTCATTTATTTGCAAGCGTCTGAATGCTGTGTGTGTGCCATAAACTCCGTGATCAGGCTATGCTGGAAGAAAAGGCCGTAGTTACTATGATCACAGCTGTGTATGCACACTGCGCTGTGCAAGACTGAAAGGCAGCATTGCAAACATTCCTGTCCTCAGGAACATTTGCCTTTGAAAAGATTAATTGGAGCAAGCTGCTTTGAATGAAAGAAATAGCATGAATAATTTGCGTGTTTTCTATACCCTAGACAAAGTACTGTTTGGCATAGTCTCTTGCAAAAATAACCTTAAACCCTGTAACAGGGTTTTTCTTTTTTTTCCTTTTCTTTTCTAAAGTAATTTGAACCTAGTGATCTACATAACAGATTGTGGAGTAGTGCTCTGTATTTAGTGCTGTGTATTTCCCATGCTGTGCAGGCAAAGAACTGTCCACGGTTTGAGAACCCAGATCCATCACTCATTCCGGTGGGATACAGGACACTCATCAATTTTGAGGGAGTAAATCTGGAACCCTACACGGTGCGTGGTGGTGAGGTAGCTGACGCTAGTGACCTAAATGAGTGCACACTCCAGTCCTGCCCCTACAAATGGTTTAGGATTGCGGGGGATGGACAGAATTATCATGGCACGATCATTTTGCCTTCATTTCTGCACTACACTCATTCTTGCGAGTTCCTGCACTAAGGGATGCTCTGCTGAAGCTATTCTTGATAGTGGAGACTGCTGGGTAACATTTGAGTTCAGCATTAGCTCTGTGGTATTGATGTTGTGGGATTAAAAGGTCACCATCGATACACACACACTCAAACACACCCTGGATGAACATAGACCTACTCTCCACACAGTATTAGTTTTCTAATTACGATGAACGATGGATGTTGTAGGACCGAGAGTTCACTATAGGGACGGAGCTGATGAAGCAGCTTGAAGATGATGTGAAAGTGGATGAAAATTCCTTCTTCTATTTCAGTGGATACATGGTAGGTAACACACAATCATTACTCCTGCTCACTCACGCTCCTGCTCTCCTCTATGTCACACACACTCTCTTACTATACACACACACATTCTCTTACTATATTTGTCTCTCTCTTATTCTCAATCATGTGTTCAGTATGAGCAATAAGCCTTCTTGCTTCTGTGTAGTACAGCTGAAGTCCATATTTATCATGTTCATTATCACCATTGGGTGCCATTTCGGTCATTAAGGGTCTGTCAGAGATTTGCATATATTGTCTACCTCTTAACTGGACTAATCTGCAGAAGACATGGTCATAAATGGTGAAGAGATTTAGAGGTGCACAAACTCACACGCAGTCACCCTTCCCTGAACCTTATGCTAAGCAGAGAGTGAAACACTGTTGAACTCATTTGGGGACTGCTCCGAAGGGCCCCCCCCAACTCCCCGTGGTAGCACAGCAGGGAGGTTGGGCTTTACGGCACCCCCTGTTGGTCAAAGCTCCAGCCTGTCAGTGTCCCCTCACAGTGAAAGTGCTGTCAGTTTCTCAAAGCCTCGGGCCCCGGCAGATCCTGTCGTGTAGCTGCACAAGCGGAGAACAGCCCCAGGGCGTGCGCCTTTCAAACAAGCCTGCCGCTCTGCCAGGCACGCTCCGGAACAAAGCAAGAGAAGTGCGCGGAAATGCAGAGTGCCTGCAGATATGAGAAGCAGACTCATCCTTGAGGGTGCCTGCATACTGACACGGGCCTCCTGCAGAACCGGGGGAGGCTGTTAACAGCACCGGGGTGTGTCTCACACTCACCCACTCTCTCTCTCTCTCTCTCTCTCTCTCTCTCTCTCTCTCTCTCTCTCTCTCTCTCTCTCTCTCACTCCCCTCTCTCACACTCACACTCTCTCTCTCTCTCTCTCTCTCTCTCTCTCTCTCTCTCTCTCTCTCTCTCTCTCTCTCTCTCTCTCTGCGCTGTGTGTCTTCAGTTTTCGTATGATAAGGCCCAGGAGA
This sequence comes from Brachyhypopomus gauderio, assembly GCF_052324685.1. NCBI lineage: Eukaryota > Metazoa > Chordata > Actinopteri > Gymnotiformes > Hypopomidae > Brachyhypopomus > Brachyhypopomus gauderio. Next base: position 29,497,996 of record NC_135215.1, on the reverse strand, counting down.
CAAGTGTCCTGTTCCATATCAAAGACAAAAAGACAGAGAAGAAGATCGACAGCACGCTCAATGGTAAGTCTGACACTGGTTGGTGTTTAGTTTGTGTGGGGTGTTCTGTTTGAAATGTTCATGGTAGGATAATGTGTTATAATATCAGGTATCATTAACATAATTATATCATGAATTATGTCATGTTTTATATTACGTGTTACATGTTCATTAAAACGAAAACCACTTCTGATTAGCAAAACAGTGTTGTTTATTTTTTCATAAATTATGCCAGATCACAACATGAATAGGTGAATGAATAATTTATGGTTGAAATGGTTGACTTGGCTTACCATTTCTGTAGTTGGAAAACAGCAAACTTTGTTTGCATAGAATTTAAGGAGTGCCACCAGTAAATCACTTATGAGAACATTTAATACCATCTGTTATGTACTGAGCTAGCGGTTTCATCGATATGGAACGCAGAGTCGCAAGAACATTGTGGGGTCACAGGCACTTTGTGCAAAAAGTTTCAAATCTTCTGTTTTGAGGACATATTTTTACGAACTTTCACAAAGGTGCTTACTTTGTCGGTCGCTATCACATTGGCGTTATAAGTGGGGAGACAGAGGAGAGGCTCTGAATGAGCACAGACTTGTGCTGCTAGCTGTTCACTTCTAAACCAAAAATAGATTGCTTCATCCTTCCTGTATGGTGAATTGTCAACATATATGATAAAGTTACAAGGACGGCAGAAGCGGCAGGAGACATAGAAAATGTTGCAACTGCTGAGCACATCCCACTGTGACTCTTCAGTGGGTTTGTTCAATACCGTTTTATATATATGTGTATATATACATGCGCACACAGACACACGCTTGTAAACTTGGTTTTTGTTCAGTATTGGTATTGTAAAGGTTGTTTTCACTGTGATCAGTTGCTAATGGTTCTCCTTGCCTGTTGTGTGTAGTAACCCTGTATAACTGTTCGCTCGGCCGGGAGGACTGCAGCCTGTGTAAGAACGCACACCTTAAATACGACTGTGTGTGGTGCGCTCGGACACACTCCTGCCTGTTCTCCAAACTCTGTCCCACTGCTGAAAAGGAGCAGGGGTGTCCGGCACCTGGGATTACAGACGTGAGCTTCTCTTGGTTCAAGCACCGTTCACCAATCTGCTGCCACTTTGACAGCAGGCCTCTCAGACCTAAGCAGAGAAGGCCTTCTGGACTTCTGGATGCTGGTGAATGGGGCTGGTGAACAGGGTTGGTGAAAGGGCCTCCCGTTCACCAGGCCCTTTCACCAACCCCGTTCACCAGCCCATTCACCAGGCCTGTTCACCAGCCCCATTCACCAGCATCCAACCTTCTCTGCTTAGGTCTGAGAGGCCTGCTGTCAAAGTGGTCACTAAGATAAAGCTAAAGTTGTTTGTTTGTTTGTTTCGTTGCAGGGTGCATGCCTCAGTCGTGGAGCCAGATTCTGTATCTGCACTAATATGCTTCATCTTTTTCATCCTCTCCCCTCTTTACAGATCATTCCACGCTATGGTCCCCTGAAGGGGGGCATCTCTGTCACTATTAAAGGCTCTAACCTGGGCATAAAGAGGGAGGACATCACGAGCATCACTGTGGCCGGAGTACCCTGTGTTCACCAAGAGGAGAAATACGCCGTTTCTACAAGGTGATGTTTGAAGATGATTTGTTCACACCTGTAGACACAAACTGATTTCCTAAAAGGCAGGACTGTAGGGATGGTGTGAATGACCCTTAGAACTGTGGGATAAACCAGGATCAGGGAGTCAGTCTGCAACCACGCAGTCTTTATAACACCTGTGAAAACACTTGTTGTTCTTTGTGCGTTTTCATCTGTTCCCGCCACCCCCCTCAGTTTCCTATGAGCTCCCCCAGCCCTTGTAAACTCCCTCTGATATGTGAGTCTTAAGCTTAGAGGTATCGAGCTGCCTCCCTGTTAGCACAGGAAGAAGACTGTCCATGATAAACTCCAAAGCCTGAGAGCTCGACCAAAGCTGCCAGGGTCATTCTGCCGCTGACCTCCGCCTCCACTCAGAGCTGCATGTGTCGGAGGGTGTTGGGCGGGGGGTTTAACGACCCCGAGCTCCGCAGTTCTCTGGCTGCTGACAAGCCTCTGAGGCGGGGAGGGCCTCGCAGAACACGGGCGGACACCCACGTGGGAGGTGCGGGGTTCTGGCAGCGCTCACCGTGTGCGTCGCGAGCCAGAGGTCATGCCCGTCACAGGCGTGAGCAGAGGGTGGAGGGCAAGTAGCAGAGCACAGCGGGCGGAGACACTGCAGGAGGAGGCATGGCGGGCGGAGACAGCGGAGCAGAGCTAACCCACCCAGTGCTCTTTTGCAGTGTTGTGTGCGAGACTGGCCCAGTGAGCCCAGCAAGCCCACGTGTGGGACAGGTGCAGGTGGAGGTCAGAGGAGGGAGGACGGGCACCTCCTCGGTCTTATTTACCTATCGGGTGAGTCACGACAAAAACTACATTACCCAGCATGCATCACACATCAGGTCATCCAGTGCAGTTCGGTCTGGCACTGAATAAATGGTTATCTCTTGCTGAGCACACTTGGGTTCAGCAGACTCCTCTGCGTGAGGGCCATTTTACATCATTTTCCCCCGATCAAAAACACTTCGGAGCTTTAGCACAGCAGGATGATGTATGTCGTCTCCCACTGTGTGATATTTACCTGTCAGGTTAGCAGTGCACAATAGTCTCCGTGCATAGGGCAGTTTTATTACATCGATATCATAGGGAGTTAACATGGTTCTATTGCTCCCACCGGGCCTTGCTAAGGCTGCATGTTTACTCAATGAGCTGACAGTGCGTGCGGGTGCGAGTCATCGAGATGGAGTGAGTGAGAGGGGGAGATGGAGTGAGTGAGAGAGGGAGAAAGAGTGAGTGAGAGAGGGAGAAAGAGTGTCCTGCCCTGGTGTCAGTACAACTTACAGCCTGTGGGAGATGCGAGTCTAGAACTCGAGGGAGTTATGACACAGTTATGAGTAGGTGGTAATACAGTTAATGTCTTTCACTGCTGTTTGATTTTTTTGTTTGTTTTTTTTTCTTTCGAGCTGCTGCTCACTCAATTAGCCCCCAACTGATACTCACCCCCCAGGATGTGAGATGCGAAGGCAGCGTTTTGACAGAAGGCTGTACTGTTCCCCTCTGCTTAGTACTGCACTGTTTCCCCCCTTTTATCAACTAATCGGATTTGAATGTTCATACCAGCTCCCTGCTTGTGATCGTTTGCTGAAATTGATATGAATGACATCAGAGCAGACTAAACTGATTCATGTATTTGAATGCATGTTAAATGTGAGATGCTAAGTGATTTATGCAGTCGGTAATGCAAATGATTCGTAGAACAAACAACAGTGTTATGATCATTTGATGGCTTTGCATGGCCCAGTGAATAAAGAGACACTTTAATTAATTATTTACCCCTCCTTGTTCTCGTCCAGGCGTTGCTGTCCACAGGCGAGCCCATGGACGTGCTTGTGGCCGTCAGAGGCTGCTGAGTGATGTAATGTTTGGCGAGGTGGTTTGGTGCTGGTTACTGTTGCATTTCTCGCCCTGTTGTCTCCTCCGTTTCCTAGGACCCCATGCCTGAAGCAGTACACCCCAAGAAGGGTCCCAAAGCAGGAGGGACCATTATCACTATCACCGGGATTGCCCTCGACACAGCCTCTGAAGAAGACCTTGGCATCACTGTGGGTGGAGTCGCGTGTCCAGTGTGAGTTGCATCATGGGAGCTGTAGTTTGTATAATTAACTTTATTTCTTACACAGTCGTACTTTATATAAGAGTGAGTCGGCAGATGCAGTGGAAAGTAATTACTCATAACCTGTGAGGGTTGTGTGTGTGTGTACGTGTGTGTGTGTGTGTGTGTGTGTGTGTGTGTGTGTGTGTGTGTGAGACCTTATTTGCCATGCTTCTCTCTCCCTCTCTCTGCTTGGAGATTTCACATACTCCCCTCTCATTCGGAGCGTCCCAGTTATCTTAACCTCTCCCCTCAATTTTCTTCTCTGCTGCTTGTATTTTTCCTCATTTTGCGTCGACTGTTAGTCGCCACTCTTGCTTAATACATTTTCTTTGAACCCCCCCCCCCCCCCCCCCCCCCCTCCACACACAGGCAGCAGTTTGGGCAGCAGATCACGTGTAAGGTGGGGCGCTACCCGGCTGAGAGGGTGCCCTCTGACCCTCTGCCTGTTACGGTGGTGTACGGCAAGCGCACTGTCACTCAGGTCCCGGCCTCCTTCCAGTTCTCAACCAATCCTGAGGTGGCAGAGCACCAGCCCAGGGACAGCTTTGATTGGTGGGTGTGGGATGGCTCCTCCTCCCTCTGGCACTGGCAGCTTCGGCTTTGTTCTTCTCCATTTCAGATGACAGATTGCTCTCTGTGCAAATGTCAGTGGTGTGTGTACTTGAAAACAGATTGAACCAAACAAAACAAAACGCAGTAAAATTGCGGCCGTTAGTTTAATCTTTAAAGTGTAAAAGGATTGTTTAACACTGTGGGTTTTACTCAACTTCTTTGAGATTAATCATCAAGACAGAGACGTAGTAGTAGTTCAAATGCTTTCACTTTGTTTAGGAAGTTGGAGGACACCTTTAAAATGAGACCACCACACTAAACCCAGAAATGCAGCACACTGTGCTCATTACCACTGTGTGTGTGTGTGTGTGTGTGTGTGTGTGTGTGTGTGTGTGTGTGTGTGTGTGTGTGTGTGTGTGTGTGTGTGTGTGTGTGTTTCAGTGGTGGAAGGAAGATTTTGGTGACTGGTTCAGGCTTTGACCTCATCCAGAAGGCCTTTGTCCGAGTGAAGGTTTCAGCAGATGAGTGGTCTGGACTTCACACTCCTCTGGAGGTACCCAGACTCTCAAAGTGCTGCACATCTGTAGACATTAACATGAACATTAACATTTTGAAGCTTTTCACGCATGATTCGTCCTGGCTCCCCCAGGTTCTGGTTTCAGTTTTTTTTATATGACAGACGGTTAATTCCAAAGCTGTCATAAACAAAAATACGAAGATTAAACAAGAGTTTATTTTGCACAAAACATTTCTGGTGTAATCTTTATCATAGAATAAGCTCTAGAAATCACCTGTTTCTCCATCTCTGTGCCCCCCCCCCCCCCACACACACACACACACACTCACTCTCATTCATTTCCCATATAGCCTTGCTGAATACCAATATGTGTAAAGACCTGCAGTGACTTAGAGAACCGTTAAAATGAAGCCTTCTCTAAATGTATGTGGAACATATGGAGGTGTATTGGAATTGAATACAAGGTGAGGGCATTTCAGTGAGGCTCTGTGCTGTGAGTCGGAGTGAGCGTGTGCTCTGCTTCTCAGTCTGAGAGCAGCAGACAGGAATAAGTGGAGAAATCTGATTCATTTTCATTTAGAGGCTGCATTAATACGAGACTAGCTGTTCTGCTTGATTAGCACAGAAGGCAGAGGCAGTGAGAGGTTCTTATTCTTGCTGCCTGTGTGTGTGTGTGTGTGTGTGTGTGTGTGTGTGTGTGTGTGTGTGTGTGTGTGTGTGAGAGAGAGAGAGAGAGAGAGCGCAAAAACAGCCTTCAAGGTCCTTGTATCAGCAGGAGTAGTCACAGAGCACAAACTGTTATCACATTTCACTTGTGTGTGTGTATATGTGTGTGTCCGTGTGTGTGTGTTTGTGTGCATAAAGAAGTGCCACTACACCTTTATAATATCTCGGTTTGTGTTTTCTTGGTTTTGTTCTTCAGTTTGTTCAGGAGGCTGTGGGTAAGAATGACACCACTGTACAGTTTCTCTCGCCTGCTGTGAGCGTGAACAGAACACACGAGGGCCTTTCCTTTCGAATGTTCATCCACCTGGATAACCACATAGAAGAGCTCCAGCCATTCGAATACCACCCAGACCCCACCTTCAACAAACTTCCCAGCAACGTCATCACAGAAAAAAGCATGATCATCGTCACGGTGTGTGTCCACAACTGTAGCAGGATTCTTCCATTTGCCAATTTTTTTGTTCCATTATTTTATGTATAAGAGACGGAGACTTGAGTTGCAGTTCTGATGTGTTTTGAAGAACTCGTGATTTTGGATGGAAACCCAGTCAATGACTTGTAAACATGTTTGGTACCGTCAAACATTGCCGGCTTTCCATCCAAATGTTTTGCTTTTTTTCTACGGAGCTTTTGTGAATAAACATAACATCTGCAAATGAAATCCTTTTCCATCCACTGTGGTAAAGATGACATTAGGTGTAGCATCGAAACAAGCAAAAGGGAGAGATTTAATTCGGTCTTACGACTTGATGTCATGGGTTAATCGAAAAAACACTTTTCCATCACTCTTGTGTGCAATTTGACTTTTACACCTAGTGGCTGAAAAACCCACTTATGAAACAGGCCATGAAGAGTCAACGACCCTCGTAACATTTCACCAGTTTTCCATTTGGCATTATGGGGATTTTCCCAACGCCTCCTTGTGTCGCCGTTCCAGGGCCGAGGGTTCTCCAAAGCCATGACGGCCAAGGAAGCCCAAGCGTTCCTGGGCGATGTGCCCTGCAACGTGAACACCCTCCAAGACGACAAGCTGTTCCTGGACCCACCCAACACCACACCCAAGGCTCGCTCCAAGAGACAGCGGCGGGACACCTCATCTGAGCCCCTAGACCTCCTGGTGGGTCACTCCTGAACTCCGGTCTTTGCGTTTTAAGACCTGGCTGGTTTAGTCACGCAGAGACACCTTTTCATGGTGTTCCTACTGGTGTAATGACTCTCAGGAGTGAAATTAAGTGTACAATTAGCTTTCCGTTTGTTGTTTCATGTGCCCATATTTTATTTCGGTTGTGATGTGACATGCGTAAGACCTTATGCAGCATATGAGAAAGTCCGTCTCCTGCAACCTTTGGTCTGTGTTGATGATGAAGTTTTCATCTGTTGTTTCTGCTATGCCTGCTGTCTCAGATTAAGTTCGGTAATGGTGAGTGGCTGGTTGGCTCAGTGCACTATGAGAGGAAGTATGAGGTGAAGCTGGATACTATCATTATTCCCGCTATTATCGTCCCCATGCTACTGATCATCGCCATCTCTGTAGTTTGCTACAGGTACACGACTGCATCTCCTGTTTCATACCGCAACTAGTTTGAGTTGATAGCTAATCATCATTATTATTGTTATTATTCACATCTTAAAACGAGACATGCTCTCTGTCTCTCTCACTCTGTCTGTCTGTGTTTCTCTGTCTGCCTCTCTTTATCCGTGTGTCTGTGTCTCTCTCTGTCTGCCTCTCTTTATCTCCTGGCTTCAGGAGGAAGAGCCAGCAGGCAGAGCGGGAGTATGAGAAGGTGAAGCACCAGTTGGAGAATCTGGAGGAGAGTGTGCGTGACCGCTGTAAAAAAGAGTTCACAGGTCATTACCCACAGAACACACTCTGTGCATATGCACCTAAAAAGACTGAACAAGCCATCGTACGTTAAGCCATGACCTCACTTGACCACGTGCGCGCGCACACACACTCACACAGACACACTCACACTATAACTGTCTGTACTGCTCTTCAGACCTGATGATCGAGATGGAGGACCATACGAACGAGCTGAGTGAGGCGCGTATCCCGTTCCTGGACTACAAGACCTACACGGACCGCGTCTTCTTCCTGCCCTCTAAGGACGGCGCCAACGACGTGATGATCACGGGAAAGCTGGATATCCCCGAGTCCCGCAGGGCCACAGTGTCCCAGGCGCTCAACCAGTTCTCCAACCTGCTCAACAGCAAGACCTTCCTCATCACCGTAGGAGAACCCCCTTACAGCAACATCAGATTACGTTTGCTCATTACGTTGATGCTTTTGGCCAGAGCACTTTCCATATGACATTTACTAGAACAGCTCCATTGGAACACTTATTTTAATGTCTGGCTCATGGAAACATCAGCTGGAATCGATCCCATGACCTCTTGGGATGTGTTCTCAGATCACTGAACGTCCACAATCAAAGTTTGCTGTTGCACTCCTAATGCAGTTTTCAGTTTTCAGCTGCCATTAAGGTCTTACTTTTCTTGTCAGTAGAGAGAGATGGTATTTATTATCATTGACAAGCTTTGAAGAGTAGTTGGAGGCATGCCATCCTGAATAAATGAAGCATAATGCATTTCTCAATTATAAACACTGAGAGCCAGTTATCTCCGTAATATCCCAAAGCCATTAGTTTTCCTTCTGGACATATATATTCATTGCCACAAACAAATCCATGCTCTCACCTTATTACATATGTTACATAAAGTGTGTCTATACACACAGAAACATACATCATAAGAGCCACCACTTTTATAATATCTCAGCATGATCTTTTCCCACTGCATACACTAGTAATTAAGTAATGGCACATATGAAGCAGCACTTCACTCCATTACTGTAGCAAAATAGCCCAGTTATTTTAATGATATCAAAGTGCATTTATGATACCTTTATTATAACACTTTTATTCACTGTGGACTAATGCTCACAGCAAGAATTTCTGTCAGTAATGAAAACAGAAATTGGCCTGCCCATCTCATCCCCCTCCCTCCCTACCTCCCTCTCTCATTCTCCTTCTCTCTCTCTCCTACCCCCCTCCCCCCGTCCATCCCACCCCCGGCCTCCAGTTTATCCGGACTCTGGAGGCCCGTCCGGACTTCAACGCGAGGGCTAAGGTGTACTTTGCGTCCCTGCTCACCGTGGCCCTTCACGGGAAGCTGGAGTACTACACAGACATCATGAGGACACTCCTGCTGGGCCTCATGGAGGAATACGTGCAGAGCAAGAATCCCAAACTCATGCTGCGCAGGTGAGCCTCCGCCCCTCCCAACCCTGACGCCCCCCATGTGTGCGTGGAGGAAGTCCTACTAATCTGTGTATTCAGAAGCAGCCTGCTAGGGGGTAATTGTACCCCAGTGTTCTCAGCACCAGTCAGTTTGTTGGAACATTTGTACAATATGTACAGTCCCCTTCTACTTTATTAGAAACATCTCTCTTGCACCTACATTCTCTGGTCTCTTTATATTGATTTACCTGTCTTATATGTGCATTTAACAGGTGTAGAGTTAGAGGCTGTAGCCAGTCTGGTAGGCATCATCCAGCCCACTCCCCACTGGGCACCCTCTGATTGTAGAACCATAGCTAGCAGGCTATTATTTGGATGGCAGGTCATTTTACACAGCATTAACACTTACGTGGCAGTGGTATGGTGGTAGGGTCTGTCAGACTCGCTAGATTTTTATTTTTTTTCACACATGTCGTTGTCATTTCTGGGTTCAGTCTGCTACCTCAAAAACAAACACAGAAAACTGACTGAGGAGGGTTTGAAGGACGGATAACAGCAGATGGGCTGAAGCTTACACATTGTTTCCACCAAATGTAGAAATAAGAAATTCTTTCCCCCAGTCTCTGCTGAATCTACATGGCTTTAAGTGTATTTTTTCATGGCTTCTTTTATTTGTGATTTCTTTGTTTCCTCCTCAGCAGCTTTACCTACACACTCTCGTGAGTGAAGATTAGCATCAGATAAACATTAGCCCAAGCTTTGCTGCCTTTGCTGTGCTTAGAATTATTTTTAGCCATTTGCTGGTCTGCCACTCTTTGCTAGTTTAATTATAATTCTCCTCAATCAGACGATGATCCTGGGTAATTATCCCCCTCGCTGATTAGCCCATAAGTGTTCATTAGCCGCTAATCGCTAACATTTGGAGCATTTTGGGGTAAAAGAACAAGCAATAATTGGCTAGAAAAACAAACATGGCTGTGTATACATGTATATTTCTCCTCAAGGTCAGAGACGGTGGTGGAGAGGATGCTGTGTAATTGGATGTCCATCTGCCTCTATCAGTTCCTGAAGGTAATGCAAGTAGCTTCAGCATACTTGGCCTTTGTGACTAGTGAGACATTCTCCCCACGCTTCAGTCCCTGGTACCATCTACCAGTCTGGCTGCGAGTGCCTGGGGGGAGCTCGACACTATCCTATACACCATTCTTTTTTTTTTTTTAATTACATGGCAACCGCAACAGTGATTTGCCGCTGATGTTAAATAGAACTATTAAAAACTGACAAGCGGTGTGTTTTCAAAGTTAATTAATAAAGCTGACCGTTTTTCAAAGGCACAAAAGAGTTGTCAGTAGTCACACTGTGCTTGGCGAGTTTGGTTACTCACGCATTGGTCTTGGGGCCTTTTGTAAGTGTGGGATGAGTTACGCTTGAGCCAAGGCTGTGGTGTTAACTTGCCGTTTGCAGGGTTGTTATTAGACGTGAATCAGCACTGGAGCCATGACCATGCCAACGGGAGCTGGTTCAAAGGAACCACATGAACTTGTTACGTTTCACACTATAGGGCAGATAAGCCCACTCTGTAAATAACGAACGGCGTTGATATAAAGAGTCGACTAACACAGAAGGCCGCCTGCAGGTAGAGAGGTGTGCACACGTGCTTTAGAGGCAGCCGGAGTGATTCCGCTGTGTGTGTCATGTCCATAGGACTCTGCAGGTGAACCTCTGTATAAGCTGTTCAGAGCCATAAAGCATCAGATAGAGAAAGGACCAGTGGATGCCCAGGTGAAGAAGGCGAAGTACACCCTCAATGACACCGGACTGCTGGGCGATGATGTCGAGTACTCCATGCTGGTAAGGTTGTGTGGGTGTGGGTGGGTTTTAAGAGGGCTTAGACTTGTAGGTGTTTGCTTTACGTTGCATAATCTGTACAAGGAGCTAAAGGTGTTTTCTTGCGTTCCCTTGAGCTGTTCCCCTCCTTTAGTGCCTAGGGTGGTAACGTTGACCTTTTGCTCCAGACCTTACAGGTACTTGTCCAAGGCGAGGGACAGGACGTCACACCGGTGAAGGTGTTGGACTGTGACACCATCTCTCAGGTGAAAGAGAAGATCATCGAGCAGGTGTACAAAAACCTGCCCTATTCACAGAGGCCCAAAGTGGAGAGCGTCACACTCGGTAAGGCCACGGCAGACAGGTTTGGTGTGTGGGCCTTTGTTTATTATTTATTGTTTTTCAAGACATCTGTGGCCTTGCTGTTATTCAGCCGCTGGGGCGTTAGCAGCAGGATGAGGAGTTCACTCTCAGATGGCACACTTGTACCAGGAATGCAGGACAACTTCTTGATTCACGCTATCTCAGCCTCTGGAGAGAAAAATAGGAAAATGCATGTGGCATGTCAAGTGCAGTAAATAAATCAAAAAATAATCAGATGGAGATGCCGTCTGGCTATATGATGACGGATTGTTTCTGTCTTGCATACAGCATTTTTTTTTTCATACTTTAAAATGTTTATGAAAGTGTGATTAATTTGATTTTGAAACCATTTCAAATTGATTCAGGACAAATGCCAGCACAATGTAATCCCATACTGCTGCTAGTGCATGTGAATTTGTAAAAAAATTTAATCACTACACGATTCAGTATATGAATCACTCCAGTCCTAGTCTGTAGTATAGTAGGTAAGTAGGAGCTCCCAGGTCTCTGCATTTGGGGCCGAGGTTATCCAGAGGTTGGCGGTCCGTCACTAACATGCCAGCCAATCGTGAGTCTACTTGGTCGCCTGGCAGAGCAGGAGATTAGCACGTGGTGAGGTGTTATGCAGCTGTTCAGTGCTGTTACTGGCGTCACACCAAACCCTGTGGGAGGCTTTGTCTGTTCACTCTACCATTTACATAGTACAGTCATAGAAAAAATGAATCAAGAGCAAAATTCAAACGATTAATGTACAAATTGGAGGCTTTATTTTAGAAGTGTTTTAAATGTGTAGAAGGGTGCCAGGTTTTGAACTTAGCTTTTATACTAAATCTTGCCTCAGAGGTTAATATTTGTACAACTTTGAACGGTTGTACAAACCGTTGTTCTTTCCTGCCCCCTCCCTAGAGTGGCGGCCTGGCTCCACTGGACAGATCCTGTCCGATCTGGATGTGACCTCCCAGAAAGAGGGCAGATGGAGATGCCTTAACACACTAGCGCACTACAACGTGAGTATCATGCCCTACAGCTTGCCCACGCCATAGTCATAGTGCTCGAGCGCCAGGAGTTGGAAATGCTCTGCCTGAAGGACTGCGTAAAGATCGGTGCGTTTGCCTGGCTTTCAGGTGCGCGACAACGCCATGCTGGTCCTCTCCAGGGTTCTGCACACGCAGCAGTCATATGACCAAAACCACGACAACCACGAGGAGAGTAAGTGCAAACCGTTGTCCTTTTTAGGAACTATGTATCTTGGATGGCTTTTTAGAATCCCTCGCTGGTGACTCCGGAATGTGCACGTTGCCCTACGGATCGCTAGCGTGGTGAGGAAGCGCTGACTGCTGCTCCCGCCGTCTGCCTAATCCCTCCCCTTCCTTCACAGGAAACGCCTTGCTGGAGGACGATAAGGTGTTCCATCTGGTCCGGCCCGTGGAGGAGCTGGATGAGCTGAAGTCAAAGAGGGGCAGCATTAAGGACAAGTCCATGACCAAAGCAATCACGGAGATCTATCTCACCCGCTTGCTGTCGGTCAAGGTACAGGGCAGCTCCACCTCCACCGCTGAAAGACTCGGTGTGAAGCGCAGAGCATTTTACATTGCAGCAAAGAGTTTGAACCGAATGGGTCCGTATTAAACTATCGGGTGTGAAAACTGCTTACAACCAAATGCAGGGCTTAATGGTTTAAAAGCGTTTGCCGTTCTCGTGGGCCTGCCTCGGAGAACGTCTCTCGCTTGGTCCTAATGGGCCGTGTAACCCCCTGTACAGCAGTCCTCCAGGGCGGCCCTGCCTGTGTGTTTCTTCTGCAGTAAATTGTTTCACCTTAGGCAGCATTAACTGAAGGCTGGAAATGCAGCAAAGTAAACAAGAGAAGAGAAGGGTCTTCACTGGGGACCGCGAGTTTGCCAGTCTGAATAGCGCTCGGCGCAAATCAATATATTTTCAAGGCAGCAGTGCTTGACTGTTGGATCGCTCTGGCATAAAGATTAACGTGGCGCTTGTTTCAGTGTGCTGGGGTTGTGACAAGCTGCCATTTTCATTGTATGATAATCGTGCAATGAAATGTCATACGTTTCCAATGTCTTGATGATATTATTTGGATATGAAATGTCAGTTTCAATTTCAGCTGAAGCTGAAACTTTTTTATGTTTGCTTTATTGCTGTTGCCACACATCTGAAAATGTATAATGACTTGGGTGTCATTTTATATTCTATGTCTATTTTATAACCCAATAATGGAAGTTGCTCATATATGTGTCTCTCCTGCTTTGTAAATGCAGCTGTCCACCGTTCTGTGTCTGCATTCTCATCACCCAGCCCTTAGGGTCCCTATCCTTTCTTTTCCTTTCTTTTTTCTCTTTCCCTCAATGCATAATTTGTGCAGACTGGGTTTTGTCTTTCTCCATTGTGTGTGGGTGTGTGCAAGGATCTGTATGTTTGTGCGTGCCTGTGTGCATGTAAGCTCAGGATGTCATTACGTTTCCAGATAAAAGTCGTTTGGAAGGTTGTGCTGATCCGCTCGAAACAACAAAGCCTTTGCGTGAGTGATGTCATAAGTAGAGATTGTTTTTGTTTTGTATAACTCAGCATTTGTGTGTGTGTGTGTGTGTGTGTGTGTGTGTGTGTGTGTGTGTGTGTGTGTGTGTGTGTGTGTGTGTTTTCAGGGTACGCTGCAGCAGTTTGTGGATGACTTCTTCCGCAGTGTTCTCTGCTCAGGAACCATAGTGCCGCCTGCCGTAAAATACTTTTTTGACTTTCTGGATGAGCAGGCCTTGAAACATGACAATGTGGATGAGGAGACCATCCACATCTGGAAGACCAACAGGTACGTGTGGTCGGACGTGTGTTTCTCCTGCACGTGGGCCTGAAATGGCACGTCACGAATGTGTTGCGCTAGTGTGAACGAGCATGAGGCGGAGACGCGCGGGGCGTCGGCGGCGAGCATCGCTTGTCCTGTGGGAGTGTGACCTGCTCTTTTATATTCTGGCTGTCTCGTCTTCTCGCGGGACCTCTCCGCATCACATTACCGTCAGCTCCGTGTTTGTTTATTCCCGCTGACGAGCTGCCGTGTCTGCGCGCAGAGATCGGCGGCTGTTAGAGGGACGTGAGTGAGGATTATGAGCGATATCGACTTTGCGCGTTTGTTTTGTTTGTTAAGCCAGCGGAGACCGCGCCTATTAAATATGGGTGCAACAAGCAGGCATACAACCATGCTAATTATGTCCCTGGTTAATTTAATTGTGGTGTTATTACATGCTCTTTTTTATTCCAGTGCTGTTGTCTGGCGGTGCAGGGGTCTGCATCTAGTCCATACATCTTCCAGAATTACCCATCTTGATTAGTTTGCCTTTAAAATGTGTGATGGAACACAGGCGGGAGTCTATTTTAGGCCTGTTTGTGATTCTCTGGCTTTGCTGCAGTGGAAGGTTTTGGTGTCTCTTGTGTTTTCATGTATTTATGTGCATGTCTGTGTGTGCGGGGGGGGGGGGGGGGGGTGTTTGTAGGGGGGTTACGTCAATTTGAGCATGTAGGACTCCTTTGTTCAGTGTACATTTAGTTGCTTCCATTCTCAGAATTCTTAGAAAGTGTTGAAACGTCTCATCATCTAGCGCTTTCAGACCTATTCACAGCTGTTCACAATGTAGGAGCAGATAGTTCTGCAGTGAGACCACTCAACTACCTTTATTTGAATAATTTGCCCTTTTGCCCCTTGGTCATCAGAGGACTGACAAAGGATACTCTCCTGGTAGGGTGTGTGTGACTAAGGATATATTGTGTAGTAAAGTACAAATGTTTTCTTCACCCCACTCCGTCTGTCTCTCTGTCTCACTCTTTCTCTGTCATTCTGTCTATCCCTCTCTCTCCCTGTCTCTCTCCTCCTCCACAGTCTCCCGCTGAGGTTCTGGGTGAACATTCTGAAGAACCCTCATTTCATCTTTGATGTCCATGTGACGGAAGTGGTTGATGCCTCATTATCGGTCATTGCTCAGACCTTCATGGATGCTTGCACTAAGTCCGAGCACAAACTCAGCCGGGTAAGGCAGAAAGCCTCAGAGGTGGCACTCATCTGTCACCACTTCTGCTGCTTCTCTTAAACATCTAACCACAGAATATGGCCATGGGGATTGGATAGGCAGCATCAAAAATGTATTTACATCTCATTTTAAGTAGCAAACTCCACTTTCTTTTTTCCTACAGGACTCACCCAGCAACAAGCTTCTCTATGCAAAGGAGATCTCCACATACAAGAAGATGGTGGATGAGTAAGTGGTCCTAGTTTAAACATAAGTAGAGGGTGATTAAACCATATCCCTATGATTATAGGGTATATTATATTAGCCTTTAGTAATCACGAGAGACGGTTAACGCCATTTTCTTTAGATCCACTTTGGGGCTGGTGGTGCATTTAAAGTCAGTTTAAGCTGATGTTTCAGTCCTACAGAGCACATTTGAGTTTTGACTGTGAACTAAGTAAAACGCCGCCTTTTCTACAACTGAATGTGCATTTAAAAACGTCCTTGTGACAACGTGATGGTAAAGAGGTTGTACCAATCCCACAGTTACTACAAAGGGATCCGACAAATGGTGCCGGTCAGTGACCAAGACATGAACACGCACTTAACTGAAGTGTCCCGGGTGAGAGAGGTTTCGTTCCCCTCCGTCTCTTAGCCTGACTACTGCGTCCTGAATGTTCCCGGGTGTGTTCCTGTTTAACACTGTTCCATTGTGTTCTGTAGGCATACACAGACAAACTGAATACACAAGTGGCTCTCCATCAGCTTTACCAGTATGCGAGCAAATACTACAAGGAGGTAAATGTGTATACACACACACACACACACACCTCTTGCTAAACATTTTGTTTAGCATGAATATATTGTGCATACAGAGTCTCCCCAAGTCGACTTCATTGAAATTCAGGGATCCACCTTTATACCATAACATTTAATTTGATACTTTCTTCCATACACTCATCACGCCAATTTCTATCAGTCGTCAAATCTCTCTCAGAATATCAGCGTTTTACATGCCATGTGCAATTCATAGATTAAAATGTCGTCTTGGTGGTGGCATGTCAGACCAGCCAAAGAGAACATTATACAATGAATAAAATATAACTGTACATAAAATAAGTCAAAGTATAGACATTATATAATACATCATACATAACTATACATCAAATGTCAAATTTGTAAACATAATACACTGATTTAAACATAACACAATGTGTAGAGTGTAGCTATCACCAGTTCATAATGGGGAAATAGCAGAGTAAACAGAAGTGTGTAACTCGGAGTCCGGAGTGATGACAGTTCAGTGCGCTGAAGGATCTGGTGAGTGATGAGATCAATCTTCAGGCCAAAGGAAGTGGAGTTTCATCCCGCCCGGCTGATTGATGAGGGACACGGCCCGGGGAAAAGAACCATTACAACGCTGTGTAGCTTTTGTTATCAGTGACCAGGAACGGCTTCCAGAGTGAAGTTTTTGGAATAGAATGTTTGAGATGTCGGCAATAAGTCTTTTCACCCCCCCCCCCCCCCCCCCCCCCCCCGTACTTCTCTCTCTCACTCTCTCTCTCCATCCCTCCCTCTCCCTCTCTCTTTCTCTGTCTCTTGCCCACAGGTCATCCTGTCTCTAGATGAGGACCCTGCAGCACAGAGTAAGCAGCTGACAATGCGTCTCCAGCAGATTGCCGCTGCGCTCGAGAACAAAGTGACAGATCTCTAACCCTACCACAGAGAGAGAGAGAGTGAGAGAGAGAGAGACTGGTGTGAAATGAAACTGCCAGTGCTCATGTTGGGCTCAAATCTCTGATGTAGAAAAATGTATAGGTGAAAGAAAAGGGAACAATTTAAAGCCCTCAGAGTATAATTAACATAACTATAATCAGATGTTCAATTTCTTCCTGTGTAGAGAAAAAAAGTTTTAAGAATTGTATTATATATTTTTTTTATTGTGCAGTCTTTATGCAGAAAGCTTTATAATAAGAAAATAACTTTTTAAATGGACAGCCTTGTGTTGACTGTGTTTATAAAGCCTCTGTGAATATGTGAGTGATTGTATGTTTGTGGGTGTGTGCGCACATGTGTGTGCGTAGGGAATGTGTTGTGTATGTTTGTTAGGGATGTGTATTGTGAATGCGTGTGTGGGGGACGTGTCGAGTGTGAGGCGTGTGTTGACTGCTCACACACAGGATGCCTAAACTCTGACCAAAAGGGAGGTGCCCAGTGGTCTGCAGGAGACCCCATGTAGTGTGTGTGCGTGTGCGTGTGCTCCTATTGTTTTTGTGTGAAGTCATTTTGGGGTCATGACTTATGTACTGTCCAACCCAAACATCATCTGATGGGTTCTGACTTGTGGGAAGTTGATCTGTCCAGCAGGTGTTGCATTTTGTATCAATTTGTGCAGACCTGCTGGGTTGATGGTGTCAGCATCCACCAGAACAGCACTGTAAAAGCCAATGACTTCACTAATAGCACATTTCTTTCACATGCTCTTAATTCACCATAACAGCATGGACCAACCTGAGCACAATGAGATTCAATTTTGGCAATAGTATTTAAAAAATTTGAAATGTATTTGTCAACTCGAGACATGCCATTTTTATCCTTTTTAAAAATATATATATTTATTTGTGTTCTGAGAAATTTTTTAATTACGTGGCTTATGTTGTCATTCATTTCATAAATATGGTTATTGTTATACTGTTCAATGGGAAATTCTAAATGGATTCTCATAGATTAATGTGTGTTATTTCTTATGGTTCAAGGTACCAAAATGTAATCTTGATGACCATTCAGTTATTTGATGATTACATCCACTTTATATTTTCTATTAGAACATGTTGCAGCATGTTGACTAAATTACCGACTTGTCCTAATTATTTTAAAGCTGATGAATTGGGTTTTTGCCCAGTGGGTGGCGAGGGCCAGCTAAACGCAGCTCAGCTGCTGGGCCTCTACTTCTTCAAAAGCTTTGCTGAGGGAACAACAAGAGGCCATTTCAGAGGCAGCAGGTGTGTATGTTTCCTCCCAGGCACAGTAGCTCTGAGCTCTGATGCTGCAGATTGGGTCAAGCACCGCTGAAGGAGCAGGTGCTGCTTAGGGTTCGGTACTAAACAGCACGGTACTCTTGAACTGAACTACGTTACAGGATGTGAACTGCAACACAGCGCGTCTCGTCATGAAACCAGATGCCGTTTCTGTTGTTCATTTATTATTTTTTTTCTTTTTTTAAATCACCATTTCATAACTTTCCTTCATACCTCAAGATGTCATCAATGTACATACCAAATACTGCAATACACAGCTATTTCTTTCTCATACTTCTAATTACAGTAGGATTTGTAGGAACTTTTTTGAGGCTGGTAAATACTGCTTGACGATATTGATCAAAGAGCGGTTTCACAGTCTCATTAGTGGTGATTAAGGTTAGCAGTTTAGGAAGAGCTCCCTCAGGGCCCCTGTTGCCCTCTGACTGCCAGGTGTCTGGATTCAGGCATCTGAGTGGGGAGACTCTCCTCTGTGTGGCATCCGTGGTCTGTGTCTCCATTACTGAGCAGCGCTGCGTGTTTTGGGGAAGCCTTGTGGAGGTTGGCACTACCCACTCGGTTCCCCCGGCGCTTTAATGAACCCAGCGGGAGATGCACTAGATCTTAATCGCATGCAGGCTGCCGGCACCCTGCCTTTACATGCTTGTAATGTTCCTCGTTTCTCCATTTCAAATTCCTGACCGGGTGACACAAGCCACTATAGCCCAACGGAACGCTTTTTCAGCCTTTCTTTCGCCAAAATGTGCCTTAATGATATTAGGTGTTCCAACTGTTGTGAGTTATATTGGTGATATTGAGTGACGGTGGCAAGTTTTAGAGATAATACGCTTGCAGTGTCTTTACAGCTGTGGTGTAGACCGTGAGTTAAAAGCAGTCGTCATGCTAGGATCATTTGTGCTGTAGCCACAATGTGCCAATATGGTGATCACGAGTAAAGGAGAAAAAGGACATTTTTATAACGTGCATATCTTTTGGGGCGTCCGTGGTTTGTGTGTGTGTGTGTGTGTGTGTGTGTGTGTGTGTGTGTGTGTGTATGTGTGTATGTATGTATGTGTGTGTGCTTTTGTAGGAGTATACTGGGAACAAGCTCAGATTATTCTGAACTAAACTGAACCATGGTGAATGTAAAATCATCCCCTTACCCCCAACCCAACCAAAAGCATCCGTCATTTTGCCTTTTCCCCCTGATTCAAAAGGAGAGTAGACAGTAGACGTGTTGGCTAGAGTGTTCCACTGTTGTGTTTCTCCTTTAGGTCTTTGTTTCTATGCTGTTCCATAGTGTGTATGAAAAGTATCTATACTCGACAATGAACTTCTTACTGCTGTGCAGTTATTTTTATTCCTTCATGTCCTATGATAATATATGCCTTTGTATTAAAGAAAAAGCAAAATCTGTCAGCACTGTATTCTTGTGTAATAATCCTATGCATTTGAGGTCCAGGAAAATGCCAGTATGTTGTGCTGTTATCAAGATGTTTCTTTTCCTTGTGAATGTGTAGTGAACTAAGATTTTTGGGACTGTAATTTACAGTAAGGCGGGAGCCTAGAGACTAACCATGGCTGTTTAGGCCTGGTAGCTCAGAAGAGTTCGTACATGCCTAATCTGTTTGTACTGAAGTGCTCACCATTCAGCGTGAGGGGGCAAGGCCCGACAACACACCTTGCATCCTTACGTCAATAAAGAGATACTTCCATTTCTTTGCATTTCTCTGATTTGTCATTTAATAAATATTTTGCCTCTTAACAATCTTTAAGGTGGGTCAGCAGCCAGCAAATTGCTGTGTGACCTATAAATGGGCTGTGTTTTTTTTTATTAGGTCAGGAGAGACTGTTAATCAGTGCCTTCAGCCGTCTTCATGCTGCATGATGTCACCTTTTGACTTTTATTGACCTTTTAAACAGCCCATGTGTCATTACAGGAAATGTGCCAGTGCCAATCTTTTTGAATGTTGCAAAGCAATTTTGTTAAATTACCGCTTTGATTGTGTGTATGGTGCTTGCTCGAAAGGGTGCTGTCTTATAAACCGTAAAATACTCACTGACCCTGTCCAAATCCTTGGGTGCTACTGTCTGTCCCCGTGGATATTTTGCTATAGCCTATTTAAAAATTCTAGTCTATTCGATTTATTAGGTGTGAGCTACATAGAAGATAAAAACATTTATATTATTTCAAGACCCTCGCTGATGGCCCAGAAAAGCTCAAAGAAAAGAAAAAGCGAAAGAAAAAACTAATTAAATCACTGGAAAAAGTCAATAAGAAAATCAAAAAAGATGAAAGAAAGGAGTGCATGCTTCCTTCTTTCACAAATGTTGAGCTGACAAGAATATCAAAGACAAGCTGAGTCCCACGAAACCAGACCAAGGGAGCGATGTAATGCAAGATATGTGCCCACTATCCACTCCTACAACCAAAACGAAGAACAGAAAAATCTCTGAGGGCTGTTGATACGCCAGAATAAATTACACTCCGTTATTGACTATCTCTCGTGTGCGACACTGTAGACAGACATCTAGAGTAAGCACTCTAATTTGAGTTAATATCTTCAGTGTGAGATAATATCACTGTGACCCGTGGTTGTGTGTGGCACTCTCACAATTAAAAGCAATCAAAGAAATTAAGATAATGAAACAAATGTGAATTTATTAATTGGTGTGTTTGAAGAAGAAGAAATAATAGTGGTAGAAACCACACACTCCCTGTGCATATCCTCCCAGTCCTAGCAGCGTTTCACTTGGCTGCTCAATTGATCAGACCAAATAAATATATGAATAGCCGGGTTTGTTTCAGGCCGGGCATGTAAGGATTTGAACACTTGCTTTTTCTCTTCCCTCTTTCCCCTCTCTCATGGACTCTCTGTCTAACCCTCTCATGTTCTACACTTTCTAATGGCACCAAGCCATATCCTTTCTTTCTTCACACGTATGTTGCAAGAAGAAAGGTAACTAAAGTAGAAAACCAGAAAAAGCAATAGTTGTCATGATTAATATGGCATCGGCTTACCATAATCAGACACCGGGTTTGTTTATTGTGCCAGTACCTCAGTACCTCCAGTAGGTGTGTGAGAGGGATATATATATCTACCCCTCACAGGTGTATAAAAGCTGAATTTGGAGTCAGCTTTCAAACACACATTTTAAGTGTGACTGTAGTCAGTGACCTAATCCTATGCATTAACTGTTGTTTACTGCTTCAGATATCCATGTAAACATGTAAAATTTCAGACATTTTGCTGAATGTAAGATTTTGCAGTTGGAGCGCACTGAAAATGGGAAATAATGCATGGATAAAACTAAATGATGATGAAAATGATTCAGTGTGTTAGCTCTTATTAGTAGTATTTATTTATTTACTTATATATTTAATGTTGTTTACCTAGTTTACACACTTTGTTTACTTACGTTAAACAATTTGAAGAGGTTTATCGTTTCTTGGATGCTCCGCTAGTTGGCGCGCATTCGCACCGGATGTGATCCCTTCAAACGAACAAAACCGTCTGTCCAATGGTACCGGAGCACGTTGAATTTCACCCAATCAGGAACACGTGTGGGCGGTACTTTCGAATCTAGCGCGGTCGCTAGCGCGATGCGACAGGAACTCACGATACCTATTTTCATTTCCAAATGTTGTCTATATTTTTTATGTAATTACTAGTACCGCTCGTATGTCTGTGCAAGAAAAGACGCACGTTGTGGTTTCAGCCATGCTCACGCACGTAGCGGACGCCTAAAACACGGTTTGTTGACTAATGACCTCGCATGTGTCTGCATAGCTAGCTGGTCAGTTATCATAACTTCCGGTCAGCCAGAGGTTGGAGTTAGCGGGCTTAGACCAGGTTAGTTAGCGGGCTTAGACCGGGTTAGTTAGCTGCCTTAGACCGGGTTAGTTAGCTGCCTTAGACCGGGTTAGTTAGCTGCCTTAGACCGGGTTAGTTAGCTGCCTTAGACCAGGTTAGTTAGCTGCCTTAGACCGGGTTAGTTAGCGGGCTTAGACCGGGTTAGTTAGCTGCCTTAGACCGGGTTAGTTAGCTGGCTAGGAAACAAACACGTATTTGAGAGTACTGTTAGCTAGCTAGCCTGCTCAAAATCAAATATGTTTTGAACATGGACGTGTTTCTCATGAATGACACAGTATAATAATTGCCTCATAACTGAATTGGAGCAGGTGAGAGAAAACAATGAAGTGTACTTTAATATGTCCTGCAGGATTTGGGATGGATGAGAATGGGTAAATATCACAGTTTCCACACTCCTTCCTCCTTTACTACTGACCCAGTACTGCTTCGCCTAGCCTACATACTTGAAAACATTCGTGGTAAGTATTGTTCTCAAAAAAGCTTTTCTCCCCCATATTTGACCATGTCAGAGACGATTTTATATTTATTGTAAGATGTATCTGTTTATTTTTGAGCTTGCAGGTCGGTCCATACACTAATTACAGTGCCTATAAGCCACCATGCTTCGTGGCCATGGTGCGTCGGACATGTCTGCTTGGCCAAGCGGCAGCACGAGCATTACGGAGCTCCTGGGTGCACTCTGTGATTACAGCCTCTCCAGCTTGTCATGGAAAAGGCGCTCTCTGGGGGGGGTCTCGCGGGCGGGCATGCGGCGTGCCCTCCGCAGACGTGCCTATGGCGCCCTCCTCTCCAGGCTCTTTCAGGACGGCCCCGCCAGACCCAACTCCACTGCCGACGCCTTGGCCAACACGCCGGCCTACAACAAGATGCTGATGATCTCCTTTGACCTGCGTGTGTCTGGCTACACAGAGGAGGCCGAGAGGCTGGAGAAGTTGCTGGCTCAGCTGCGCGAGATGGCCCTCGCCTCTGGCCTGGCCGAGCTGGACGCCACCCTGGAGCTCCTGGTGCAGCTGGCTGGATCGGTTCCTCCGCCCGCCTCCTCCTTCAGCAGGGACTACATGAGGAGGGAGCGGCCAGTGCTGCGTAGGCCTCCTCCCGCAGGCTATCTCAGCCAGGAGACACGGAGACTGGAGTGCAGGGCCTGGGCTCTGGTGTGTGAGGAGGAATGGGGGGCGTTCGGGGGTGCATGGAGGACCATGAGTCTGATGGATGCCCCTCCAGGGACAGGGCTGCTAGGCCTAGGCAGGAGGCTGGAGGGGGAGGAGAGATTTGAGCGCGACACCAGGCTGTCCCTGTTTGGAGCCTTGCAACACTCACGGACAGCAGATATGGACATCCGGCTGGATCTGCCACCTTTACCAAGCAACGCAGAGGTCACTGGGCTCAGTATTCGGGTGAGATACTGAAGAGTGAATCCTAGCTGCTTTATTCAGTACAAGCTGGGTGATCTAGATTTAAATAGATTTTTAAAATTGGCATCGAAGACAGTATATCAGTAAATCATGATTTGATCTCAAAACACCTTTGTGTGTGCGCATACATACACACAAAATATATATACACACGTGTGTATATTGTATGTATGTATGTATATATATATATATATATATCACGTCATTATGGACCAGACACTCTGAGTAATGTTTTCAGTACCTTGTTGAATCTATTGCATGAAGGATTAAGGCAGTTCTGAAGGCAAAAGGAGGGTCCAATCCGGTACTAGCAAGGTGTAGCTAAGAAAGTAGCCGGTGTGTGTGCGCACGCGCGCACGCATACAGTACAGGAAAATAAGTATTTCCCACTTAGAAATCATGGAGGGGTCTGAAATTTTCATCTTGGGTGCATGTCCACTGGAATTCACAATGTATGATATTTTAATAATTTGTGTGGTACTGCTGCAAATAAGTACTTTAACACCTGTGACAGGTGTCAACAAACTAGCCTTTGTTTGCAATTACAGAGGTCAAACCTTTCCTGTAGTTTTTCACCAGGTTTGCACAGACTACAGCATGGATATTGGCCCATTCCTCCACACATCTTCAGATCAACTAAGTTTCTGGGCTATCGCTGAGAAACACAGAGTTTGAGCTCTCTCCAACTTTTCTATAGGGTTTAGGTCTGGAAACGGGCTAGGCCACTCCAGAACCTTGATATGCTTCTTACAGAGTCACTCCTTGGTTATCCTGGTTGTGTGCTTTGTGTAGTTGACCCAGCCACGACTCATCTTCAATGCTCTAACTGAGGGAAGGAGGCTGTTCCCCAAAATCTCACAATACATGGCCCTGGTCATCCTCTCCTCACAGTGCAGTCGTCCTGTCCTATGTTCAGAAAAACATCCCCAAAGCTGGATACTTCCACCCCCATGCTTCACAGTAGGGACGGTGTTTTTGGGACGGTACTCATCATTCTTTGTCCTCCAAACACGGCGAGTGGAATTAAGACCAAAAAGTTCTATTTTGGTCTCATATGACCACAGAACTTTATCCCATGACTCCTCTGGATCATCTAAATGGTCAAGGGCAAACTTAAAATGGGCCTGGACGTGTGCTGGTTTAAGCAGGGGAACCGTCCGTGCCATGCAGGACCTTAAACTATGACATCTTAGTGTATTACCCACAGTAACCTTGGGAACAGTGTTGCCAGCCCTCTTCAGGTCATTGACCAGATCCTCCTGTGTAGTTCTGGGCTCATTCCTCACCTTTCTTATGATCACTGCTACTCCACGAGGTGAGATCTTGCATTGAGCCCCAGTCTGAGAGAGATTGACAGTCATGTTTAGCTTTTTCCATTTACTAATAATTGCTCCAACAGTTGATCTTTTTTCACTAAGCTGCTTGGCAATTGCCCCGTAGGTCTTTCCAGCCTTGTGGAGGTCTACAATTTTGGACAGCTCTTTGGTCTCAGCCATGTTAGTCCTTGGAGTCTTACTGATTGTGTGGTATGAACAGGTGTCTTTATGCAGCTAACGTCTTCAAACAGGTGCTTCTAATTTAGAATAAGTGCAGGTGGACTTTTTAGAGGCGGACTATCAGGTCTTTTGAGGGCCAGAATTTTTGCTGATTGGTAGGTGTTCAAATACTTATTTGCAGCAGTAACACACAAATAAATTATTTAAAAAATATGATTATGATTTCCAGATTATGTCTCACAAAGTGGATAATGTACAATGTAAAGAAGAAAATTTCAGACCCCTCCATGATTTCTAAGTGGGAGAACTTAGAAATCAAACAAACACTTATTTTTGTGTGTGTGTGTGTGTGTGTGTGTGTGTGTGTGTGTGTGTGTGTGTGTGTGTGTGTGCGCGTGTGTAAGTAAGCCACACAGAGGTCTTTGATCCTGATAGGTAATAGTTTAGAGAGACGAACGTGTTTGAGGTGTTTGTAAAGTAAAGAATAAAGTCTACCTGGGCAATGGAATTAGGGAAACAATGCTATTTCTTTGTTTGTTTATGGGGAATCAGTAAGCCCTCCCTGTCTGTCTTATTTTGAATATGTTATTTTGCATGTTCACAAAAGGCCACGCTAAGTGGTAAGTGTCCATCATTCGGGAGTGGGTGGACTGCCTTGTTGGCCAAATCCGGTGGCATTTAACAAGAACTTGTATCATTATATTATTATTATTATTATAACAGTTTTAACTTTTAATTTTTTTCTTTAAATGCAGTCTTTTAACAATTCCGATTGACTTGACTCCCATGGTGAATGACTGTCGTGTATGACATAGTGTGACTACTTGAGCCACTAATGCCACAGAAAAGTAGAACTTGAGTGTACACTTATTTAACTGCAAAGCAATAAATAAAAAATGAAACTTCATAGCAGGCTTGCAATGCCTTTGTATCTTTTATCTGCGAGTAATTTTCTGATAAGCGTCTGGGGACTCGTTTCTTTTGAATCTAGGTCCCTCCTTGCGTGGATCAATCAGAGGATGAAGGCTTCCAGTCGGCTTCCAATCTGACTCCAGACTCTCAGTCGGAGACGAGTCCCAGCCCGGAGCCTGACGTCTGGGAGGCCCTGCGCACGTTCGTGCCTGGCAGGCGTTGCTGCTGGGAGAACGTGGGCTGGTAAGAGCTGCGGTTTGAGCAGGCTGTGAAGATAAACCAGAACCTTCAGGGGAGTCATTTGGGACTGATTTAGGCTAATCCTCCCCCACCCCTCTCCTCTCTCTCTCTCTCACTCTCCACCCCACCCCCAGTCCTCCAGGTCAGAAGGAGTCTCCCTATCTGACGGAGGCAGGCCGGGAGGCCTTTGATCAGCTCTACCGGCTATGGGAGGGTGAGCTGAGGACCATGCTCTCCTCCCAGACTCCCTCTCCGCTCCTCCCCCTGCCTCTGGACAGCCAGACGCAGCTGGTGAAAGACCTCCTCAACGTGCTCATAGGGGTGGCTTCCACGACGTTTCCCCTCAACGAGGTCACCTCATTTATTCTCTGCTGTGGCCTGGGATGTGCCCCCCGTGTGCACATTAGCCATTTGTGGGAAAAGCCAGTTATCGTGCCGTTTATCCATCTGTAGTGTGAAGATAATGAATAGACTTGGCTCCCCTTTTGCCTTGAGGAATGAGGGGGTGGGATTCCTGTGCGCCTCTAGTTCATGTCCGTTTCTGCACACATGCCGTTCCAGGCGAGCGCGCAGTTCGACGTGCGTCCTGACGTGTGCGTGTCGGGGACGTCCCCGGAGAGCGTGTCGCGGTTGTTAGGGGAGCTGGCGCAGTACGGCACACACTACCTTCGCCTGAGCCGCTTCTCTCTGGGCGCGGCTGATAAGAAGGGCCTGGTGTTTCAGGTAATGGCTTCCCAGCATTCTTGCCCTTGGCGCGCTTCAAGGGCAGGCCAGCGCACACCTCTGTTCTGCAGGCCGCCTTCCCCAGCCTCATTTGTATTGGAACCATATTTATGAAAAAAGCCAAATCTAATCTTGTGTTTATTTTCTGTGTGTGTGTGTGTGTGTGTGTGTGTGTGTGTGTGTGTCAGGCCTTCACTGGTGGCCTGAGGCGTTATCTGCACTACTACAGAGCGTGTGTCCTCAGCACGCCGGCCTGCCTCAGCCTTCTCACCATCGGCTTCCACTTCCGCAAGCTGGGCCGGCAGCTCAGGTGGGAGGGACCCGCCGTCTGACACACCCACATCCCCCCGCACCATCCCACCCCCACCGGTCTGGCTCGTTCAGAATCGGGGGTCCTCCGCATCCTTAAGACCCGACTGTTGCTGTTTGTGGAATGGCTATGTAGATGTCATGTACGTTTAGCGTTGCCATTCGCTCTGTGTCCGTCAGGTACCTGTCAGAGCTGTGTTGTGTGAACGGAGCTGCTGGTGGAGGAGGCCAAGCCACCTTCCCTGCGGTAGGACACACACACACACACACACATACTTTAGAAGTTCAGATACAGCAGAGAGCCTGTGATTTTCAGTGGCCTCTAACAGGTGTACAACTCCTGCTTCTGTAGGGTGTGAAGCTCCTCTCTTATCTCTACAATGAAGCTCAGAGTAATTGCAGTAATGAGAACTACCCTGTACTGCTGTCTCTGCTGAAGAGCAGCTGTGAGCCTTACACAAGGTCAGTGAATAATGAATCTCCCTCTGTCTGTCTCTGTCTGTCTCTCTCTCCTTCTCTCCCTGTCTCTCTCCCTCTCTCATTGTGTCTCATTGTCTCCAGCTGACACTTCAGATTTCAGTCCCCACCTTCAGTGTTCTGCTTTCGTCACATGGCGATTGCTCAGGACAGCTGGGAGAACACACTATGGCTCCGCCTCTGTTCTCCTCCTCATCTCTAGGTCTAGTCTTTTGATGAGCACAATACAAAACTATCGGCTTAATATGAAACTTGGTCTTGGTTCAAATAAAGCCCTTCACAGACATGATTGCTAAGTAAATTCCAAAATTTGGATTACTTATTGAAGAGTATTTTCTGCTGAAACATATCCAATATTTTTGCCTTTAATTAGCCACATTTTATTTGTATTGCGGTGTGTTGTGAGTCAGCATAACGAGGGGATTTGATCGCCCTGCTAGCTAGCCGCCGTTACCCACGTTTAAACAACACCTTTGCTTCGGCCGTGACGGATGCACATAGGAGTCGCTTCCCCTTAGGGCCCGAGATGTCACTGCAGACCTCTTGACCTTTACACAAACCTTCAATCCTCCGGGACCCTAACTGTCACGCTCCTTCACCGCACGACTTGGCTCCGCTCTTGGGAAAGTCAAAGCTGACTTTATTAAGTGTGAGCGGCTCTCAAACAACGTGCGTGGCTGTTTGTAGCGCCGTCTTCTCTTGATGCAGAACGCAGCCAGGCATTGATTGGAATTCATCAAGGGACCGAGGCCTCTGTTGTGCTTGTTGTCCTAATGACGTGTTGCTTAACTCTTGTTGTGGTTGAGCGTGATCGTTGGAGGTCGTGTACAGAAGTCACCGCCGAGTCTACGGAGACACAGCTTCATGGTTTTCAGTTTATTGTCGAGCATTTCCGTCCTGCTTTCAAAGTCTTACTGTATTAAGGGATTCTTTTATTCATGTTTTGGTGTGTGTGTGTGTGTGTGTGTGTGTTTAGGTTTGTGTCAGATTGGGTGTACAGTGGAGTTTTCAGGGACGTGTATAAAGAGTTCATGATTCAGGTGAATGAGGATTACCTCAGCTACAGGGGTGAGTATTTCTCTATAAATAGTGCATCTAAATGTAGACACTCGAAGTGCGACATTCATTTTGACAGCTCTGCGTGACACGATCTTTTGTTCTTCCTGAGTGCTAATTGGACTCCGTTAAGCAAGCGACCCGTCTCCCCGTGTGTAGATAAGCACTTCTGGGTGCAGGGATACACTCTGATCTCGCGGGAAGCAGAGGACTGCGTGCCCGTCTTCCTCCGCCACATCGCCAATGACGTCTACATATGCGGGAAGACCATCAACCTGCTGAAGATCTGCTGCCCACAGGTCTGCTGATCACCCGCGACGCGTCACCATTCGCTTTAGAACTATTGCCTTCTTATTTGATATAACCAACTTTTTATGTTCTCACTTTAATCAGCCGTGGTGCATCATGGGTACTAACTGTAAATCCACCACCCAAAGTGAACATCATTAGAAAGACGTTTGAACAGAGCAGCCAGATTAGTGATAATTGGCACACAGCTCCGTAAATGTCAGGTTGGGGTGGGGGGGGCCCGTTTGCGTCCTGACGCCGTGTCTCCCGCAGCACTACATCTTTTGGTCGGAGCTGCCGGTGCCGCGGATCGCCGTGACCTTCTCCCTGCAAGAGGTGGAGGAGATCGAGAGGGACTGCGCCGTGTACCGAGGCCGCATGGAGACCATCGCCAAACACAGCGCCATCAGCAGGGAGGAGCAGGTGCGGCAGCCACGTAGCCCGAGATGGGTCTGGGTTTGACGGGGCTGGGTTTGACGGGGCTGGGTTTGACGGGTTTGGGTTTGACGGGGCTGGGTTTGACGGGTCTGGGTTTGAGGCGAATTCGAGATGCTCTATGGTGATTTGACGACGAGGCCATCATTAATCATGTAAAATTGTGTATATTACAGGAAAAGTTTCTGTCCTCAAATTTCGGAGCCCAGAATTGCCTATATTTGTCTTTGAGCCCTGTGGCTGACGGTGGAACAATTCTAAATGTGGCTAAATGTACTGGCGCGCTGTTAAGAGTCTCAGTAATATTGATATGATGCTTGAAGTGACGAATATGACCCATTAACACATTATTTTCAGCATAAATGCGGGACATTTCTGAGCCAGAGGGCTGGACGTGCTCTTTTCCCTTTATGGCTCTCATTCTCCCATATGCTTTGCCTTCTCCTCTCTCTCTCCTCTCTCTTTCTGTTTCTCTCTCTTTCCTCTCTGTCTTCTCTCTTCCTCTCTCCACCTCCTCTCTTTCGCTCTCTTTGCCTAATCTCTCTTTCTCTCTCTCTCTCTCTGTCTCTCTCTCTGTCTCTCTCTCTGTCGCCTTCTCTTGTGTATTAGGCATTGCGTACAGAACTGGCGCGCCAAGAGCTCATCAATCAGGTCAGAGAGTCAGCAGTCAAGACACTGGAGAGCATCCGAGGTCAGAACAAGTCACCTAAACCATATTTATCACCACACCTCCATCTCTCCTACACTCCAGCAAAATGACGTATAGGCAATTGTTCTAACAGATTTTGTTCTTCTGGTGAAATATGCCATCACATTTTTGCACCTCAGGCAGCAATTTAATAGTCGAAAGAAGAAAATATGGTCACAAACTGAAATGCCATGCGAAACGCTGAAGTGCTTCACACGCCGCACTATCACTAAGACGGAGCACAGTGCTACCCAGAAGTTAATTAGTTGAAAGTGCTTTATAGTTTTATGCCTGTTAGTCAAGCTCAGAAATTCATATTCTAGCCTGAAATTCCACTTTGCGGATGCGTGAAGCCGTAGCTCAGCCCTCCATCCTCTGATTTGGCTGTGATTGCGTCAGGAGTGTGCACACTTTCCACAGGCATAAATCAGGCATTCCTAATCACGCCAGGCGCACAAGCAGTAGGAAGGAAATGGCAGGAACAGAAAGGCAGATTTTATGGGCAAGTGACTGAGCGCCCGCTGTGGTCTCTCGCCCCCTGCAGGCCGCCAGGTGTCACAGCGGCTGGCTGAGGAGGCCAGGAAGAGAGAGCGCTTTGAGGAGCTTCGGCAGCAGCTGGAACTGGACCAAGAGGTGAGGGGCCATGCGGGGATTGAGGAGAGCAGTGTATGAGCAGTTTACCACACTGTGAAGCAGAAGGAGAAGTTGCGTGTGCTCACGTCGAGGCGTTCCTCATGGTGAAATTGAGATGATTTCACAACATTTGGACCAAAAAGCAATATACAATTATGTATGTAAACCAGATCTTGAGTTCCTGGTATTCATCTTGGTTACTGCTATTTGGTCATTGCAAATACTTCACTTCATCTGAGATGGGTAGACTTTGAATACGATGAGGCTATGAGCTGCATATTTTTGTAAAATGTCGGTAAAATCTATGTGTAGGCCTATATTTGTTTCATGTTTTTTTTACTTGCAATATAGTTTTCTTTGTATCTTGTTAATGTGATAGTGTTTTTTATGTAGTAATGAAAGATCCCAATATTGAAAGATAACCAAGTGAAAGGGCACTGTCTGTTCTCTGGTTTACAGCCTTAATGTAAATAACTTCCAGTCCAATTGTGGCATTTCCTCGAATTGCATTACAGTTGATTGAAACAGAAACGCTAGCGATAAGGGAGCCTTCACATTCTGTTAAGCCTCTTTAACAGCTGGTGTTCACACCAGTGATTCACCAGCTTCTTTTCCCATTTGAATAGCTCTTTCTCTCTCTCTCTGTCTCTGTGCATTTCTGCCTGTCTAATCAGCATGTCAACAAATTCCCACATTCTGGTTGGCTGCTGAAGCAATATGTTTCAGCTCTGATCACAACACGCTTTTCAGTTGCTTTTTAGGCACCATTTTAGACATGGTGCCATTTAGCCAGTCTGTCCATTAGTAATTCACATGCTTATATAAATAAAATAAAAAACTCTCTGGGGCAGCACCTTTTCTGTTGAGAGCAGTGTTCTTCATTTAGTAGTGCATTCTGCAGTTGGAATATTCATAAAGCCTCCACTTCAGTGACTTTACACCTACGGCTATAAATACCCCCATCCCACATGTTTAAACTTGCAGATTAGAGCTGCCACCTGTTTGCCCCTGTAGCTGGAGGCTTTTTTTTGCTGGTGAGAAACAGTGTTCCACATTTTTACAATAATGGCTGTAACACATGGAATTACGCAGTGTCCAAGAATGTGGTAAACAGCTCGTCTTCGGAGTAGCCGCTGTTTTCCTGGACGGCAGCTCTGCACTCCTGGAGCAGCCGACCAACACCGCAGCAGCTGGCAGAGGGACTGACAGTCTAAATGAAATATCCAGAGGGCATTTAAAAAAATATAGACTTTTCCATATATTTCTTGAATTTATGTTTTTTTAATTAATTGATATGCACTATTTCACTCATTTACTTTTATTATTTATATTTGTATGAGAAATATATTTAGATTTGAAGATTAAAGATAAATAAATATTAAAGATTATAGAAAACAAGCAGTTAGGAGTCCAGACCTCTGACTGGTTTTGAGAGTAATGACTGGTCTGCCACTGAAGTGTGTGAGGAGGCAGTGAGATTTAACCAGCAGTGGGTCTGGCTGTAGTGTGTGCAGTGTGTGAGTAAATCTGTGATGGCCAAGAATCAGCTAGAGGCAGAGCATGAATTAAAAGCCAAGAAAACCAAACACTTCCACTTACCTTGTTTTCAGAAATCTTAGTTAACCAGGCACTTTCCAGTCTGTGAAGTACCATACCGTATTTATTGAAATTATTTATTTAACATTACTGCTATTTGATCAAAGGTAATTCACAACTCCAAAAATGTGTCAGTCACAAGACTAAGGGCTTTAATCAGCAGAGAGCCTGCCTTTAATGTGTGTATGCAGTGTATGAGTGTGTGAGCTGTAATGTGTGTGCACTATGAGTGTGTGAGCTTTAATGTGTGTGCACTGTATGAGTGTGTGAGCTTTAATGTGTGTGCACTGTATGAGTGTGTGAGCTTTAATGTGTGTGCACTGTGAGTGTGTGAGCTTTAATGTGTGTGCAGTGTATGAGTGTGGGAGCTGTAATATTCCTGCACTGTATGAGTGTGGGAGCTGTAATATTCGTGCACTGTATGAGTGTGGGAGCTGTAATATTCGTGCACTGTATGAGTGTGGGAGCTGTAATGTGTGTGCACTGTATGAGTGTGAGAGCTTTAATATTTGCACTGTATGAGTGTGTGAGCTGTAATGTGTGTGCACTATGAGTGTGTGAGCTGTAATGTGTGTGCACTATGAGTGTGTGAGCTGTAATGTGTGTGCACTATGAGTGTGTGAGCTGTAATGTGTGTGCACTATGAGTGTGTGAGCTGTAATGTGTGTGCACTATGAGTGTGTGAGCTGTAATGTGTGTGCACTATGAGTGTGTGAGCTGTAATGTGTGTGCACTATGAGTGTGTGAGCTGTAATGTGTGTGCAGTGGCGCGGTGCAGCTAAGAGGAGGGAGCAGGATGATGACTTCAGTTTTGCTCGAGAGCTGCGGGAGCGCGAGCAGAGGCTACAGGCCTTGGAGCAGCAGCTGGAGCATCGCGCACGGTGAGGCCAACAGGGGGCGCTCTGCACCTGCAGCTCCATGGCAGGGAACTGTGTGTGGTCATCATGTGTGTGTGTGTGTGTGTGTGTGTGTGTGTGTGTGTGTGCGGGCGCTCGTTCAGCATGGACCTCATCGCGCAGTACAGTCGTCTGTCTGAGGAGGCTGCCAGGAGAGAGCGGAGGGCCATGTGGAAGGTTCAGAGGATGAGGCTGGATGAAGCCAGAGCGAGCTTCCTCCACCAGGACCAGCAGGCCATACAGGTCAGGCTACAGGCCGCAGGTCATCTCACCTGAGGTGCGTTACGATCCTGCTCCCTTACCAGTGTGATGTTTGTTTGTGCGTCTGCTTGCAGGCTCTTCTTGACCGATATCCTTTAGGGCAGGGAAGCCTTGAACAGGAAGTGCCTCCTGCAGCAGAACCACGTTGGCACTCGCAGGTCTTTGTGTGGTGCCAGACATTTCACTACATCCATATGCTAGTGTTGTATGCTAGCATATGTTATTGTGCAGGGAATTATTCTAACATATGTGTTATACGTTCCTTATGTAGGAATGTCGCACTTCTGAGACGGAGATGAAAAATCTTCCTGTGGAGCAGGAAGCCACCGTTGGCTCTGACTCAACCCCGCCCTCCGCCCGCCCCTCACGGCCCCCTGCGTCTCCCTCCTCCCCCGTCAGGGCCGGCGCCGACGCGCTGATCTCCGAGGACGTCGACATCGCGGATTTCCTCCCTAAACCTCCGCGTGCCCCGGACGGCATGGCCGTGGCCCAGGCTTTGCGCGACATCGGCTCAGACCTGCCGGAAGCCTCTGGGAGCCCAGCTCCCCTCGACTACGACTTCTCCTCCCCGTACAGTCCCCTGGAGTGCCTTCAGCTCCGCCCCAGCTCCAACCACCCCTCCTACTCCCACATCAGGATCGGAGAGAACGTGTCTGAGGTCCAGGAATCCACGCCTGCCCCTAGCGCGCACGGCCACGCCTCCAGGTCCAACTTCCCCCCGGGTCAGTTTGTGCCGTCGGCGCTGCCCGAGGCGAGTCGGCCTGGCCGCCCCTCACAGGAGTCCGCGGAGGCGGGGGGAGTCGGAGGAGCCTCGGGGGAGAGACGCCCGGCCTCCCTCCCTCCAGCCACCCAGACCGAAGAGTTGCGGCACCGCACGCACGAGAAGAGCGGCCACTCGGGGCGGACGCTGCCTGTAGGAGGCGCTGTGGAGTCGGAGAGGGAAACTGCCCCTTCCACCATGGCGCAGGTGCCCCATCTGGCGACGGATGAGCTGCCTACCACCACAGGCCACAGCCAGCACTCTGACGCCCAAGGACAAGATGGGCACTCAGGAACACGTAGCGTTCAGCCCTCCTCCTCGGACCAGGGCCACACTGCTGATGCCCTAATAAGGACTGGCGAGCCTCTTTCTGAGGTTGCTACTACTGTCTGTTCTCCTGATGCCCATATAAAAACAGGAGAACTTGTTTCTGATGGTACTGCTCCTTTATCTTCGCTCAGTATCCATGGCCACGCCTCTGATGCTCATATTCGGGTTGGTGAGCTAGTTTCAGATGTGACCGCACTAGTCCCCTCCCCTAATATACATGGCCACGCCTCCGATGCCCATATTAGGATTGGTGAGCTAGTTTCAGATGTGACCGCACTAGTCCCCTCCCCTAATATACATGGCCACGCCTCCGATGCCCATATTAAAATTGGTGAGCTAGTTTCAGATGTGACCGCACTAGTCCCCTCACCTAATGTACATGGCCACGCCTCCGATGCCCATATTAGGATTGGTGAGCTAGTTTCAGATGTGACCACACTAGTCCCCTCCCCTAATGTACATGGCCACGCCTCCGATTCCCATATTAGGATTGGTGAGCTAGTTTCAGACGTGACCACACTAGTCCCCTGCCCTAACGTACATGGCCACGCCTCTGATGCCCATATTAAGATTGGTGAGCTAGTTTCAGACGTGACCACACTAGTCCCCTCCCCTAATGTACATGGCCACGCCTCTGATGACCATATAAAGGTTGGTGAATTTGTCTCGGACGTCGCTGCCTCCCGGCCCCATTGCAGCAAGCACGGTCACTCTTCTGACAGCACTCTAACGGTGGGCTGCGTGATGCCGGACGGTGCGCCGACCCGGTCCACGCTGCCAGGCGGCGCCTACGGCCACTCCTCAGACTCCAGCCTGGGTGTGGGGTGCGTAGTTGCGGGCAGCCACCGGCCCGGCCCCCGTGTGCCGGCTGGCGCCTACGGCCACAGCTCCAACTCCGCGCTGAAGGCCGGGTGTGTTGTATCTGGCTCCGACCCGCTGCCTTCCCCACTGCCTGGTAGCGCATACGGGCACTCGTCAGACTCCACGCTGGGCGTAGGGTGTGTGGTGGCTGGGGGAGAGCCCACCCGGCCACCCCCTCTCCCAGGCAGTGCCCACGGGCACTCGTCTGATTCCAGCCTGGGTATGGGCTGTGTGGTGCATGGGGTGATGCCCGGGAGCTCGTACGGTGAAGCCCCACTCCCAGTCTCAGAGCTTCCCCTGGAGGACCAAGCAGAGAGCACGGAGCCCCCGGGTAAGAGCGCCTTAATGTGCGAGCTAACTCTGTTCTGTTCTGAAAACGACACAAAACAGATTTTATATAACAGATTGTCGTGTACGTTATGCAACTTCCACGAGGTTGCCATTTGCATCGAGCTGCTGATCTATATATAAGGCCTCGGAGCTGATGTGCGAGACATCGCAGGCGTGTGCGGTGTCTCTTCGGCGTATGACTCTGAACTGTTTGAGGATTCTCGTTGGCAGACTCCAGCACAGGGCCCCACACACAGCTGCTGGGTCTGGACGCGGGCATCGCTGCGTGGGCTCGTGGCCTGGGCCTGTCCCCCCGAGGCAGCCCCGAGGACGACTACCTGCTCCGGCTAGCCTCCCAGTACCAGGTCGAGCACTACGAGGATTCCTACACACTGATGAGTGAGTGCCTCCTCCCTGGAACACAGGAGATGAAGATTGATCAGGGCTGTCGTGGCTGGGGTGTGACACCAGTGTAGTAGCACAGGAAAGGGCGTCTCCCTGATGCTGTGAAGCCCAGAGTGATTTAAGACCGTTTCCTCTGAGCCGGGTTGTGAGGCCGCCAAGTTTTAAGTTTCTCGCGTGATGATCCACTCGTAGCAACAAGCATTCGGTAGGCATCTCCGTCTCATTGTTTGTCGTTACGATTGCTGTTATCGGGCCCGGTGTTGACGTCCATAGCGAGTTCGTTTACAGTGCAAATTGGGGCATCTTGCATTTAGCCCAGCGCCGTAGTGGCCATGTGTTGTCTGCATTGCCGGAGCCTTCTGGGACGCGGAGCAAAGTAAAGGCAGATTGGATGTTTTCGTTTGAAGATGCAGTGACTCATGTGCTCAGGGATCATTTTGCTGTGCTGGAATGCCTTTTAAAGGATGATGGTGTTTGTTTCTCGCCTTTGTGCTGGAAATATTCCTTACGATGTCGTTATTTTTATAGACGTCCCAAAGCGTGATGTGTAGTGACACTTTTCTAAGGGTTTCCAAAGCAGACAGCCCTGGAAAAAATACATTCCTGTGCTAAATATGACTCACTAACTTGATTGTGTGTGTGTGTGTGTGTGTGTGTGTGTGTGTGTGTGTGTCAGCCCCCGACACTCAGCTCCTGCAGCAGGTGATGCCCGGGCCCAGCATGGCTCTCCCCGTGGACTCCCTGCACTGTGCCACAGACTCCACAGCTGTGCAGCTGAGTGAGATGATGCCTCTCCCCGTGCTCATGAAGCACTCC
Organism: Brachyhypopomus gauderio; assembly: GCF_052324685.1. Taxonomy (NCBI): domain Eukaryota; kingdom Metazoa; phylum Chordata; class Actinopteri; order Gymnotiformes; family Hypopomidae; genus Brachyhypopomus; species Brachyhypopomus gauderio. The sequence continues at coordinate 29,461,189 of NC_135215.1, read as the reverse complement.
GTCACCACCCCGCTCATCACACAGTGAGTGTGTGTGTGTGTGTGTGTGTGTGTGTGTGTGTGTGTGTGTGTGTGTGTATTTCTATTACTATGCCAAATAGCATCACATGTAAAATCCCAGAATAATATGAGGTCATTTTTGGCGCGTGCAGGTCTGCTTGCATCTGTTTTTCATTTTTCCAAAAACAACTTCAAACCCGAGAGTTTCCTGAGCAGAGTGCAGGGTGGTAGTGGGGTTTCTGTAATTATCACTGGAGCTCGTTTTAATTACATAATCATAAACAAGCATAATGCAACAGAGTACTAGCGAAAAGCGCATGTGGCGTCCCCAAAGCCTCCTTTACGCAGGGATGTGGCTGCTGAGAAACCCACTACCTTTTCCTCTGTAAGGCGTGTGCAGCCACATGAATGCACTGGTGCACCGACTGTTGGGCTAACGAAGCGTCTCCCTCTCAGTCTGTTTCTGGTGAACAAGGCCGTGGTGGATTACTTCTTTGTGGAGTTGGTGTTGGAGAAGCACTTTGAGGCTTTGAGGCACTTCCTGCTGATGGAGGACGGCGAGTTTGCGCTCTCGCTCACCGACCGGCTCTTTGAGAAGGTGAGAGGAGGAGGGGCCCTGCGTGGTGGGGGAGGGGCCCTGCGTGGTGGGGGAGGGGCCGGCGGACCACCTCCCTCTGCTCTAATTTGCTCCGGCCGTGCCTGTTCCTGTAGTGGAACTGGTGAGGTCTCCATTAAGCCGTAGTGGCAGTGAGAGTGGCGGGGTGACTGTAATCGTCCTGTCGCCAAGCCCTTCAGTTACGGCTCCACAGGGCGGCGACTTATGACTGATGAACACACCACTAGGATATGTGCTGCAGAAAGGTTGCAATTGTATTTTTGTGTGTGTGTGTGTGTGTGTGTGTGTGTGTGTGTGTGTGTGTTAGTTGGGCAGTGGGCAAACCCCTGGTGAGCTGTTGACTCCTCTGGTCTTGAACTCCATCCTGAACAAGGCTATGCAGTACAGTCTCCATGGTGACAGCGAGCAGGCCGCTAACTTCACTTTCGCGCTGCGTTACCTGCCCGAGGTCTTCCACCCCCACGCCCCCGACTCCCTCAACTGCCTGGAACTCCGTTACAAGGTCGGACAGACCCCCCCCCCCCCCCCACACACACACACACACACACAATCCTGTTGCAGTAGCCACTTTGGGTGCGTTACGAGCGACACTCCCGTTCTCAGGTGGACTGGCCGTTGAACGTGATCATCACAGACAGCTACATGAACAAGTACAACCGCCTCTTCTCCTTCCTGCTGCAGCTCAAACACATGGTGTGGTCACTCAGTGACGTCTGGTTCCACCTGAAACGCACAGGTGAGGCTCCTCGCGCTCACACCACCGCCCAACCAGAAGGTCTATCTGTGTGTGACACGCTCTCTGGCCCCCCAGCGCTGGCGAGGGGAGCGGGCCGCTCCGTGCAGGTCCGTCTGCTCCAGCTGTACAGACACGAGATGCAGCACTTCGTCAAGGTGATCCAGGGCTACATCGCCAACCAGATCCTGCAGGTCTCCTGGAGCGAGTTCACGCAGAAGCTCAGCACCGCCGGAGACCTGGACACCATCCACCGCACACACGCCGAGTACCTCAACAGGGCCATCTTCAGGTTAGCACACACACACACACGCTGAGTACCTCAACAGGGCCATCTTCAGGTTAGCACACACACACACACGCTGAGTACCTCAACAGGGCCATCTTCAGGTTAGCATACACACACACACACACACGCGCGCGCCGAGTACCTCAACAGGGCCATCTTCAGGTTAGCGCACACACACACACATGCCGAGTACCTCAACAGGGCCATCTTCAGGTTAGCACGCGCACACACACACACACACACACACACACACGCAGAGTACCTCAACAGGGCCATCTTCAGGTTAGCACGTGCACACATACACACACACACACGCAGAGTACCTCAACAGGGCCATCTTCAGGTTAGCGTACACACACACACGCAGAGTACCTCAACAGGGCCATCTTCAGGTTAGCGCACACACACACACACGCACGCACACACGCAGAGTACCTCAACAGGGCCATCTTCAGGTTAGCGCACACACACACGCACGCACACACGCAGAGTACCTCAACAGGGCCATCTTCAGGTTAGCGCACACACACACACGCATGCACGCACGCACGCAGAGTACCTCAACAGGGCCATCTTCAGGTTAACACGCACGCACGTGCACACACACATGCGCGCGCCAAGTACCTCAACAGGGCCATCTTCTGGTTAGAGTGCCACACACACATGCACGCACTGAGTACTTCAGCAGCGCCATCTTCGGGATGGAATGCCACATTACAGTTGTGTACACATAACAGTAGTAGAATGAGGACATCATCAGGTCCGAATATTGTATTGCTTTTCTGCGCTTTGTACAGTTCTTGGTAACCTTTTATAACTGTACACCTCAGACCCTTCTCACTCCTTTCCTTTTCTCATCTAGTTCAAAGTTAAAAACTGAAAATGACTCAAACCATTCTCCATATGTCTCAATTCTCAAATTTCAAAATGTTTCCAAGTCGAGAGGAAGAAACGAGTAGAGGAAACGCAGCATCAGGGATTGAGATGTGTGCTCTGTGTTTAGCAGATGAATTCATGCGTTTGGCATATTGGTATTACTGCCCTGGCTGTGGTAACCAGTGGTCCTGCCTCTCTTGCTCCCTGCTGCCCCTCAGGGCTCTGCTGACGGAGAAGGCTGCTCCTGTCATGAACATCATCCACAGCATCTTCAGCCTCATCCTGAAGTTCCGGGGGCAGCTGGTCGCACAGCCCTGGGAGAGCCAGCAGGGGGAGACAGTGCACCCCTGCTTCATTGCCATGCAGCAGTCTTATAACACCTTCAAATATTACTCACACTTTCTGTTCAAAGGTGAGGCAAACACACCCCACCCTAGTAATCACACACAATACAGCAACAGCATTCAAGAGTTCATAAACAGAATTTAATATAAATGTGATGATCGGTTAGAAATTCTGTATATTTCTAGGTCAGCATAAAAGAAAATTGTGTGCTGAGTATCTTTTTTCTGTGTGCAGTGGTTTCGAAGCTGGTTGACAAAGGCTACCAGCCTCATTTGGAAGATTTTCTGCTGCGTCTCAACTTCAATAACTACTACAAAGACTCGTGACACATCTCTCTGCTCCTGAAATGGGCTTTTGCTTTGGCCCCATATTGAAGTCAGTAAGGCTGTCTATATGCTAATAAGGTGCTTATGGACATTGTAGGAGCAACAGCGACTGGGTGGGGAGGCTCTTTGCATTGTGCTTGTGCTACAGTGGACTGTATTGCCTGTGTACATATGTGTGTGCGTCAAAGTTCACTTCACTGACATACCGTCACACAAATGAAGACTTAAAATCGTGTTCTGGAATCATTTGCAAAGCAATTTTCTCAGTGTTTTTCTCTCTCTCTCCCTCCCTCGCTCCACCATTCAGAGTTTGCCTGCAGTCGTTCATTCTGACCCTCGTCACCAAATTAATGTTAGTGCTTAACGACCATCAGTCTGTCCAAAGTATGTGGTGTTACATGTAGAATTAAAAGAAACTTTCATTTCCAACACGCATATCACATTAACATGAATTCACTGATAGCGTTGGCTGCCCACGAAACATTCAAGGGAGGTAGAAATCAAGACATGGCTTTATTAAAGATGTCGCAGAGTGTGTTAGAAAAGACACGTGCAAGGCCTTCTGGACAACGCGACCTCAGTCTTTGCTTAAAGTTATTCCTCCTGAAGCACCACTGCTCTTAAAAGTGCTTCTCCGAGTTTTACCGAATGTCAGTATTTGTCTTCTTAAGCTCCTGATGCACTGAGCTGCCGGCAGAACAAAGCCAGACCTGTTTGTGTTGAAAGCCAGACCTGTTTACATGCAGTTCAGTCTGTTGCAGTCTTCTCCAGACTCAGATAAAACCCTGACGGGTAGCTAAATCCTGCCGTCGCACCGAGACCACTTTGAACAGCTCTTGGTTTAAGCATAGAATGGCCATGCTGCACACACAAGCCAGCAATTATTGTTCTGGGAAAAATACGGAGTTATTTACTGCATTTATGTACAATACTGTAGTGCAACAAATTGAGACGTGTATGCAAATCACAGCAGATAAGTTAAATGTATACCCACAGGCATAATACAGCCACGCAAGCAGAATAAACAAGTGATATTTGGGGTGTGGGGGGAGCCCTTATGGGAAAGCACAAGTATAATTCTAAAGCCCTGTGAGCCCATTTCACTGCTAGTTTTAGTGATTTGGGAGCTTCTTCTACCCAACAATAAGTGATGATTGTAAGATGCATTTTAAATCTTGTGTGCATGTCATGCGCTGTAAACGGACCACTGCCCTCAGCCCTACAGAAGGAATTTTAGATTAAATCTTAACATCTTAGTGTATTGAAATTGGTCGTTTCAGCAATGGAATGTACAAAAAAAGTTCCTCCAATTCCAAGCACCTGAGGAAAAGGTGGAATGAATGAAAAGATTCAGCACACAAGTTCAAACCAGCTTCTGGTCCTTGCCCATGAAGCTGTCTCGTTTCCAAGACGATCAAAACGACACGGCACTTGACTTAAAACCATTTAGTGTTTCCCGCTGGATCCACTGGGAACCCAGATGAGGAGGCAGACCCTTGATCAGCGGTGCCCACTGGCCAACGGCATCAGTATGAACTCCTTCCCCCAGCACGGCTGTGTTTCACCACCTCCTGCTCCTCATTCCTTATTACTGTACCATCAACACCTCCTTTCAAATGAGTCTACAGAGATTAGTGCAATATCCAATGTCATTAAAGCATAAGGAGAGCATTTCTAGCCTAGTTGGACTGCCAAGTTAGACTGCAGCCTATCACTGAGTGACTAATGCATACACTAGCTTTTATGCAGTTCACCTAGCAAATATATAGAAATTACAAAAAAAAAAACTACTGGAATAGGCAAATTAAATCTTAGCACACATGACAACAGAACCTAGATCAGTAGAAGAATAAAAGTGCCTCTTTCAGCTCCACAGTTTATTCCTGGACTAAGCTTAGATATGGCGCTAAATAAACGCGTGTCGAAAGGGGAAAGGTTTGGACTGGTCCACCGGGACTCTGAGGAAGCGTACTCTCTAAGTAGCCCTTGTCGTCTTTCTTCAAGACCCAGCTCTTACAGAAGGCTGCACAGATGCCAGCCAAGCCATATTACTGCTCCAGGGTCCTGCAAGATCAGCTCCGATGATAAAGAGCACTCACAAGAGTGTTTATGGCCCAGTCTAGTCTAGCTTCACTTCAGTAATGTCTAAACTACAATCCACCACTGTTTTTAAACACTTATTTGTACATTTTTTAAATTGGTAGCCAATTCAACATGATCAGGACACACCATAATAAATAAATCCAAATCCTGTTTTTTTCTCTCTGCTGTCTCAGCTGAGCCCTGTGGTGTTCTGACAGAGGCAGAAGTATCAGATTCGTCTGCTTTCACAGGTACCAGAATGCAAACTCGTCATTCAACATAAACCCAATTTTTCAGAAAACTTCTCAGGCATGAAAGTTCACTTGAGCCCAAGTGTCAGGTGTTGCGGAAGATCAGAGCCGGTATTGGGTCCCGATTTGTGAGTCGTGTGGATGACGCGGTGACGTGCTCGGCTCTGAGCAGCTCCTTCATGTGGGCCTGGGGAAGGCGGAGCTGCAGGGCCGGTGGAGGCGGAGCCTCAGGCCTCAGACTCCTGGTCGTCCTGAACTCCCTCGTTAGCAGTGCGTCCCGCCTCGTTCGCCAGCAGCAGGAACTTTCCGTCGTTGGTAAGGGGCATGGACTTCATCAACTGGGCCAGAGCCTTGGGGTCCTGATGTAGAAGAATACAAAAGTTTAACAAATTTAATTAACTAGACATATTGATTATATGATATTTGCTGACTAATAAACTGTTGATATACAATATTTACTGATTACAATCATATTAATTATCCTAAGAGAATACATTTAGTCTTTACCTTCTTTGCCTCTGTAATCTCCTTCCCTAAGTTTACTGTGTAACAGATCTGAGGAAGGGGCAGAAATGTAATTAAGCAAATCTACTGGTGAACACTGCACACAGAAAGAGACCCAGACAGAGAGGCCAAACCAGCCAAACGTTCCCAACTCCCACAGCGTTCTGTGGGTTAGAGACACCATGCAGAACGTGGGGTTAAGAGTCACGGCTGTTCTACAAGACTACAGAGCTCCATGTTTTTATTCACCTAAACATGTTAATTTTGCTCATAATTAGCCAGCTTTTCAGTGGCTAGTATGGATGTCTAAATATTAGAAATTTTACCATAATATGACATGAACAACATTAGAGTATTAGAAAGAAAAGAGTATTAAACCATCTTCTTGCGGTTCCCCTCACTCTCCTCCCTACCGTTTGCTGTCGCTGCACTCATGCTAAGCCTACCGACCGGGCGGTGGACGTTGGCCCGTCTGGGCGGGGTGTCGGCCAGGCCGTTACCTTCTCTCCCTCGGTGCTGCTCTCGAACACGAAGGCCCTGAAGGACGGGCGGCCCTCCTCTGCCCCCTCACTCCAGTCCACTCCCTCCACCACGAAGCCCATGAGCCTGGGGTTCTCCTGGTGCGCCGCAAATCGAGTCACGTCCCTCAGCGGGAACTGGAGGAGGAGAGCCGGACATTAGACCGATCCTTACTGCAGACGCCATGTGAGGATTTACTGATGGAGGCTTTATAAGGACACAATCACTTACACTTATTCTAGTGACCTGTGTCTGAGGATCAATCAACCTGTTGGAGTAAAAAAAAAAGTTTACTTCTCAAAGCTCTCAGTAGCACCTGTGTAAGGTGTGGAAGAGGCGGGGCTTTGGGCCACACCCACCTGAGGCAGCTGCTGGTCACCATCAGGTGGGATTCGGCTGTTTTGAAGATGTTGTGTATAGCCCGTGCTGCAAGCACCTGCCTCATGGCCTCGTAGATCACTTCTGGTGTGTGTCCTGAGCGCACGGCCATGGAGCCCAGAAAACGCACACCAAACACCTGCTGAAGCAGGGAGTCTGTGTGTGTGCGCAGAGACAGACGGACAGGTGGAGAGTGAGAGACAGCTCCCCTGCACATTCACAGAATAAGAGGACATTCACCGACTCTTAAAAGCAGAGCACTGAGCATCTCTGCACTGAAGACCGTCTCCGCACTGAGGCAAACGGCTGTCAAAACTAATGAGAACACAACTGAACTGATGTCTGGGGGTTCCACTACAGCACCGGGTGACCTTAACTGACCTCAGCCGTCAGCTCCGACTGAGGAACAGCTAAACTAAACAGAGTTGCGATGTCTCACCATCAGCACTTGCAGAGCTTTCTTCTGTCTCGCCAAAAGGATTTGTGCGTCTGTATAGCAGGTCATGAAGAAAAAAAAAACACAGCTGTCAAAGATTTTACAAGGCAAGGTATATTAATAAACCGCACAGCCTGACTGTAAAAGTGCACATACACAGTAGAGCATCAGATAGATAGCTGCTGTAATATAAAGCAAAGTGTCACACTTATCCCTACAGATGTCGTTTCCTTCAAAAGTTCTTACCTGACGTAACAGGACATAATACACCACCAGCAAAAGCATTTTACATGAATAATAAACCGATGACAAACACCCAGACATCAAAGTCTGTGCTCCAATAAACAAAAGTGCAAGAAGTAGATTATTAAGGGTTGATGCTATCAAACCAGTTGGCCAATTTCCCGAACATCACTTCACTTGGTCTTGGACTGTGATTAATTTCTCACTCTTGCACTAAATGCATTGCCAGTAGTGAGTCAGGACAACAGGAGTCCTTGTAGTCCAACCTTAGACTTAGTCTAGGAATCTAAAACAGTGCATTTAGTGTATGTAATGGCAGAGGTGTCCTCTGACCTCCCTCCGGCTCTGTTCTGGTCCAGGAACTCGGATGCGGGCAACACAATGTCGAACTGGATGGGCGTTCCTGGTGCGATTAGGTCTTCGGCCTCAAGGACAGCAGGGACCTTTTTACTGCTCCGAGGGGCCAGTCCACCAGGCCGGGCCCTACACAGACACAAGACGCTGACCCAAGTGTAACACCAACTCAAAGGGCCATCGAATGTGCAATGTTCAAATTGCAACTTCATATCAAGATCTGACCAAGGACTATGTGCATCAGAACCACTGTCTAACACTCGAGCCTCCCCCCCTGACTGAGGAGTGGGATTCTTACAGGCCTGAAGCTCATGTGTGTGTGTTTGTGTGCTGTTCATGGGTGTTAACGTGGCATCACTCTCACCGGTCAGGGTTGGGGGAGCCCTCCGCTCTTTTTTCAAAGCTCGTGATGGGCGTGACCGCCTGGATGGCCGTCTGATTCAGCCTGATGGCCACGGCCTGAGAAGCAAAGACCAGGCATCCTCAGAACAGCCATCCTGATCTCAGATCAGCCATTCTTAGATTTATACCTAAGAAGGTGCTAAGAACCAAATGACTTGGGTAAGTGGATATTCCTATCTGCTTATTCAGACCTGTTAAGTACACAGTGATTAGTGGGCTGTCTGCCCACTCTTACAGGACACAGCTGGGGAGAGCAGGTCAATTAGTTTGTTTGCTTTGGGATGATTACACACTCTCTCAATCTAAACACATAATCAGGTTCTCCACTGTCACAAACTCAGGCCTCATGGTCTCTATGGACTAAAAGCCCTACTTGTGTGTAAACGTCCTCTCCTGTCAGTACAGATAAGTTTGGTTCCATGCTCAGGTAAAGTTAAATACGTCAAGTACATTCAAATTAAAATTAGCTGTATTTTTAGTGACACTGCGTATATAGTTGGCGATCCTCACCACAGCAGGCATGTTATTCTATGTGTACAGTGATTAATGTGTGCAAGAAATGATGCTGGGATTACCTCAGGATTATCCGTTAGGTAGATCTGCCTAGAAATGTTGTTAATAGTGCAGATCCACTGTAGCGGGAAAACCAAAACGTGTTAGTAAAATAAGTGAAACACTTGAATGAATGAAAATGTGTGAAGTAATGTAAGCTAGGCAGCACCTCTTCATACTCCCTTTTGCTCTCTGCTTGAAGAATCATAGACCTTGAAGGAGAAAGAGGACATTAGCTGATTCAGAGTGATGATGACACAGCGTGTGTAAGGCTGCAGTTAGGCCACCAGCAGGTCTGTGTGGCGTTTTGCTGGGACAGAGGTGCGTTAGCAATTGTGTAATGTCAATATCTCGAAGTACCTAAGAGAAAGGTCACCGTAATCTTGCCCTGTCTATTATCTTTGCTCTGCAGCCGAGCGTATTCGGTAGCTAAACTTTCATCTGCTCTGCCTCACTGCACAGGGTGTAACAGACCAGAGATCACAGGAAAGTGTCAGTGTAATTATTTACAGTTGGATTAAGCAACATTTCGATTGCTTTGAAGATGAAACGGAACGAACGCTCTCCTTTCTCTCTCCCTTTCTCCTTCTCCTGCCACTGCGGCTGTGTGCTGAATTCTTACTGAGCCTTTCCCCTGTCCTCAATACTAATACAGCGAGAGGAAATTGATTTTGCAAGCGTGGTCCTGTGAAGACGGCTCTGGGAACTGAGCAGGTGAGAAGAATAGGAAGCAGACAGAAATCCGAATGTCAGAGCCTAGAACAGCTCCTGCTGAAGTTCATGTTTTGATGTCAATGTTTTAGCAAATTGTCACATTTGCCTTTACAATCACCACAAATTAGCTAGAACCTTCAACACGCTTTAAATGTATGTCAATGTGTGCAAACACGCTGTGTGGTGATGAAACACTCAGGTTAAATGGAGAGCGTTGTCTCTTTGTGAGTTATGGAGGCTGAGCACTTGACTCTCGAGTTGGTCACTAAATTATAGATGGAGATGTGGAAAGAGAAAGGTACACCTCAGGAACCGAGTACGTGTAGCCCAAAACAGGACTGTTGTCTACATGGAATCAAAGAAGGAAGAAAGTCATTGGCTGATGGTGTAGAGCAGGGTGGGAAGGAGACTGTTTAAAAGGCTTTAACCCGCCTCCTTTAGAGTCTACTATAAACATGCACCCTACACTTCTAATTGGCTGGACACAAATACGTGGACACCTGAACATCTTCTGGGAAGCCTTTCCACAAGACTTAAGTTTGGCTGCTCATTTGTGAGGTGACCCGCTGATATTGCTACAGAAGGACTAAAGCTTCAGTTCATCCCAAAGGTGTCATCACCGGGGTTGAACATCTCTGGGTTCTGGGCAGTCCACTGGAGTTCCTCCACATGAATTAATCAGAGCATTTATGGGCCTCTCTGTGCACAGGTTCACAGTCATGCTGGGACAGGAACGGGCTGTTCCTACAGAGTCCAACGCATAAATTGTCTGAAATGTCTGTACATTGTAACATTACCACCACGCTTCACTAGAACTAAGGGACCTAGTCCAAACCCTAGACTGTTATCCCTCCTCCACTAAACCTTACCATCAGAACCATGTGGTACGGTACCGTGTCCACAACAAGGTAAGTAACAAATCCAACATAGATTTGTGCATCAGACAGAATAATATAATCACAACACTTAATTAGGTTGATTAAGACAAACAGTCAGAGTTTGTGTCCACATACCTGTAGCCATACAGTGTAGATAAATATGGACTTAATGATTCTGGAGAGCAGCACAGAAACACTTTTCATAGGAAAGTCTACCTGTGAGGAAAGTCTACCTGTCAGAATTTGCAAGTCTACTTATAAGAAGAAGCCAAAAAAGATTTTCTACCCCACCAAATCCACAACTGATCACATGCTTCACTAGCTGCTGTGTTGCGTAAGTGTACAGTAATAGATTTTATATGGTCTCGTGGACATCAAGTGGCTCAATGGGGCCTCATGTAATCCCAACCACAAGACATACCTCTGCAAAGCTAAACAGTGCTTTTGGAGTGAGCACGCGTACACACACACACACACACACACACACACACACACACACGGCTTGTTGACATACGTTTTCCCAGTAGGTGATGTGATCTGGAAGCAGTAACGCCTGTCCTCACACTCCACGGCCATGACGGAGCAGTTGTCCAGGTCCATCACCATGCCCCCAGCCACTGCTCCGCGCGGCTGACACATCAGGTTCCCTCCCTGGGTGAAGAAATACAGCCGGTCCCAGGCAGTGGTCACCAGGCCCGTCTTACTGCAGCAGAGCGTGGGTGGAGCGTGGTTAGAGGGGAGGGGCGGGGGGGAGGACCACAATTCATATTCAGAACAAAGTCATTTTTTTACTTCCATTTTTTTTTTAAGTTATGGGATGTAATATCATTATATGTCACAGGTTGACTTGTATGCTGGTCTGTGAGAATGCTGGCCTGTGGTGGTCAGACAGACATTTATCTATCAACACGCTACATGCACTTTTGATTTCACTTGTTTGTGAGTGGCTTATCAGAAAAGGAGTTTATATGGAGGTCGAACTGGTGACATTGTGGAAGGAGGCTTGATGTTTACTTCCTGATGTTGAGGTAGCCTGCTTTCTGGATGAGCGTTCGGTTGACTGGCTCGCGGTCGTGATCAGGCATATAGACCGTGTCCTCCACTGACAAGAACTCTCGCTGTGACAAACGCATGCTTTCTGCCTCCGCATCTAACTGGGCCTGAATACTGCAGAGAACGAGGGAGAACGAGGGAGTGAGAGAGGGAGGGAGGGAGGGAGTAATACAAGGAGTATGCATCAACTATCTAAAATGCCTTAAACTCCTTAGGATTTTGCAATGACACATGAAATTAATATCTTGCATGTATAAGGCACATTTTTTTGTAAACCTGACCATTTACCTCTGAGTCATACTGTTCACAGAAGCCAGAAAAGTGTCCATTTTCTTGGAGACCAGTTCCATTCCTCTCTTAAAGAAGCTTATCTGTACGGAGTCGATAAGAGGAGACACACGTTTGTGTCTGACATTGGAAGTCAGCTTGTATCATTAATTCCTGTCACGTTTTGCACGCTTTTAGACTTTAGCACCCCGCACAGGATGAGCCGTGACCGGTCAGCGCTGGTCGAGAGGCATGTGTGAACGTGCTCTTGCACCTGTGCTTGTGTGTAGCCCAGCAAGGGATCCAGCATGGCCACTCTCTTCCTGTACTGTAAGGCGTTGAGGGCGCAGTAATACTGCATAGAGGCCTGGTGCTGCTTCCTCCGGCAGTAGGCTACCTCTCGGACTGCTTCAGCCTTCAGCTTCAGACAACACACACACACACACACACACACACACGATTGTAATTATCAGCTTGCATCATTGTCATGTTTGTTTTCTTGTTCCCCAAGTCATTTCTCGTAAATAAGCATGATGGATTTGTGTTGTGTGTTTTAGATTATATGATTTTTATATGTAAAAGTTTTTAAATACCTTTTCATTTTCTTTCTTCTTGGGGAGTCGACTGTATTTAACCATAGCTGCCTCATGCTCTGGGAAAGAGGGAAGCCATCATCATTTCACAAAAAACTGGTTCAAAATATTCCCAACCATTCCCAATTAATCTGTCCAAAATATTCAAAATCATTCTCATTAACCAATACAAAATATTCCCAATCATTCCCATTAACCTGTATAAAATATTCCCATTAATCTGTACAAAATATTCCCAATCATTCCCATTAACCAGTCCAAAATATTCCCATCTGTTTTTTTGCATGTTCTGCACCTACCATCAGTGGCGATTCCAAATATCTCTTTCAGTGTACTTATTTCTGTAAGCAGATACAGGACAAACAAAAGGCTTTCACACAGTGCACACATTCACACTTCCTTCAGGATATGTATAGGCGTACCTTTGTTGAAATGTTTGCCTGTGTTTAGTTATTTCTCATTCTGTGACAGAACGTTACAGTGTAGGTAGTCCACAGTACAATATAGCTCTGACTGCAGCACTGCACATTTGAGGATTTCAATTCATTTCTTTTTCATGACCTTTACAATATTTAACACTGACATACCAGTGAGGTCCTTCTCTCTGAACTGTACCATTGGAAACACCATCTTGTCAGCAATCTGGGTGGCCAAGTCAGCATGCAGGGAGTTTAGCTGAGAGAGAGAGAGAGAGAGAGAGAGAGAGAGAGGGGAGGGGGGGAGAGAGAGAGGGGGAGGGGGAGAGAGAGAGAAGAAAACCATGAAGATGGGAATAAAAATGACGACATGCATTTGTGAGGAAAACCAACCTGCAGCACAACACTCAAAACAAAATTCTTTACATCCTGAAAAAATAGATTGCGTTCAGATGTGTGGTAAGAGATGAAGAGGTGGCAGGTTGTGGGAGAGAGCTCAAGCTCAGCGCGCTAGCGTCTAGGCCAGGCTACCTACAACCTTGACCTTGTTGGCTAAGAAAGCATCTTCCATCTGTTCCCTCACCCCCCACCGGACACGCATGCTGTCTCCACCTGTGCTACTGCAGGGTACCTCCACCCATGCTGGGGCTACTTACCGCCACACCCACTTACACCACCAACAAACACACATATACTTACCTACACATGTTTAAATATATACTGTTTTACATATTGTAGGCTAGGCCTAAACACATACACTGAAATATACTCAAACAGAGACATATTACACACAGACTCAGTCACAGAGGCAGATGAACACACACACACACACACACACACACACACCATGACTTACCTCTTCCACTGTTTTGGCAAAGTGTTGAAGCATGTTGATTACCTCTTCATCTCCCTTCCCCAAAGCAAAGTTCTGCAACATCAAACAAAGCCATAATGACTCAGAATCCAAAACCCTGAATATTTCTGCACTCATCCATCAACCCCACTCCGTCTGGGCCCAACTGGGTTGTAAATAACCCTTTTTAGGAAGATGGCTACAAGCCATCAACAATTTGAAAAATTGTTAGTCTGTTTTGCACTTATGACAACAATGCACAGTGATTACATTCCTGTAACACAGTTGGTAATAGAGCAGCCACACATCACCTGTTTCTCATATTCAAGTAACTGTTTGGAGAGCTGTTCTGTGGCCAGGGACATTTCATTCTAAACACACACACACGAGAGAGAGAAGTCCAGACAAAAAGAGAATTTATAAATTATCTGGGAGAATCCTAGACTTTTTTGCTGTCATACTGTGTGCATGTGCCCATTGTGTGTGTGTGTGTGTACCTGTGCCCCAAACACTCTTTGCATAGACTGCAGGAGCTTGTTGGTGTAGTCTGTGAGAGTCCCGGCATCCTCCTCAAACACACTGAGCAGCGAGCGTGTCTGAAACACACAGCAGAGTGCCAAACAGACGAGTGAGCGGAGACACGGCAGGCGAAGGTTCAGAGTGTTTCTCGGCAGGCCCTTGCGAGGGTGTGGTTCCAGAGCAAACAAAAGAGGAGACGGCCTTTTACAACTCCTGCGGCACCCAGCGATCCCGGCTGCAGCGCTACGGTGGAGCCCAAACATCAAACCTGCCAGACCTGCTGGCAGAGCCCCGCACCCTGCTCAGAGCAGCAGGGTTCGGCCAGCCCAGCGGTAGGCTGGCAGGCCGATTACCTACCACTGCTGCTCACACTGGAGGGGGGAGGGGCGGGGAGTTGTGAGGAGTTTAAGCTTTTTTCTTTCTTTGTTTCTTTCTTTAAACAATCTGACTTATGAATATTCATATTGCCTTTCAGCAGTATTAACCCACAGGAATGCCATTGGTCAGAAATGGGAGAATGCCTATGATTCATCAGAACACTCCCTAGGAACGCCAGCTCAGTCAGCATGCTTTGTGCATACTCATCAGAAGAGGCCATGTTTTTTTTTCTTTAACTAGGAGCAGTTTTATTTTGATGCCGCAAGGGACAACGCACTTACTGTGGCTTCTCATAACCGGCAGCTTTCGTCAGAGGCCAAGTTTTCAAATCAAAGTTTGTATGCAAAGCATCTCGGCTCTAAAGGTGCTCTAAATGAGTTCACTAATGCACACCACTCAGGAAATTTGCAAGTCTGGAACGGTGCCTAAAACAGCGTCTACCTGGTGTGGCAGTTATCGTCAGCTGTTGGAGGGCTGCTTCCAAGCTACTTCAGCAGACGGACAACGGGAATGGAGCCTGTCCCCCGGACGTCCTGTTCCTCCTCCCAGTGAGTACTGGGCTGGTTTTGGTCAGGGAAAGTCCTGGATGATCGTGTGTACGGTGCACCAAAATGTAAATCCCACGTCAGTGGCGTTACAATGGCATTGAGCAGCACCAGGAGGAGCTAGTGGGCCTCAGTGGTTGTGTGTGTGTGTGTGTGTACATGCGTAGCTACACACCAGGCCTTTTTGTGTGTGGCAAATAGGTGCGGAGATGGGACTGTATGTGACAGCTGGCCGGCCGACCTCTGATATGACTGCCCTCCTCTCTTGCTAACAAATACTCTGACACGAGGTTCATATTCACTGCAGGGGAGTGTGGTAAATAATGCTTGTAGCCTGGAGGGAATAGCCCACGACACAAGAACAGTGTACATAATTAGCGCGGTGCCGCATGCATTAACACCAGGCCTTCACATTACCACCAACCCTACATGCAGCATTTGCATCATGCGTCATTTTCACACATTTATACTTGATCCTTATTACAGATGTTAATAAGATGACAACAAGCTATAACTTCTTGTATTTAGTAGATGACCTGAAAGTCATTTATTCACTATATTGTCTTGCCCTCACAGTACAGGACAGGTCTTATATCAGAGCATTTGACTCGATTAATGTCTGACATCTTCAGCATGAACAGGTAGCCTGTATGAATATCTTTATGAAGTTTAAGATGAGTTTGATTTCAAGATGTGATTAGCTAATAAAGTTTTTGAAATCCTATTGCCAGTCAAAACAATTAAGATGTTTTTTTTTTGTCAAACACAAAAGCCTAACGCAAATTACCTCATCTAGCTTAAGTGTCTTAAGTCTTAAGCAATTTAGACTGATTTCAGAATAATTTTTTCATTCGAAGCCGTTCTGAATATTGAGCCGATTATGCTATGACTATTTAAGACAGAAATACCCTGAACTAGCTCCCAAACAAACAAAACTGGGTACCAGTCCCTAAAACGGTCTTTTGTTACACCCTTGTTAGGTGGCAAGATTATCCGACAATATTTCATAGAAGTGTTTTCACACACCGTCGCTCCACTGCTGTGCTCCATCTGCATCTTCTTCTAGCCGTCCGCTTTAAATTTAACTCCCTGATGCTTCCCTACAAACCAAAAAGTCTCACCCTACACCCTACATGAAAAGTCTCACCCTACACCACATCTCACACCCTTCATGCCTTAAGCACTGCAGGTCCTGAACCAACTCCTCAAGAGACAGTGCAGACATGCCTCTTGACCTGTAGGCTATAGTAGAACGAACAGGGGAATGAAAACCCACCACTTTGCCATTTTCAAGCAACTTCAAATGCCCGCCTCTTTAGAAAGAAACAGAAACAGGCACCTTTTATGTTACTTCCATGTAAATAACTAAAAGCTATTGTAAATCTCTCTGGACAAGAGTGCATGCTAAATTCTGTAAATGTATATTTGTTTTGAGCCGCATAGACTGATACACACTTGTTCTGTTTATATTTGATCACTCAATTTTAGCATGATTCACAAATGCAAAGCCTCATGTTGGCAGATGCAAGGTGCCTCTAAGAGTCCAGTATGTTATCAGTGACTCATCACATTCTGCACTGCAAAGTGCTCGACATGGATTAAATCCATCTTTTGGGAGGGCCATATCCAAGATCTCCATCAAACCCTCTTTTGCATACACTGCATGTGTTTCCCCACTACACAAATCTAGGCGCTTCAGTCAAAACACCCCTCAAATACAAGGTTGGGGAACAGGGCACAACAACTTCTGTTTCTAAAGAGGAGCCACAGTATTTAGTCTTTACGTGTTTTTATTAAACTATGTCCAATACGAAAGTTAGTTCGTATTGGACATTTCCAACAGGATGTAAACACACATCTCCCTGTGTAAAACGTGAGTGCTGGACCAGACGCTCCTGGTCCGAGACACAAACCCAAACCCAGACTCCTCCCATACAGAACGGGCCCTATTATTTTTTGACCGACCAGCCGCAAATGATGCATTTACTACAGAAATGACTCGCAAATAAATCTACGTGCCTGCAAAAAGTGAAAAACCCTCTTTCACATCTGATCTGGTCATTTGATATCAAGCCAATTCTAAAACAACTGTACAGTCCGTCCTGTCCAACTACTCCCGCGTTTGGCCTTTCCTCAAGAAGAAAACTACACAACTGTAAAATAATCTGACCGTTCTGTTTATCGTCATTAAGTCGTTTCGTCGACGTTGGTTACATGTATGTCCATTTGGATCACTGAAAAGGATTTCACAATTAATCTATGCGTGATGAGCCCGATTTAATCCTGCGGTTTCGACACATTTTAACATTACGCATAATCTGTAGTTTAATACAGACTGCAGGCTGGTTAAACATCTAACGTATTCCGTAAAAGGATGGATATTACAGCAAACAAACATTCACCCTACCTGAGGGCTATCTTGTAGGGCTTCTTCAAGCAGTAATTTATGTACGGCCGGCATCTTGCTAACTAACAAGTGATGGTGCTTGAATTATTCAGGACGTGGACTCGGTTTCCCAGGAAGCAGTGAGCCACTGCTGAAAAGTAAACGGTCACCACGCCTTCATTTCTTCACAACGTTTTATCTTTTAAGGGTTTGAGTCCATGGTAAAATTTAAAAATGTTATCTTCAGTTATCTTAAATGTCATTAATATGATTTAATTTCCATTGATAACAATTATTTTCACAAAAAAAGCTCGCAGTTGGGACCTCTGAGCCAACAGCGCCCCACAGTGGACGATATTGTTGCATTTGGATGCTCCGGTCTTGGAAACGCATGAGATTACACGTTTGTTGCGTTTTCACCACCATCTTTAGCCAAGTTATTCCTAGTATCCTAGTTATCTTTCTAGCTACATTTTGCAAGTAAACCAGTTTAGTAAAGTATAAGAAAGTAATTATCTATACACTAAACAACCAATAGATTACTAAATCAGTGAGGTCAGGTGAATGTCCTACTTAAACACACCTGGTTCAATTCGTCAATCAAGTTCCAAGTTTAGTGGGTCTGTCTGAGTAGCGTGATCACCACTTTTCTTGACTCTGGCCATCCAGGACCAGATTCCCTGGGACCGAATGCTTTGAAGGTACTTCACAGGAATTAATATTTATTCATGTTTGCCAAATGGAAGTGGGAAATTAGCATTTTATTAACATTTGAGTACTTATCAATAGCAATATGAGTTGTCTGATGTTATGAGGGTCATTCTTCCTTTCACTGGTACATTTGCAGATAGTGGACATTGCTTTTAATTTGGCCATCTCAAGGCTGGTGTCCTCAGTGTAAGTGCAACAACAGCACATTGTTTACACCAAGCCTCTCATACTTGTTAAGTGTGCCAAATAATTGTTCTGGGTTCTGCTTTTCTAATGCATCACCAAAATGTTCTCCTCACACTCCTCTATCATCCAGTGTCTTCACCTCGGTGTTACACCAGCCTTGCCTGAAATATTTCCATAACTTCTAAACTTAAATATAGATTTATGTTAAATATAGATTCCGTGTTTATATTAAATATGGATTATTTCCTCACTGAAGAAAGTCTTATCAAATGCCATTCTGCAAATACCAATGAGAGATCCATTTTGCCTATGAAAAACTGAAGGTTCTTGGTTTGAATGAAATGTCTGTTTGTATAGTACAACCACACAGCCTGTGTCTTTTGGTTGCTTCAGCCTGGATGAGCTGTAGACACAGCGTAGTCTTGTCTTTGCAGTCTCCCATGGAGTGCTGAGGTCAGGGGTTATGAGTGTGACACACAGACACAACCTGAGTGTTAGGCTCTTCTGAAGATCCTTTTGTTGTTCAGTGGAAAACTGAAGGCTTGCCATTTGCTGATCTCGCTCCCCATCAGACCTTGTTTCCATGGCAACCCTGTCAGGGTGGAGGAGACAAGCCAATCAAGAGGGGAGAGCATCTCCCTCCCTCCCCCTCTCTCTCTCTCACACACACACTGTGGTACTGCAGACCATTCCAGGCTGTGTTGGAGAGGCAGAGTGTGAGGCACCCCGTACAGTGGAGAAGTGCTGTCCTCCATTTATCCACCATGTCCTCTCCCTCTAACTGCACTTAACTCAGTCCCTCCTCCCAGGAAGCTGCTCTACCAGACAGACTAAGTGGAATGCCAAAATGGGTTGTGGAAATTCCTCTGCCACCAACACCACAGCAGCAGGTGAGTGTGTGTGTGTGTGTGTGTGTGTGTGAGAGAGAGAGAGAGAGAGAGAGAGAGAGAGAGAGAGAGAGAGAGAGAGAGAGAGAGGGAGTTTGTGTGCTGTTTGAGAGCAACAGTGTTTTGTGTAAATGTATACATTTATAAATACACTCTGTAAATTATGGATTCCTAAATGCATTCTGTGTGTGTGTGCATGAGTGTATCTGCGGGTGAAGTCGGTGCAGGTGTAATGCTGTGTTTACCAAGAAGTCTTTCTGGAAGTCGGCATATCTGAAACATTGTCCCCCAGAGAGTCTATATGGTTGACTAGTGTCGTGTATGAGTCACATTTGAGATTTTATAGCTCCCAAGTCAGTTAGCACCTCATGGTGGTAGGAGGCCTGACATGAAGGAGGATGTGTGTGATTCCTTGGCAGTTGGCAGGTGGAAGTCACCCAGTTATACACCAAGTCTTATTCAGCGATGCACACTGGGACATTTTGGTTTTGAGAGAGGACAAGCCTTCTAGAAGGGTATACAACTGGTTTTTGTGGTTACACGGTTTAATTTATTGGGATGTGCGTGTGTATGTGGTCATTCTGGTCTCCATAGCCGTATATGCATTTGGTGCCCAGTACACACTGTTCCCAGAAGTGAGTATCTGTCAGTGACTCCCTCCACTCTACAGATGTCCTTGTCTTCCCTCTGCCGTCCTAGCCCGCTGTTTGTCTTCTCTCACCATCCATTGATTCAACTTCAAAGGCCCAAGCTGGTGTGGCAAAATAAAATCTCTTAAGTGATTACGTTCTGCTATGATCTGCCATGGTTTGTAGCAGTATCTTGATGTCATGGGGTCATGTGTTGCCTTGGTGATACAATAACAGCTGAAACCTTTCTGAAGCACAATTGCTGTTCATTCTTAGTCATGCTGAACAGGAAGGCTCTCATGCAGTGACCTTATCAGTCCCAACCAACCTGTTAAAAACACTGCCATTCATTCACCAGAAAGCCTGGAGTCCACCTGCTTCAGAAACATTTCTTAGCCCTTGTATCCCTTACACAGGATAGCCTGGGCACCTTGTCTGAGCCTCTACAAATGACAATTTTTATTTTCTCACTGTTTTCAACCCACAAAGTCTGAGGTTTACGTCTGATCTGGAGTGTTTTATTCTGTTGTACATCCCATCAGATACTGTGTATGCTGTACTTGGAAACCATTTAGAGTTTATATGAGCGAAGACAAAGACTCTTCAGACCCTCTTTGGAGAGGCAAGGCTCTTCAAGTTTCTCAGTCATGACAGAGGCCCCAGGCACTGTGACTTGATCAAATAAATGCATTTGCACATTTCCAGGCCTGGCAGCGACGCTCTGGGTCCTTCCTGTGGTAGCGATCCGGGTGGTGTGTGAACAGGCACGCTGTTGTAAGAGCTTCCGGTCCCACACGGGGCTGAGTGGAGTCGCTCTACAATCTCACATTTATAACTGCAGGGCAGAACTGCCCACCAGGGTTTCAGTCAACTCGATGGACTCCACAAAATAAGTGTGGTTGAATTAGTGAGTATATGCAGCATATCGCCTCAACAAGTCCTGCACTACTGCTTCTTTGTACACTTTCAGCAGGAAGTGCACATTACTTATGATGATTAAACAATGAGACCAATACTTAATCTTGATTCCTTTTTAAAACATTTGAATACCATTTTCTTTATATCTATATTTTCATTGCATTTCTGTTTGTATTTTAATTCTGTACGTTATACAATTTACTGAACTCTTATTACATGCTTACACAACACTCCTGAACCACAGTAGATTGGACGCTTGTACTCTGAAGAACAACAATAATCTTGAACCTTAACAATCCAATATCCTTGATTGCACTGAAAAATGCAACTGCTGGCACATTTTGCTGATGGTAACCGGTTAATGTATTGGAGATCCAGGCCTCCCATATTTTGAGGGCTTTTGTAAGTGCCAGTAGCTCTTGTTGGTGAAAGTGTAGTTGGCTGGACTTGTTTCACAGTAGCCACATAATGAGAATGCAGTGCTCTACCCTATAAATCAGTGTCAAGACTCCACTCACTGGCACAAGAGACTTTGTGAGTCGGGCTGGGGACAAGTCTAGAGGGCCTGTATGAGGAGTCCTTCACCTGCTATTCAGTTCAGACAATACCCCACACACACACACACACACACACACACACACACTCAATGTGCTGCAAGGGTACTTTTTACAGAACCAATTATATTAATAGTATATTTTTGGTCCCTGCACAGGTCCTGCTGAGACTGCTAAAGATGTGTAAGTGTAATTTTTTTTTCTCTATTAAATATTAATATTGAAACTTTGAGAATTCTTCACTGCAAGTTCCAGACCCCATGCGTTGAGTATATTCCAGTATACTTAAAACACGAGATTAATCCTGTCACGGTCTTGTAACCATTAAAAGACCAAAAGTTGCCACACTATCCACGGCTGTTTATCAGTGGATACTGTGGTAAAGAAATGTTTTCGTTCCAGCGATGTGCCCATACAACTTCCAATATACGACCTAAGTGCTTAATTTGTGCGGGATCCTCCATGTCTCGTATTTGCGGCCTGCACTCATCACTGGGGCGGGATGATTTAAGCGGGCTTTACTGTGGCCACG
Source organism: Brachyhypopomus gauderio (assembly GCF_052324685.1). Taxonomy (NCBI): domain Eukaryota; kingdom Metazoa; phylum Chordata; class Actinopteri; order Gymnotiformes; family Hypopomidae; genus Brachyhypopomus; species Brachyhypopomus gauderio. The sequence continues at coordinate 29,439,265 of NC_135215.1, read as the reverse complement.
TAAGCGTAGTTGAAACTTGAAGCACGTAACTTGATATCCGTAGCTAGCTAAAATATAACATCATGAAATTGCCAAATACTGATTTATCTTATTTATTTACGTTAAGCCCTAGTTACCTTTTAAGTTCGCTGCCCCAAACTGCCCTCCTTATCGACCGTTTACGAAACAGAAAATCTTCCGCAACACCAACATTGGTTGTAAAGGTTGCTAAGTAGCGAATTTAAATTCATATCCATCCTATTTTAAAGAACCCTAATATCAACCCGTTTTGTGTATCAAAATGTTAATGTGTGCACGCGAGCTTAAAGCCTGGCAAATCTTACCCTTTTCAGTTAGTGGCTGTAGAGACAGGACAGTGCTGCTGACCAAGCCTGATTTATGGCAGACAAAGTCCATTACAGGCGAAGCTAAAGTTAGGTGAATCAAAACAAAACGACCCCTGTGTGCAATAGTGCACAACAACCCCAGTACTTGCTCACCCAGTAAATCTGTGGGTATTTGGACATTTTCTAAACTGAATTTGTGGGAGAGATATAGAGGCAGCCTACTCCAGCTTGTGTTCACTGCACTGGTAACACAGATGTTTGTGGTAGTGTTGGGCTGAGGAGCCCGAGGGCCTTGAACACACCCTGCCCAGTCCAGCGTTCACATCAGCACCACCTTGTAACCTCTGAGGCCCAAGACACTTTCCTCTAAATGCTGTTATGGGAACAGCTGCTTCTGGTCCAAACTCAAAATTGATTATAAAATATAAGTTAATCAAAACAAACTGGTAAGGAACACAGACTGGAGAATTGAATAGAGTTGTTTAGAAATGGAGTGTTTTGCTCAGAGTTGCACTATGGTCCTGTTTTGTATTTGTCTGCAGATCAACACACTTGAGGTCTGGGACATCGGGTTATCCTCATACAATGAATGTATCATTTAGCATTTAATTCTTTCAATCATATTACCAAAGTGTGATAACTTTCATGGCACAGACCTGACAGACCAGTGTCTCCTCTGTCCTGTGTTTGTGTAGACAATTATGTGTAAAACATAGCCCACCTTTTGGATATAAAGTGATGAAAAATCTAAAATGAGATCTTTTGTAACAGGACAGAAGAGCCATCACAAGATGAGAAAAGGAGGTCAGTGAGGTGACTTCTTTAACAGCTTCAACTGTGTGTGTGTGTGTGTGTGTGTGTGTGTGTGTGTGTGTGTGTGAGAGAGAGACAGACAGAGAGAGAGAGAGAGAGAGACTGAGACTCTGACTGTAAAACCTTTTGTATTGTTTCCTGTAGGAACTATGGTGGAGTTTATGTGGGTTTACCAACAGACATGCCCACAGTAGCATCCAGCCAGTCTAAGTCCTCCCAGAAAGGTAAGCCACTACAATCACTGCTGTTTAACAGTGTATTGGGGAATTGAGACAAAGCTTCAAGATAACTCCGCAGCTTGAAACTGGGGGGCATTACCTCTGTATTATACAAGCCCAGATAATAGACACTGTGGTGACTGGGAAGTCCATATTAGTGTTTTGCTTCACTTCAGATAAGTTGGTAACTGGTAAGCCTGAAACTATTACCACTAGAGCTGGAATGGGGACACAACCAATTTTTAAGATCCTTTATATACATATATATTTGATGGACATCTTTCTTCTGACAATTCATACTAATGAGGTTTTCCTGCAGATTCCTCTCCGAATCTGGACCCATAAACGGACTCTACACGGCTTTGTCTTTGTCTTTTTTTATTTTGTACACAAGTTAGAAATGACATGGACTGTTGAACCAGTGCAGAAGCAGGATTGTCAGGGTCTTACCGAGCCATGTTCCATCTGTTTGGTAAATGAGGTTGGGCTAAAGACCCTAAAATATTTGTATGAGCTGTATGTACAGTGACATTTCAGAATTACAGGAGATTAAATGTTCCTGGACTTCTCTGAACCAGATGCAGCTAATTAGTATTTTCATAATACCACAGGGCATGAAACCCTGTGTGTGTGTGTGTGTGTGTGTGTGTGTGTGTGTGATCTCCACCTCGCATGACCCATCACCATCTCTTCAATTACTTTTTAAAAGGGTTCCAGGGAAGATCACACAGGTTTGTCAGCCTTTTGTGGTTCACGAGTCCACCGGTTGGAGGCATCTGCTAAACCTCAAACCACTCAAATCTGAAATATTAGATTTAATCAATTTACGTCCATTCTGATGGGTCCTTTTGTTCTTTTACAGACTAGCATGTCCTTGAAGTAACAGCAAGAGACCATAATACAGGTGGGCCAGATTTGACTGCATTTCCCTTTTGCAAATTGCTTAGAGAAATTACAGTGGTTGAGTATCAACATAATTATCCAATTTCAGCTGGTATGAATTTTCCATCTCTTGTGGATTGCTGGAAACGTAAGCAAAGGACAAGCGGCTTTTTGTGGATTGGCGGATGAGCAGAATAGTGTCTGAAGAGTTTTTGTTCAAATGATCCTTGGGTGACCTCGCGGCCTGCAGGGAGTGGTGCGCGATGTGGATCTCCAGGAGCTGTTGCGGGCTCTCTTCTAGGAGTACGGGAGCCTCCGCTCTCTCGTCCTGTCTGTTCCCGCCAGCAGAGAGGCTGTTCGTATAAGAAAAGATGTCTCCGGTGTTAAAACTGCACTGGAGTCAATATGGTAGGGCATTTATCGCTCAGGAATGTGCCTGAACTTCGACCGCAATGAAGTTGTCAACATCCAAACCTCTGATCAACTCCAGGTCTCTGCAATAAAGGACTACCATGCATCTACACTCAAGTTTGTGGGATATTAGGTTTATAGAGAATTCTGACACAGTTGTAACAGTTGTACTTTGATGTTATTGTATGGAGGGAATTAGTTAAGACATACTGACCAGATTTTATGTAGTACGGACTTAAGCTGTCAGATGAAGCAATTTATCACCATTTATTGCCAAATGAAAATTACATTACTACAGTAGTTACATATTCTATAATTGTTCGATACATGATCACCTCGGTACATTATGTTGGATTAAATATCAAATACTAAGGTCAATCCTTTAGGCCTATATACACTGTTTTGCTATACTAATACCATTTTAAGAACAGGACTTGCAACTAAGTTGAAATGTTTCTGTACATCAAAGATTGTGCATGATGGCAAACATAGTCTCTCTATGTACACGCAAGTGCTCATTTGTTCCATGGTTGAGTTTGCTAAAAAGCAAATGGTTTTACAAGTAGTTTGGGTACGGGTTATGTAAGCATAGCTTATATGGAATGATGAATGTATTTCTGTGTTTTTATAGCCTTGGGTGGAAGCAGAAGTAAAAGTGTGAAACTTCAAGAGTATTTTAAATGATTTAAGGTCTGCTTAAAATACGAAAAACCAAATTAAGAGTACCAAATGTTGGAAGAGAGTCCAACACGGTAGTCATACACGGTGCATTAGTCTGCAAAGGTAAAGAAGGGGTAATCTCTGCCCAACATCAGTTACTTGTGTTGAAAGGAGCACTGTCTCTCCATTTCCCTTTGCATAGACTGCAGTCCAGGGGCTGTAAAGAACAATTAGCCCATTTTTCTGGAACGTATAGCTACCTAAGGCAATATTAGAAGTTGCATATACTATATACTGGATATTATCTGAGGTGCAAGTTCAACCATAACTAGCTCAATCGTTTCTTTTCATTTTAGCAGACAGCAACAGCACCTGCTGTGCTTATAACGAGGAAAGCAGCAAACTGTAATTGTGCAATTACTCTGGCCTCTCCACAGAAGGGTTAGAGACTCTGGCGTGGTGAAGGAGAGCTCCCTCAAGCAGCTACAGCAGCACTGCGGTTGTGTCTAGCTGTATGCAGATCTTTTGAGGAAACTAAATTTAAAGTATGTCCTACCGACTGTTGGTGTAGGCGAGAATGGGAGCACCCATCCATACCAGTAGTTGTGTATATGACTGCAGAGAGCAGGGAATATTATAACCACTGCATTAATAATAGTAAACCTGTAAATTAATGGCAAATGGAAAATCTAAAGTAGTCTTTAAGATGTTGATCATAAGATCTGCTGTCCATTGGTACCTGGTATATGACCAGGTACGTACATCTTTAGAATATATTCTCATGTGTGCCAAATGTACATTTTGATGGTTATTCAGGATTACAGTCTTTCCAACTAAAAATATGTGAAAATGTGAAGAGCAAAAAAAAGCACATGGATGAGGGCACATATAATTATGTACACCAAGGCAACTTTGCCCCAGATTCTGTGTCACCACTGGACAGCTGTCCTCTGGAGGCTGGTGTATTAAAGGAGCAGATCAATGAGCAGGCTAGTTTTCCACAGAGTAAGAGAGAAGCGGTTCTCCCTAGCGAGGGCGTGAACGCCCTCTCTCGTCTCTAGTGGGCTCATCAGAGTGTTCCGCTAGCTAAGCTGGGTAACGGAGGGAGCCCATCCGGAGCGCAGTAACAAGATGTCCAGGGACGGGGAGGAATGGGCCCGCGCAGAATGGGAGCAGCTGGGAAAATAACCGCACCACAGCAAAAAATAGTTCACCACAAGTTCAAGCAGAGATTAGGAGATTACAGGGGGAGTGCGCACGTGCACCCACATACGTGAAGTGTGAACAGAAGGAAACGCGGTACCATGAGTACAGATGGGTAGAGATCATAGGATCTGATGAGTAAATTTACGATGTACATGGCAAAACACAACCTCTACTACCACACTCGCCTCCTCCTGCCATCTGCCTGCCGCGTGCTTCTCTGTTGTCATCGATCAAGATGGGCATTCGTCTGTCCCAGCACTGCCTTTGCTCTCGCCATTAAAAATCTGGTCTGATGTGAGTGGTGAGTGAGACACAGGTCACATTCCGTGTAACGAAAGCAATACATACTGTACAGATATAATGGAAGACTTGATATATATAATACATAGTATTTAAGGAAAAAACACTTTAATCACAGAAGTTGACGTAAGACAGTAAACTGCTTTTTCACATTTGTGCAGTAGGTGTCACTATTGGTCAAATAAATCCTCGGTGGGTTTTTTCTTAATCTGTAAACTTAGTCTTGGATTAAAGCAATGCTGGGAGGAATAAAAATGTTCTGCAGTGAAACTACACATGTGAAATGTTCCCCAAGACTCTCAGCTTGCTGATACATAAATACAGCAGAGAAGCGTATAGTTAAATCAGTTCTGATTAGCAGTAATCACTGGCTTCAGCTAATCTAGCTAAATAGGTCTTTCTGCAGTTTTAATCACTGCCCAAACCGAGGCAGACAACATTACACACTAATCAAGCTACTCATTAGCACAAGATTAGACTTCTGGTCTCAATGTGGACACCAGGCAGACAGAAGGAGCAGAAACAGCTGGGAGGTGTTGCTCACATTTGCCTGATTCATCAGACGCCATTCATTGTTGTGACTACAGTATGCATTAAATATGTGTTACATATAGCCTACTGTCTCAGGGTACTAAACTTTAGCTTTAAGCTCTGTGTTAAAGTAGAATTGACACAAATGACAATCTTTAGTTAGTTGAAGGAAATAAAAAAACTGCATTTTCTTTGCCGGTCAAAAAAGTGGCATTTTTTTAAAGGTTAACGCAGCATATAAATGAGTTGTTTATTTATTTATTCTTCACAGATGCCTTTCTGTGAGTACAGGGAATTGGGTTTGATTGTGTAAAACTAATCTTGGAGTTGATTGTCTCTATTGTTTTAATATTGTTTTCTGATTTACCATTTTTTTAGGTTGTCAATGAAGGACCATATTTCATTAAATCTTTAATAGATTTTTACTTTTTAACATTCTGTTGTGGCTCTCGGCTGTCCTGGGAACGCCTCAGTAACCCCCCAGAAGAGCTGGAAGAGGTGGCTGGGGAGAGGGAAACCTGGACCTGTTTGCTTAGGCTACTGCCCCCACGACACGGACCCGGATCAGTGGGTGAAAATGGATGGATGGATGAATGGATGGATGGATTCTGGTGTGGTTTGATAAATGTGATGAGATTATAAAAGAACGGGCTTGTTTCTCTCTCCATACGTGAAATACCACTGCTTGAGCCAGAGGCAGTAGTTACTGATCTCAGATAGGAGCCTGAGTTGGGGAAGAAACTACTTGGCACATTATTACCGTTCTCTATAAAACCCATGATTTTTTAAACACTCTGAATCACTTTAATATTTGAAATGAGAAAGACTCTTTGCCACCATCTCCAGTTTCGCATTACCACCAAGCCAGGAGGTTCAAGGCTAGCGTTTGCTTTCTCCCACGTGTGTAGCCAGCCACTGCATTTGGGCTGTAATGAAATTTTAATCTGTGCAATCATCCTAAACTATGTTAATGGGTAGGTACTTGTTCTAGGAGCACTGTTCAAAATGTGTAATTGTGGAATTGTCCACCAATGACAACGGTATCCCATAGGTTTTAGTATATTTTACAAGAATCTGGAAAAGTTTTAGATTTGTTTATGTACATTTTGTCAAAAGGGATTATTTATTACTTTTAGGGGAAGGTAGCTTGTCTTGTCTATGAATCTGGCATGAATGGTCCTTTTTCTGCCAAAAATAGTGCTGACACAAATTAGTTTCAGGCCTTTCTGTGTACCATTTTCATTTAAATACATTTCCTGGGTGTTTGCCATATTTAGGCTTCATGTTACATATTTCTACATTTTTCTTCAGTTCCCTGCAGTACTGTTTAGGGACAGATTCAAGTTCAAAAACATAAGAGCATCAACACCTTCCCACTAAAGTTTTTCACAAAAGCACCGATGCATCTGTCTAGATTTACGCCCGTTCCGGTTTCATTCCCGTTATCCCTGTGTTCTTTCCATCTCAAAGCATGTCGTGCCCGGACCCACAGCGAGCCTTTCAGTGGCCCAGGGCTCCACGCCACACTCCGTATGCTTCCAATTACAGACAAAAGCGGCGAGGCCCGTCCCTCACAACATGTGGTTCCGCTTAGAGCAGGTGAAACAATGTAGGAAAATAGATCCGTCATTCGCCGCATTCCAGAGGTCAGGAGAGAGCAGTGTTAAATCATAGCGGGCTAATCCCAGAAAGGCTCGGGGAAGAGGAGGAGAGCGGAGGCGGAGACCACGTTGGCCTTAATGGGTATAGCACTTCAAAGCTCTGCAGGGGCCTAACGGGACTCCTGCCCCATGGTCCCTGGTATCAGTATCATCGTGGATCTTATTTATTTATTTCTTTGGCAATGCGAAGAGAGTGGAATTCCTGTTATGCTTACTGCTGGAGAACCTGCAGCTTATTCCAGGCCCGACCCCCCCTGGGTCTGGCCTCCCAGGTGGTTCTCCTCAAAACATCTTAGGAAGTATTTAATTTGATTTGGGGTGAGTATGGAAGGAAGGGGTTTTTTAAAACTCTCAGTCCTGAAGCTTAGCTGGATGTTGGTGTGTAAGGCATCACTTATGTGCTGTTCCACACATGCTGAATGGAACGGGAAAGAAGACGTGCATTTTCAGTGTATGCTAGCCACCGTCCCCACGTAACTACGAGCTCCTCTTCAGGCTGAAGGAAGGCCACAGCTAAACACGGAAGCCAGCCTTTCCGCTATAGCATTTATTCTTTTATGGGTTGTGACAAACGTACTTGTTCTTTTTTAGACGTCTTACTACTGTAAGCATATGTGCCATGCTGCCTCACAGGTGTTCATGTCTATACCAGCAAGTCACAAACATCCCCAGACGCTCCGTCCAATTCATGGTTAAGCCAGATGAACTTGAGATCCTGCTGAACAGGCTTGATAGGATTTGAAAGTGCTGCGGGCTGCGGTGATGATTAGCATGTTGCAGACAAAGTTACAGCAACTAACCTTTTTCATATGTGCCAAATAGCATAATGAGAAACACAAAGGTAGTATGGAGTCAAAAGAGGCAGCCATGCTACCCAAACTAGGCCACCCCCCCCCTTCAAAACAGCCACCCCACTGTCAGTGGCCTCTGAAGGCATGCTCCCCCTCCCCTTGCATTCCGTGGTCCGCTCCAGGTTTTTATACTCATGTAAAACCAGAAATTAAAGTTAACGTTAATTTGTTCTGCAGTCTATTTTCTCTTTAGGCTAATGAACACAAGGAATGTGCCTGTTTCCTCAAAAAAAACAAAAAAAAAAAACAAAAAGACAAGGTCTGTTCTTATTGGCCTACCTAAACGAAGTCTGTTCTTATTGGCCAGCCTAAACGAGGTCTGTTCTTATTGGCCTGCCTAAACTAGCGGCTTTTCTTTATTTTTTCATTTCACTGGTAATAGGCGGAGGGTAAAGAATGGGGAGCGTGTTGGATGTAGTGTTCTAAAATGTGTTTTTATAAGATCATGAATAGCTGGCCACTTTGATTGCTGATTGGACTTAATATCAGGAAACAGAACATTATAGGCCATTAGGCTTGAGTTCCACAACTGATTACCCCATAAGCATGCCACAATATTAAACAGTAATACATTTCTCTCTCTTTCTCACTCTCTCTCTCTCTCTCTCTCTCTCTCTCTCTCTCTCTCTCTCTCTCTCTCTGTGTGTGTCTCTGACTCTGTCTGTTTCACTTTCTCTGTCTTACTCTCTCTCAGTCTCTCTGTCTCTATGTCTCTCTGTCTCAGCCTCTCTGTCTCTCTCTCTTTCTCTTTCTCATTCAGTCTCTCTGTCTTTCTCATGCTCATGGTCTCATTCTTGCCATAGCATCTTATTTTACTTAAATGGCATGGTGAAATACTTGTACATGTCTAGGTATATTAGAAACCAACACCAGGCTGTTTCTTGAATAATAGTCTTCTGCAGAGTTTAGTTGGTATAAGCTAATACACCTGGATGTTTGTAAGCTTGAGGGTAAACTCTGCAGGAGGTGTAAATTATCCATGGGCATCTGCTTGCATAAGACAATAATGTAAGCCATTCTGAGCCATTCTGTTGTTCAAACCTATGGCCTCTTATTGTTCTGAATTAATTTGACTTTAAAAAATAAAAAAATTTTTTGGTTTTACAGTGCATTCTTCTTTGCACAAATCCAATTTAAAAAGCTGATGACGTGATTCTTTCAGCAGACACAGTGCTAGACGGTGTTTGTGATGCCTGGATCTAAAGAGTTAACCACAGCCATATATCATGCTGTTTGTACAGCGTCAGTGCCACCACTTTAAGTGGCCGAATTTGCCACTTGAGGTAGGTGTTGATTCATGTCTGACACTCCACTGGGCTTCAGTGTGATTAAAATGTAACGTATATGGACTTAATTAGGTGATTTCTACAAACCACACTCAGATTTCTGAGGCTGTATTTGAATAGTTTTAACGAAACTAGACCAAGGATAAAATTATTTGGGGTTATGAGCCCTTTTTATTAAATGTTATAAGTGCACAGGGTGATAAAATGCACAAATTATTACCTTTAAAAAGTACATAAATAAATGAGTGTTACTATTTATTGTTTTCATGAACATCATATTTGTCTCCTACCAACATTTGTAGAAGATTAAAATTAAAATCACAGTGTGTTCTACAGTAATCCAACAATTGCTATTAAAATCATAGATTGTCTGTGTTATAGTATTTTGCAATAATCCAATGATTAAATCAGATTAAAAACATTAACACACATTAATAGCCCTTTTTGTGGCACAGGAAAAAAACATATAATCAATCATTTTGGCTCATTTGGTTTCATGTATACTGGATTGAAACTCAGAGGAAGCACTTTTGAGAATAAAGAGAATTAACTCCTTTATTGTGGGCAGTGAAATGATGCTTGAAAACCCCTTTGAACACAGTGATTAATAGTCTCGTTAGTGAACGTAGCCTTGTGTGCTGTGTATTTGATTTCCTGCACAGATTTGGGGAAGGCACCATGAACAAGGCAAAGAACAGTTTTCAAAAGAACCAGAACCCTTGTACCATTGAGTGTTGAGTGAGCACAGGGAACATTCAGGCTCGCACTGAAATGTCAACAAAATAAGATGAATAACAACCAGTTTCTAATTTCCTTTCCTCATTAAAATAATGCGCACAGTGGCACAGGTTTCACTCGAATGTTGCAGATGAAACTTAGGCAGTTGTGAACTAAATGTCTACCAAATTTATTTTGTTAAACATAATCCTGTCCTGAGAAATACCCAAAGTAATATGTGTAACACTGTTTTTTTTTTTCTAGTTTAGACATAGCCAGTTCCCTCCCCTCATACCATGTCCCCTATCAAATCACTAAGTGCTGCTGCTATCAGGGAAGGGACAGGGCTGTCAGGTGCTGACAGACACACACAGACACTCCTCAATCTTTTGGAGCTACAGCTCAAGCTCAGTGGACGAAATAACGTGCATGGAGGCCCGTGATTGGCCAGTTTCTGTTGTATATGGGGTCAGGGTCTGTGGTTGTAGTTGACTAAGGAGAGTGCATATGCCATCTCTCCTTGAGAGCATGCTCAATTTTGCTCTCTTGGGCTCCTGCCAATGGATGGCCAGCTGCAAGCCATTTTCTGATGTGTTTTTTTTATTATTATTCACTTGGAATCAGCTGTTGAATCATTTCACTACGTTTGATTGCTATAACTTGAAAATAAAAGGAGTTATATCGGGTGAATTCATGTTTAGTTGTTCTATCATTAGTTTAGTTCTATCTGAAGGTGATTCCTATAGGAGGATGAATAAAGAATGTGTGGTGGAAAATAAAAGGATGTTTAGTGAGCTGCCAGATGCAGGAGGTGGCCTCACTCAGGGTTGCTTTGATCTAGTTTGGCTGTGGATGTATGTAACAAGTGTTTCCATAGAATATGAACAACACAGTGTCCAAATAAAGTGTCCCAATTAGACCTGTGCACCTTTTGCCACACTTTCATGTTAATTTACACTGGAAGGCTGTGCATAAACAATATAAGGATATACTGGTATTGGGTACACCAGTATGGAAGACTGGCCTCTTGTGGTGGCCTCAGCTAGCGGTTTACTATTGCATCAACTATCCAGCTCTTTGTGTGCATATATGGATAATACAGCCATGTACAGTTCAAATCCAGAACAGGATCAGCAACTTCACAAAGTCTTGACCACACTGAGGATTATTAGATTGAGGTCAGCAAAGAGAAATACTTCTACAAACGCAGCTGAAATTCCTTGGTCACATCACCAACATTTTCCCAGTTGACAGACTCTATTATCCAGAACAACTTACAATTTCAGTCATGCTACAGAACTCTTATAAGTACAGCCACGGGCAGAGTCAAACACTTAAAATATCTGGGGCTTAGAACCATGCTCACCTCTGAAGACTTATTTGCCCATTTGTCAGAACTCCAGGCAACAATAACTAGCTAAAACTTCCACGACTTCTTTTGGGGCTTAAATCCCATAATGCCACCACACCACACCCCCCCCCCCCCCACCCTCACACCCCACTACGCCCCTGGGTACATCATAGAATACTTGGATTGGGTTTGAATAAATGGCATTAGGCCATACATCAAGAAAATAAAAGCCATAAGAAAAATTCCAGCAATCTAGACAAAGCTGTAACGAATCTACCAAACATGTCACGTGTGTGGTCTAGTCTTAGTAACATTCATAAGATGGAGATCTTCTAATATGTAACAGATAACGGTCAACGGATCTCTGGACAGTAGTTTGAGGATTTTCCAGCAGCTTATGATATTAAGCATTTTACCATTATCCTGCATTTTCCATAAGTGAAACGTTCTCAGCCAGAAGGATTCTTTTACGGCCTACAGAGGGATTCCAATTCAGAGGTTATGTTCCATCCCAGTAGATGTTAATTGAAAACACCCTTTTCAGCCCTAGAGGAGAAGCTTGCTCTTCAGTGAGCAAATATCACTTGAATCAAAGCAAAATGTGCCAAAGTGAAGATCACCTAGAAACAGTACTGCAGCAAAAGTTACTGTAGTTCTAAATTACTACCAGAACTAAAATCTGTAGATTTAGTGTCAGTTTAAGTTAATGGCAAGAAAGGTTGGACAACTATGCACAGTTCTGAAGAAGCCCATCAATATCCAGGTGCACCTCAGCTTCACAGAAATGCTGCTCTTAGCAGAAAGGAGAGGATTTCTTCTGGCACATTTATTTTCTCAAACAGTACCTGAGGAGGGGGAAGAAATTACAGTAGAGATGATTGAAGGCAATCACCTACAGACTGCCGAGCCAAAGAGAGAACCGATGGAACCTTCTGCAGTTTTCACAACATCAAAAGGCAGTCATAAAGCAACCAACCTACTTGAAAGTCTTGGGAGTTAGTTAGCTGATATCAGGCAGAATAGCCCTTGGTATGTGTGTGCAACTGGTAAATGCTGCAAATGTTCATGATACTGAGAAGGAAAAACTGAACTGGATGCCACAACATATAAAGAGTAACTGTTCATGGAATAACAAATAGCTTTGTTAGGAGTTAGGAGTAGTGTAGAGTTACCTTTAAGCTTTGGCTAATTATGCAAAGTAGTTAGACTCTTATCAACAGTTAGCATAACTACTAGCATTGTGATTTACATTGAACAGCAGCACAGTACAGAATTTTGTTTTGTGTGCCCCAGGTCTATATGTGTTAATTGTTGTACATGGTACATTGTACGTCTCTTTAATGGGTTCTTACTGCTGGAAGTTTTCATTCATATTGCATAGTGTCAGAACTGTTAACTGATTATGAACAATGCAACGTTTTGGATGCTGGAAAACCACCTTCAGCCAACCAGAGTTACAGTCAAAATGGAATTTCATATTCCACAGATTCCATATACTGTATCTGTTCCCCTCGATATGCAGTGGGGTGAGGTTGACGTACCCCCATCACACGCTGGTCAGCAACCAGCAAGTCACACCCACTCCAGTCATGCATCCCAGTCACTTCACTGTTCTCAGTCACCCAGTTATTGATTTAGTTCCCTCACCTGTTGCTCATCAACACAGTCCTGTTTAACTGCACAGGTCATTCTAACCGGAGCTTTGCATTAGCCTTGCCAAAGACTAATACATGGCTCTTTCCTCTTTCTTCCATTTTAAAACAAAATATTCTCTTCATACGAATCTCCATTGGCTGGTTTGGTTTATTTATTTGTTTAATCTACTTGATACATGTAATCCTCATCACACATAAAGAGGTAAACACTGAAACCAACAAATATCAGAAATATCTGAACCAGAATAAATAGAAATGACTGTAGTCAGTTCAGTTATTCTTATTCTTTTGCAAAGGATCACACTACATAAACTTAATTTTTCGATATTAGTAGTTGATTCGTTGCTATTTAATTATTGTAAATAGATTTTTACCTTCAGTAAATCTGATGTTTCTTAGCACACTACGTTGCCACATGTGCACCTACCCTTCAAAAATCCACATTTATTAACCCCTATAAACACCTTCACTCCGTTCTGCTCATTCCTGTACGCTCCCCTCATGATAATGCGTGGATAAGGGCAAAAATCCAAACATGCCATAGATGATGGTGTGAAGAGATGCCATTGTTTTTGACAAAAGGTGCCCTTTCTCCAGATTAACATGAGAAGTAATGGGTACTGAGATTAAGATCATACGCAAAAGCCACAGTTGCCTGCGTGGTCCACCAGAGGCATTACAGATAATGAGATGAGACGGATGGTGCAGGATCCTTGAACATTTATACTAATAATAATAATAATAATTATTATTATAATTATAATAATAAGTTATTGTGTTGGATTACACTGTGTACATACCAAACCAGAGCAAACAAAAAACCTCTACAACATGACCTAATTCTGACATTTTAGTTCTTCATCGATTCATCAGAGGTGTTTAGTTCTATGAAGAATTTCGATACCAGAAATGGAGATGGTGTTTTTTTTTTTTCAGATAAGTCTGCCTCACTGTTATTTAAAACATTCGCTGCTTTGAAACTAAAATACAGGATGGTTATCACGCTAGACCCATTTTGGACCTAAGAAGGAGTGATTACGAGTGATTATACATTTGAATTATACAATTAAATCGCAAACTCATCCTGGTTTTAGTGTGGAGGGCTGGAGGCAACAGAACGGGTTTGGTGGGCCTCCAGAATGAAGCGGGCAGCATGGCTTCAGCAGTGGTGTGAGAGCTGACGTCAGAGGTGTCTGGGCCGCCATGCCAAACCTCACACGCTCCCCCGAGACGGCACTCCTCCCCCAGACCCATGCCCCCGGTGGCTTTGGCTCGCTGCTCTGCAATTGTGGGGACGTGGCAGGAACGTAGTTCAGATGGCGTCTCACGGATAGAGCAGGATCTGGGCACAGGAGCAGGCATGGCTGTGGCCAGCCTTAAAATAGTGTGTAGAAGGGCTGGCGTTTCCCAGCTGAGAGCAGGACGGAGCTGTAACAGGAACCTGGCACTCTTGGCACGTGTCTGACATTACTGGGGCGGAAATGGGAGAGATTGACCCATTGCCCTCAGGAGATGGGAGTTTGAATCCTACTAAATCGCACTGCAATGGTTATGAGGTCGTAGGTTAGCAGTCTTGCATCCTGCAGTGTTGGACAGTTCAAACATAGGCAGTGCTGCACTGGCCCACAGTAAGGATAGCCTGAAATAAGTGTAATATGTATAAAGTCCACATTCACAAATACAAAAGCACAACTTTCAGCAGTTAAGAACATTACTGTTTTTTATTCTTTAAGCATTGTTTTATTCTGTGTTGAATGGATTATATAAGAAGGTGATCTGTGAGCTGTGTTTCATTTCAAAAGCAGTACTTATGCTTGGAGTGAGGACTGACCCTTGAACTTTGAACTGACGTGATAACAGAGTCAACGTTTACCACAGTTTAACATCAACATCAGCAGAGGTGTCAATTCCAGGTTCAGAAAGTAAAAGTGCTCACCAGGATTTTGCTCAAGCTTGCTAGATCTAATTAATGCAATACAGATAGAATTAGTGGAATCAACACAATCCAGGAAGCCTGAGCAAAATCCTGGTGAGGACTTTTACTTTCTGAACCTGGAATTGACACCTCTGGCCACTGTTCTGACAGAGCGCTGCTTGATGAGCATTAAAACTACGGTGTGGCAATTAGGACTTGTAAAACTTCATTTGTTTCATCATACAGGTTAAATCAGAATTTATGTACTATGTGAAAATATGTGATTTTGAAGATTTGTGTGTGTGTGTGTGTGTGTGTGTGTGTGTGTACCTACACAAGATGCTATGTGTACCTTTGTCTATGACTACATATCCTTTAACTTCTCTTATCCTCTTATTATCTCTTCTGGTGCAGCATGACTATGGCGGTGCAGCCCCCAGCACTACGCCTGGGTAGTTCGCACCTGTTTGACCCTGACGTGGTCTGTTCTCACTCACACCTGTTTCACCTGCTGTCTGTTCTACTTGCTACATGGTTGCACGCTCCATTTGGTGAGGTTATTAATAGTTCTGTTTTACAGTGTATGCAGGTGATTCAGGATATAAGAACGCTTTGAAATGGGTTTTGGAACACTTCTGTCATGTAGTGAGACATGTAACATGAAAACATATCATAGCAGACAGCAAGGGGGCTTACGTGCTAGTCTGGGCCTGCATGAGATCCTTCCCAGTCTCCTCCATGTAATCTGATAGCTATCTTCACATGTAATCTCTGACCTTGCTCAGGCAAACCTGTCAGGATAAAACACTTTAGCAGGAGCTGCCGTCAGTTCAGTGACTTATGTAACTTTCTTTTTACCTCATGGCACACACATGCGGTTGTGACAAATTTGTTCAGCATATACGCTTCCCCTTTGAGAAGACACGGTGAAAAACGCTTAGCTGGGGGTGTGGGAAAGGATACACATGAGTGTAAAAACAGTTAGCACAGCCCTAGTGAGGAGAGTAGGCAGGCCTGTCTTCCAAACTGATACACAGAAGTTTTGCACAAATATGTTGAAAACTCTTTCTTGAAAAAAAAAACTTGAATCGTTCCTCATTGTTCCTTACAATTCAACAAAGTTACAGCTGTCACTTAAAGCATTCCTAAATGACTCTGGAGATATTTGGTGGTGGGATGATACAGTGACAGGAAAAAGGAAACTTGAAATAAATACATTGTCACCAGATATGTGAGAGCCTATGTAAAGACATCATTAGCATATTATTAGCTTCTCAATGTACACATGTCTGACTACTATCAAAGGCTTCTCCTACTTAGGTGGCATCTGCCTTTTATGATTCCATCCAGGAATTATTTCAAATAATAGAGCAAAAGGGCATTAATTGACCCAGAGAGCATATTCAGACATATCTTGCTTCAGTACTATTGGGAACAGAATACATACATGGCACTCCAGTTCCTCTGTTCTGACACTGTGCTCTCTCACACACTGAGGGCTTTATGCCCGTCTTGGCTGAGGCAGACGTGGCCGTGTGTGTGAGACGTGAACAGCCAGCTGCAGATATGCTGAGAGAACGACACAGGCCTTCATCTGCTCACTCCTGCCCCCCCCCAGCACAACGTCGACAGAAAGTAGGTCAACGAAACGAGCATGAAACCCTTTCCTGCTCCAGAGCGCCGCTAGCAAGGCGCCAAAACCAGCCTGTGTTTCCTGAGTGTGTGGAAGGGGGGATTCTGGCTTCGACCCTGAGCGAGCCAGACCTGAGGACAGGGGGCTAGGCGGGACTCAGACCCAGGAATGCACTCCACTCTAAGATGGTCCAGGCATGGTGGGATTGGATGCCTCAGAACAGAGAGGGGAATTAAAACCAAAAATGGAGGGAATGAAAGAGGCAGGGGATTGAAGGGGCAGGAGGGCAATAGAAAGCAGAGAATTCCTCTCTAATGAAGTCAAACAGGAGTCGCAGGGCTGAGAGGGGAGGGGTGTCAATCTGAGATCTAGCAAAGCACCTTGAACATGATAAAGACGGACTGACTCTTATTTATGGACTTGTCCTTCTCTCTCAAACTCCTTTCTTTTACTCCCACCAGGAATGGGAGAGAGACACCCAGAGAGAAATGGAGAGAGAGAGAGATGACTGTTTTGAATTACTTTTAGAACATCAGAACACATTGGGCCAAGTTTTGAAGCCCTTAAATAGACCTGGACAGTGCATCGCAAATAGTACTATTCACCCAACACACACACATACATACATGCCTGACTAAATGACTAAATGCATGTTCTTAATGGTAAGAAAAGGGCATTTTAATCTAATGGATATAAATTTGGGAAAAAGACGAATATAATTCTCAAAACACACACAATTTTAAAGGAACCTCCTCAGCAAACCCTCAGTTTTATTTCTGAACTTCTTGACTCTTCAGTTCCTGAAGTGCTCTGCATATGTGAGAAATGAGAGGCAATTAGCAAGACACCCCTTATAAAGGAATGGTTCTGCAGGTGGTGACCACAGACCTTTTCTCTGTTCTCATCTTTTCTGGCTGACCTTTTGGTCACTTTGTCAGTTCTCTCACCATAGAGGTAGTTGTCTACAACCCATAGAAGTTGCTTAGGTAGTGCAGCTCATCCAGGATGGCACAACAATGTAAGCTGTGGCAAGGTTTGCTGTGCCTGTCAACAACCCAGCAGCAGGACCACTAACTCCTCCTTTGTGCAAGGAGGAACAGGAGGAGCAGTGACAGAGGCCTGCAAAATAACCTCCATCAGGCCACTAATATCCATGTTTCTACTCAAACTCTCAGAAACAGACTCTATGAGGGTGGTATGAGGGCCCCACGTCCACAAGTGGGGCTTATGCTTACAGCCCAACACCATGCAGGGCGATTGGCATTTGCCAGAGAACACCAAGATTGGCAGATTCGCCATTGGTGCCCTGTGCTCTTCACGGATGAGAGCAGGTTCACACTGAGCACATGACAGAGTCTGGACACGGCGTGGAGAATGTTCTGCTCTGAGTTGTGCCCATGTTTTGTTGTTGGTAATAACTTAAATGACTACTTATACGTGAGTAATTCTTATTTTTAAGTAACAATACTTTTACCTGAGTACAACTTTTGGCTCCTCCTCCATTGTTTCCATAGAAATAAAGCCAAAGTTAAGAACCTCCAAAGGATCAATTAACAAATTTAAGCATATTTAAGATTCCAAATGCAACCTCATATTAAAGACACAATGTGTAGCCTTAAAGGACTCATATGTTACTCAGTTTGGCACTAGCTGTTTCATCTTTTCAGATCTTGGTCCTCAAGTTTTATCAGTGTTGCATTGTTCCTGCTGGAGGTGCCTTGTCCTCCATCAGAGTGAAGCACGCTGTCTACGAATGTCTGGGTGGGCTGGGAGAGACGTCTTAAGCGCAGGAGCTTTTGTTGCGTGTGGGGGACAACCTGAGATGCCCCATGTGTTGTTGTTAGTAATGGTAAAGGCAGTTAGGTAGTGAGGCAAGACAGAGGGTAGGTAAGGGTCCTCTGGGGGCATTACACTTCTGTCACTCCCCTACACAGTCTTGCTGCAGACAGCTTGTTGTCGGCTCCCTATTAACTTCACGCTGGCATCACACTGACTTTGGCTAAATACACAAGTGTTAATGTAGTTGTAATAGTCCAAACGTATCAGCCGTTCAGTCAAGTATAGCCGGACTTGGAAGCCTGACCACTGTTTCCCATAATTTGCAATCATCACTTCATAACAATCTAACCACAAACTGGACTAAACAAAACGGACCAGGCACAGCAAGGCATGTGATACATGATGAAAGCAGCATTTAAGAGGTGCAGCCATGTCTGATGGCCAATATAATGAAGACTGTGTTACACTGTCCCTAGCCATACGCTGGACTGTATGGGAAAAAGCACTATTAAATTAGGCCTTGGTTAAATTATCTTATTTAAAACTTACAGTAGATAAAGAGAATGCAAATGTGAAAGGGTGGGAAAGAGACTGAGGTGGGCTTTCTTATGCTGTCAAATCCATTACAGTTATACTTTTAATAATACGTCCATGTTTTCAATGGCTGTATTTTTGTATGTTGAGCATACATAGTTGTATTTGTGGCTGAAGTGAGTGATGGCTTCATCCTGATGCCTTATTCACCTCCTCTGTGTCTAGGACAGTCACGGCTCTCTGAGTCACAGTTCAGTCACTATTCTGTATAATATACTATCTATGTTATGTGGAGTAGAATTTTTAATTTGAGAATACTGTCATAGTTATGTGAATAGTAGTTCAGGAGTGAGCAGTAGAGTTCATCTACCTAATATGATTTACATTGTCTTTGATTTAATGTACTGGGAATTTGGGATCTTGTTCATTCACCATTTTTCACATTTCATTCATGGTTGCAGACAGCAGAGTTATATACGGTAACCTGCTTCAAAGGTGTTGCATTACAGATCACAAACTCAGCCATTCCAGATGGTTCTGAATAGCCTTTTGTCCTGCGTCCTCTCTGACTCTTGGTTCTTTGCTTCTCCATCCACACCTAATACAACCCAGTCTGGTGTGTTTCTCCACCCACACCTAGCACAGGCCAGTCTGGTGTGTTTCTCCCCCTACACCTAGCACAGGCCAGTCTGGTGTGTTTCTCCACCCACACCTAGCACAGGCCAGTCTGGTGTGTTTCTCCACCCACACCTAGCACAGGCCAGTCTGGTGTGTTTCTCCACCCACACCTAGCACAGGCCAGTCTGGTGTGTTTCTCCACCTACACCTAGCACAGGCCAGTCTGGTGTGTTTCTCCACCCACACCTAGCACAGGCCAGTCTGGTGTGTTTCTCCACCCACACCTAGCACAGGCCAGTCTGGTGTGTTTCTCCACCCACACCTAGCACAGGCCAGTCTGGTGTGTTTCTCCACCCACACCTAACACAGGACAGTCTGGTGTGTTTCTCCACCTACACCTAGCACAGGCCAGTCTGGTGTGTTTCTCCACCCACACATAGTACAGGCCAGTCTGGTGTGTTTCTCCACCCACACCTAGCACAGGCCAGTCTGGTGTGTTTCTCCACCCACACCTAGCACAGGCCAGTCTGGTGTGTTTCTCCACCCACACATAGCACAGGCCAGTCTGGTGTGTTTCTCCACCCACACATAGCACAGGCCAGTCTGGTGTGTTTCTCCACCCACACATAGCACAGGCCAGTCTGGTGTGTTTCTCCACCCACACCTAGCACAGGCCAGTCTGGTGTGTTTCTCCACCCACACCTAGCACAGGCCAGTCTGGTGTGTTTCTCCACCCACACCTAGCACAGGCCAGTCTGGTGTGTTTCTCCACCCACACATAGCACAGGCCAGTCTGGTGTGTTTCTCCACCCACACCTAGCACAGGCCAGTCTGGTGTGTTTCTCCACCCACACATAGCACAGGCCAGTCTGGTGTGTTTCTCCACCCACACATAGCACAGGCCAGTCTGGTGTGTTTCTCCACCCACACATAGCACAGGCCAGTCTGGTGTGTTTCTCCACCCACACCTAGCACAGGCCAGTCTGGTGTGTTTCTCCACCCACACCTAGCACAGGCCAGTCTGGTGTGTTTCTCCACCCACACATAGCACAGGCCAGTCTGGTGTGTTTCTCCACCCACACATAGCACAGGCCAGTCTGGTGTGTTTCTCCACCCACACCTAGCACAGGCCAGTCTGGTGTGTTTCTCCACCCACACCTAGCACAGGCCAGTCTGGTGTGTTTCTCCACCCACACATAGCACAGGCCAGTCTGGTGTGTTTCTCCACCCACACCTAGCACAGGCCAGTCTGGTGTGTTTCTCCACCCACACATAGCACAGGCCAGTCTGGTGTGTTTCTCCACCCACACCTAGCACAGGCCAGTCTGGTGTGTTTCTCCACCCACACATAGCACAGGCCAGTCTGGTGTGTTTCTCCACCCACACCTAGCACAGGCCAGTCTGGTGTGTTTCTCCACCCACACCTAGCACAGGCCAGTCTGGTGTGTTTCTCCACCCACACCTAGCACAGGCCAGTCTGGTGTGTTTCTCCACCCACACATAGCACAGGCCAGTCTGGTGTGTTTCTCCACCCACACATAGCACAGGCCAGTCTGGTGTGTTTCTCCACCCACACCTAGCACAGGCCAGTCTGGTGTGTTTCTCCACCCACACCTAGCACAGGCCAGTCTGGTGTGTTTCTCCACCCACACCTAGCACAGGCCAGTCTGGTGTGTTTCTCTCTCATGTGGAGTGGTAGATGGGGAGTAGGACAGGATGTTGGGTCAAATCAAATCAAATGTATTTATATAGCGCATTTCATAACACACGTTGTCACAAAGCGGCTTTACAATCGTATGAGCCCAGATCCCTAATGAGCAAGCCAAAGGCAACAGTGGCAAGTGAAAACTCCCTATGATGGTAATGGGTAGAATGTTTGGCAGGGTGTTTGGTAAGGTGTTAGGCAGAGTGTTGTGTAGGGTGTTGGTTAGGGTGTTTGGCAGGGTGTTGTGTAGGGTGTTTGGCAGGGTGTTAGGCAGGGTTTTGGTTAGAGTGTTAGGCAGGGTGTTGTGTAGGGTGTTTGGCAGGGTGTTGGTTAGGGTGTTTGGCAGGGTGTTGTGTAGGGTGTTTGGCAGGGTGTTGGTTAGAGTGTTAGGCAGGGTGTTGGTTAGAGTGTTAGGCAGGGTGTTAGGCAGGGTGTTGGTTAGAGTGTTAGGCAGGGTGTTAGGCAGGGTGTTGGTTAGAGTGTTAGGCAGGGTGTTAGGCAGGGTGTTGGTTAGAGTGTTAGGCAGGGTGTTAGGCAGGGTGTTGGTTAGAGTGTTAGGCAGGGTGTTGGTTAGAGTGTTAGTCAGGGTGTTAGGCAGGGTGTTAGAGTGTTAGGCAGGGTGTTAGGCAGGGTGTTGGTTAGAGTGTTAGGCAGGGTGTTAGGCAGGGTGTTGGTTAGAGTGTTAGGCAGGGTGTTAGGCAGGGTGTTGGTTAGAGTGTTAGGCAGGGTGTTAGGCAGGGTGTTGGTTAGAGTGTTAGGCAGGGTGTTAGGCAGGGTGTTGGTTAGAGTGTTAGGCAGGGTGTTAGGCAGGGTGTTGGTTAGAGTGTTAGGCAGGGTGTTGGTTAGAGTGTTAGGCAGGGTGTTGGGCAGGGTGTTGGTTAGAGTGTTAGTCAGGGTGTTAGGCAGGGTGTTGGTTAGAGTGTTAGTCAGGGTGTTAGGCAGGGTGTTGGTTAGAGTGTTAGGCAGGGTGTTAGGCAGGGTGTTGGTTAGAGTGTTAGGCAGGGTGTTGGTTAGAGTGTTAGGCAGGGTGTTAGGCAGGGTGTTGGTTAGAGTGTTAGGCAGGGTGTTGGTTAGAGTGTTAGGCAGGGTGTTAGGCAGGGTGTTGGTTAGAGTGTTAGGCAGGGTGTTAGGCAGGGTGTTGGTTAGAGTGTTAGGCAGGGTGTTAGGCAGGGTGTTGGTTAGAGTGTTAGGCAGGGTGTTGGGCAGGGTGTTGGTTAGAGTGTTAGTCAGGGTGTTAGGCAGGGTGTTGGTTAGAGTGTTAGGCAGGGTGTTAGGCAGGGTGTTGGTTAGAGTGTTAGGCAGGGTGTTAGGCAGGGTGTTGGTTAGAGTGTTAGGCAGGGTGTTGGTTAGAGTGTTAGGCAGGGTGTTAGGCAGGGTGTTGGTTAGAGTGTTAGGCAGGGTGTTAGGCAGGGTGTTGGTTAGAGTGTTAGGCAGGGTGTTAGGCAGGGTGTTGGTTAGAGTGTTAGGCAGGGTGTTAGGCAGGGTGCACGGCTGAATGCTGCCGTGAGGCTGTAACCACATTCTGCCCATGATCCTGTTTATATGGGACATGTGAAAACAGGCATGTCACATGTCAGCAGGGGCCCTCCTGTTCCGTCATGCGGTAGTAATGAGCACTAAATGTGCCAGGTGTGAAACAGCCACCTGGAAAAACATGGCTGCAGGAGATCAGGGTCATTACAGAATAAAAGAAAAATAACATCAGTCCTACTCCACCCTTGGGTGGTGGACCTGCTCTTTAGTACACCAAGAATGTAATAAGACAGTTAAAAACACACTTTCAGTTTGACCTACTGACATTTTTGGCCGCTGTCTGTTATTTTCCGTACATAGTCTGTAGTGCGATGAGGAAAAGGATTTGTTGACAATGTAGGAGGAGATGCAGGGGCTGATGCCATTGTAGACATCGCCATTAACCATCTTCAGTACAGAGAGACCTTATTACTTGGATGTGTGTGTGTGTGTGTGTGTGTGTGTGTGTGTGTGTGTGTGTGTGTGTGTGTGCGCAAGCATGTTCTTGAGACTAATGGAAAAAATAATGATAAAATGACTATGTTCCTGTCTTTACTGTTCAAATAAAACTCAGAATCTTGAGTATGTGTGTGTGGGTCAGGGTGTGTGTGCGTGTTAGTCTCCCTCTGCTAACACGGAGAAAAGAAACACAGTAGAAATTGGAGCTGGAGTCACATTCGATTACTCAAATTGGAGCAGACGGAGTAGTGAAGCCAGACGACTTCATTAAGTATGTTCTCAGCTGCACACCAACTCAAAGGCACTAAAAGCTAATATAACTTTACGCTAATATTTCCATTACTGAAATGCACACTAATTTAGCGAGGCTTGATTGCAACAATCAGCAGTAGCTAAATTAGACTGCAGTTGTACACTGGAGAAGCAGAATAGAGGTAATGTATTTTTTACACTTACATAAACATTTACAGAAATGTACACAAACTTCTACTGCAGGTCCTTTTTAATCTTTGAGTATTTGCATTCACCATAACAGTATCTGCACTAATGAAGTGTGAAACATCACTCATATCTCCATCCCAGCTGAGGCGTATGGAAATTACTTCATATTCTTCACAGTTTTCAAATTATGTCAATAAAGATTGATCACACATTACTCACAAAAAGTTAGGGGTATTTGGCTTTTGGGCGAAATTTCAGCATAAACCTAATATGCACTCTAACCTTTACAGGGGAACGTAATGTGACCTGTAAACTTTTGAATGCACATATCCATCTTAACAGCAAAATTCAGAATAGGTGTTTGATCCATGAATCGACCACCAAGTTTCCTGGTTCAATTAGAATTGGTATTTAAACTGTCCTTCTCATCCTGCCTTTCACATTTTGACATAATGAGACCAAGACGACTCCTAACACTTGATGAACAGTCACTATTGCGAGGCTTCAAAGAAGATGTCAGAAGACAGAAGTGGCCACTGAGCTTAGAGTGTCACAGAGTGTGATCAGTAGGTTGCAACAGAGATAAAGAGAGAATGGAAGAGCCTTTGGTTGTGGTGCCTTTGGTTGTGGTGGTGTTACAATGTAAGCAGATGTGTCTAGTCAATACTGAAACTGCCCATACACGTTGGTGAATGGTACAGTGACAAGCCCATACTGCTTGAATAACATAATTAATTCAGTCATTGTGCCTCTGCATGAGCAACACAGGCCTAATTTCATCTTCAGGGATGACAATGCTTCAGCTCATCAAATTTGTATCATTAGGGAATGGCTGCTGAAGACTGGGGTACCTCAAATGGAGTGACCTGTGTTTTCTTCAGACCTGAATCCCATAAAAAACCTATGATATCAGCTTTGTTGCAGTTTAGAGGCCTGCAACTATGTAGCCCAGAACATTAATGACCTGAGGGCCGTCCTTCAAAAAGAGTGGAATGCCATGCCTCAGTAGACCATAAGTTGACTTGTGAAGAACATGAGACGTCATTGTCAAGCTGTTATTGATGCTCAAGGGCGCATGGCAAGTTACTGAGAGATTGACATGTTTTGTTGAGGTATACACATCACTGTTTTTGGCTTTGGATGATGAAATCACCATTGCATGCTTCTACTTAAATGCCCCACTTTCATGACTGTAGCATGAACTTTTTACGTTTTCCATAAATTTTATCCAAAAGCCAAATATCCCTACTTTATGTGAGTAGTGTGTAAGGTTTATGTGTCATCCACATATCTCACTTAGTCCAAGTTTTCATTATTCCAATGTGTTGAACTCTATGAATGCTAAAGCAGTACATTTGGGTTGGGGTTGGGGCTGGGGCACGACTCTCTCCCACCTACCTGCTCTGTCCTTGTTATTTCTTTACGTCTTGTGTCAGAGTAAGGGGGTAGTTGAACAGAGGAAAGTTCTCTACGGGAGGTTCTACAAGTGAGTGGAGGTAAATTGCATAATGAGATGAGGAGGCTGTTGGGACTGTGTGTCCCAACCATAGTGCGGGAGCATGGTGAACAAAGCGTGTCTGTAAACCATTCCAGCCCTGACAGGCCCGAATGAACACACCGTTTCTGTAATCCAGACCAGAGCCAACTTGCCCCTTCAAATGGTTCAGCCTAGGCAAACCCCTCCTCCTGAGGCTTTTCGAAAATAAACCCACCGTCACTCTGCTGAACGAGTGAAGGAAAATGAAAAGCAAGGAACTCTTGGCTCACGTGAGGTGACGCTGCAGGCTGGCCCTGACTGACTGTATGGAGGTGTAGAGACACCCTGCCGTCCAGGGGTCTTTGGGGCCATATGGGGCATTTCTTAAAGGAGCTGAGACCAAATAGACTCAGAAACACACCAGTGGGTTTTACAGTAAAACCAAGCTGTGGGTTGCTCAAATGTATAAATGTGACCAAAGCTTTAAACTAGGGGTGTGGGGATTGGAACTCATACTGGTTTCAAAGTCGTAGTCAAAACATTCTTTAATTTAACAGGTGTGTCATAAAATATCTCCACATTGCAGTCGAATGACTAACAAACACATCTGCCTCAAAGTAAAATATGCTACTCACTTCTACAATGTCTGCTACAGTAAAACAAATTGCAATAATTGAATAATTTCTCATAAATCCATCCAGGCTAAATTAAATGTAATAGGCAAGTTACAGTATGCTTGCAAAATCTGGGGGAAGAGATTTAAACAGCTGATTAGACTCTGCAAGCCATGAGGCACATCGCCTCTGTAGATTTATGACCAAAGTTAGTTATTCCAAAGTTAGTCATGTTCTACATGTTCCTACAGCACTACGTTCACCACCATGATATTTACAATGTACCGTAGTTTAATTTCCAACTAAGCTGTACTGTCAGATAAATGTTCATTCTTTGTGATTGTGGAGCTCATATCCATAAATTGCTTCTCTGTGGATCTGTCTCATGGGAAACGTTCCATAGAGATTGTCATCAACAGCAAATTTTTTGTTGTTACTCTGTATATCATTCTATCAAGCAAACTCCTTCTTTTCAACTTCCTTTCTCCTTTTCCTTTCTGTCCACACTGGAGATAGAAACGTTTACATGCCAAGGCTATTGTCCTTGTTGACCTCATTGACACAGTGGTCTGAGTGCCCTGGACTGGCTGAAGACACAAAGATTAGCACCAACACAGTGCCACTGTTTACACCGGAGAACATTTTCAAGGTCCTCGCGCATTTCCCACGAGTGTATCAGTGCGCACAGGCACAAAAAAGGTGCGGTGACTCTCCTCATCCGCCTCTTGTCTTTCTGTTCGGTGTGCTCTAGCGTTCTGGAGATAATGGCTGAGCATGACAGTGTAGCAGCTGCTGCAGTAGGGGAGTAAGTGGGAGTTGCCCGCTCAGCCTGCCGCAAAGATTTATGGGCCATTTCCTCAGGGCTGGAGGGGTAGCCCAGGAGCAGACAGGCGAGACACACTCATCAGCTGTTCTGTACAGACGTTTATCCTCTCACGACAGGGCGTGAGTAAGTGTACGTGTGTGTATGTGTCTGTAGTGTAAGTGTGAATGCATACTTGTGTTTAGAAGTGGTCAACCCTGCAATTAACTGGTTGCCTAGTTATTTCCCTAGTTGCTACAGCCACAACAAAGGCGTGTAGTATCAGAGGTATAAGGGTCACACTGCCCTGATAGATCTATTCACATAAAAAGTACATACACACTGCAATTGCATGCAGTATACAATTTGATGAGCATAACAACAGTAGATACATGCTTTACACTACAGGGTAACAATATATGATTTCAAAATGGACACCCTGTGGGTGTACGACCTGGTCTCATGAAACAAAACATGCAAAACTTTGGAAAGTGCTCAAAATGTTTATTACTGGTACAGTGGTACAAACCTAGTTATGTGACATGTAATGCATACTGGATGCGTTAACCTGGATCTTAAAAACCTGGTGTTTCATACCACCAGGTATGAGATCTGTAAGTTTATTCATGAGGCATACATGAATATGGGGGAAGAGCTAAGGCATACGGGTATATATGGTTGTGTCGTACCTTATGAGAAAAGTATACTACCAAAGTGGAAAACTTTGCACTCTTGCAAAAATAGGAACGTAGGATACAGTATGCTGTTGTGGTAGCGTTTGTGCTACAGTGCTGGTTGAAGGTTGGGGCTCATTCAGGCGCTGGTCTTCTCCCCAGAAACAGTGTGTGTGCTTGATCTGCTTGATCTGCTGCATCTGCCTAAATAAGATATGAAAGGACAAGAATGTGTGAGCATGTCCTTGTGGGTCAGATACGCTGGGGCTCAGAGTTGGGTCTCAAGTTTTCTTCCAATTCCAATTTGATTTATTGAATTTCACAGGCACATATGAATTTGTTGTATGAACTCATGCACTCATGTTCAGATACAAAGATTTTCTCTCTCTACCTCTCTCTCTCTCTCTCTCTCTCTCTCTCTCTCTCTCTCTTTTCCTCTGCATGAAAAGGAAAACAGTTTGCTTCAGCAATGAGAGACATTGGAGAAATGCTTCACTAAAACCATTCTATGGATGTATGTAGGTGAATAAGCCAGAATGCAAGAGCATTCCTGCAGTACTGTTCTCCATACTTCCACATACTTGTGTTGTTTTGTGCATTCACATCAGCAGGATTGCTGGATGAGAACCGAGTAAATACTGTCCATATGCTTCACTACCCTACAGTCATTTCAATGTAAAATAGTTATTCTCTTTAGTGAACTGTTCTTCAACCTCAGCCTTACTCTCTCCTCAGTAAATGATTGTGTGTGTGTGTGTGTGTGTGTGTGTGTGTGTGTGTGTGTGTGTGTGTGTGTGTGTGTGTGTGTGTGTATGTGTGTATGCACGTGGTCTGTTCTCTCTCTCTCTCTCTCTCTCTCCACAGTAAATGAGTGTGGTGAATGTGGCTACACTGTCCGTGTGAGAGGGAAATGCCAAGGAGGAACAGTCAGCCGCTGCAAATGGGAGTGACCGTTTCCACTCCCCTCACTATCTCCACTCCCCTCACCGTCTCCACTCAACTCACCATCTCCACTCACCTCACCATCTCCACTCCCCTCACCATCTCCACTCACCTCACCATCTCCATTCACCTCACCATCTCCACTCACTTCACCATCTCCACTCACTGCACCATCTCCACTCCCCTCACCATCTCCACTCCCCTCACCATCTCCACTCACCTCACCATCTCCACTCACCTCACCATCTCCACTCACCTCACCATCTCCACTCACCTCACCATCTCCACTCACCTCACCATCTCCACTCACTGCACCATCTCCACTCCCCTCACCATCTCCACTCCCCTCACCGTCTCCACTCACCTCACCATCTCCACTCACCTCACCATCTCCACTCACTTCACCATCTCCACTCACTTCACCATCTCCACTCCCCTCACCATCTCCACTCACCTCACCATCTCCACTCACCTCACCATCTCCACTCCCCTCACCATCTCCACTCACCTCACCATCTCCATTCACCTCACCATCTCCACTCACTTCACCATCTCCACTCACTGCACCATCTCCACTCCCCTCACCATCTCCACTCACCTCACCATCTCCACTCACCTCACCATCTCCACTCCCCTCACCATCTCCACTCCCCTCACCATCTCCACTCACTGCACCATCTCCACTCCCCTCACCATCTCCACTCACCTCACCATCTCCACTCACCTCACCATCTCCACTCACCTCACCATCTCCACTCCCCTCACCATCTCCACTCACCTCACCATCTCCACTCACTGCACCATCTCCACTCCCCTCACCATCTCCACTCACTTCACCATCTCCACTCACTGCACCATCTCCACTCCCCTCACCATCTCCACTCACCTCACCATCTCCACTCCCCTCACCATCTCCACTCCCCTCACCATCTCCACTCCCCTCACCATCTCCACTCACCTCACCATCTCCACTCACCTCACCATCTCCACTCACCTCACCATCTCCACTCCCCTCACCATCTTCACTCCCCTCACCATCTTCACTCCCCTCACCATCTCCACTCACCTCACCATCTCCACTCACCTCACCATCTCCACTCACCTCACCATCTCCACTCCCCTCACCATCTTCACTCCCCTCACCATCTCCACTCCCCTCACCATCTCCACTCCCCTCACCATCTCCACTCACCTCACCATCTTCACTCCCCTCACCATCTCCACTCACTTCACCATCTCCACTCCCCTCACCATCTCCACTCACCTCACCATCTTCACTCCCCTCACCATCTCCACTCCCCTCACCGTCTCCACTCACCTCACCATCTCCACTCCCCTCACCATCTTCACTCCCCTCACCATCTCCACTCCCCTCACCATCTCCACTCCCCTCACCATCTCCACTCACCTCACCATCTTCACTCCCCTCACCATCTCCACTCACTTCACCATCTCCACTCCCCTCACCATCTCCACTCACCTCACCATCTTCACTCCCCTCACCATCTCCACTCCCCTCACCATCTCCACTCCCCTCACCATCTCCACTCACCTCACCATCTTCACTCCCCTCACCATCTCCACTCACTTCACCATCTCCACTCCCCTCACCATCTCCACTCCCCTCACCGTCTCCACTCACCTCACCATCTCCACTCCCCTCACCATCTCCACTCACCTCACCATCTCCACTCCCCTCACCATCTCCACTCCCCTCACCATCTCCACTCACTTCACCATCTCCACTCACTGCACCATCTCCACTCCCCTCACCATCTCCACTCCCCTCACCATCTCCACTCACCTCACCATCTCCACTCCCCTCACCATCTCCACTCACCTCACCATCTCCACTCACCTCACCATCTCCACTCACCTCACCGTCTCCACTCACCTCACCATCTCCACTCCCCTCACCGTCTCCACTCACTTCACCATCTCCATTCCCCTCACCGTCTCCACTCCCCTCACCATCTCCACTCCCCTCACCATCTCCACTCCCCTCACCATCTCCACTCACCTCACCGTTTCCACTCCCCTCACCGTCTCCACTCCCCTCACCGTCTCCACTCCCCTCACCATCTCCATTCCCCTCACCGTCTCCACTCCCCTCACCATCTCCACTCCCCTCACCGTCTCCACTCCCCTCACCATCTCCATTCCCCTCACCGTCTCCACTCACCTCACCATCTCCACTCCCCTCACCGTCTCCACTCCCCTCACCATCTTCACTCCCCTCATCGACTTCACTCCCCTCCACACTCCTCAGTCTCCACTCCCCTCACCAACTCCTCCCTCACCATGTCTTCACCTCACTTTCTCCCCTCACCGCCTCCATTCCCGTCACAGACTTCACTCCCCCCATCGTCTCCACTCCTCTCCCGTCTCCATTCCCCTCACCGTCTCCACTCACATCACTGTCTCCACTCACATAACCAACTCTACATGTTCCACATGGACGGCCGCTGGTGGTGTCCTCATCACGGAGGACCACTTTCAAGAATGGCACTGTAAGTATGAACTCTCAAGGGTTCACAGGGAGATTCTAATGCCATCTGCCACAGTTGGATAATTACTGCAAAAGATTGTGACCATTATGAACATGACAGACTGCAAAAATCTGCCCACTTGTCGGTCATCAGATTTGAAGCATGTTCTGTGTGTGTGTGTGTGTGTGTGTGTGTGTGTGTGTGTGTGTGTGTGTGTGTGTGTGTGTGTGTGTACTGCAGTGTGTCTTTGTTGAAGACTTGCTCCTGGCAGCAGGGCTCAGACTCTGGCACTGAGAGTTCGCTGTGCTCCAGTTTAGTTAATAACAGGCTACAGTAAATCCCAGTGCACAAATTCCCACAGCCCAGAATAAAAGTGAGGACCCAGACACTCAGCGGAAGGACACGCACTGCACTTAGACGTTTGCATGTGTGCTAACATGCACGATCTCTCGTCTCAGCAAAACGCCAAGCGTTGCAGCAACTCCTACACTGTTTATGTCCTGCTGGACTCAGAATGACACTGCAAGTGAGATTAGTTGTGCTTTTCTACACACAACCTTAAACATACATATTTACCTTCCTTTATGTTTCCCTATTTAATCGGATCAAGAATTTCTTATGTTACATCCTGTATAGTGTCTCCATTGGTTCAATGTGTATGTTTGCTACTTTTTCACCGAGGATTTGCAAATATTCAAATAACAAATGTAAACCTTGGTGTAGTTATATTAAAATACATAATGGGTACAATTACTACAATTTTAGTTGAGGGTGAAACTCTTGCAGATACCCTTCTGGCACTCCAGCCAGGGTGACCGTGTGCAGTATCGTCAGTAGTGAATAAGTAGGAGGGAAAAGGGGAAGCTTGGTTTACTTCATTACTCTCCGTTCAAGGTCGTTTAGCTTAAGAATACATTATTGGGAAAGCAAACATCCGTACCATGCTGTATTGCCAGTTGCATGTGTGTGTGTGGAAATGCTGGCCAAAATATAGAAAGAAAGTCTCAATGGTTTCCATGAGCACTGATAACCGGAAGGGCTTTCAGTGCTGGTAAACCCATCATCCCCAAAGGCGTGCTGCTTTCTGGCTCTGGCCTGCAGGAGAATTTTGGGTATGACCCCCATGGGACACTATGAATTTTCCTGAAGGCAGAGCACAGGTTCTGATCTGCCAGTCTCTACAACAGGAGGCATTCATCTGGAATGGAAGGGGAGGAGGGCGTGTGACGGGAAAAGCTTCTCCCTGTTGCGACCTGCCAGTCCCTGCTGCTGGTGTTCACTGGCAGGGAACTTGGCGGCTCCATTGCCCATCAGGGTTTTTGGTAAAATTCACCCTGACTGTGTCTGCCTGTCTGAATGCCAGCAGTAAAGCAGATATGAGCAGAGATGTGCACACACACACACACACACACACACAACATACACTTTCTGGAGATGAAAGGGCCTGCGAGCTGGAACATGCTGTCTCTCCCCTCTCTCCTAAACCAATGGGTGGGCCTGCAGACATGCCGATCATTCCTTCTCTGCAATAAAACCAGTGAGGTGGAGTGTGTGTATAGATGGGGGCTACTGAAGTCTGTTTGTACCAACTGATATCTGAGCAGATATGAAGAAGGAGGAGCTCCACTGTCACCAAAATAAACGCTGACTGTGGTATAGGCTAATCCAAAGCTAATTAGTAGCTCTCGAGGTATTCCCACAAGGATAGTGCTTACTGCACACATAGTGATTCTTTAATACCCCTCATTTACTCACATATATCAAGAGAGTACCAATGGAAATTTTGGCCAGGGTTGTTGTTGTTTTTTGTGTGTGTAGAATAGAATAGAAATAGAATAGAAACAGTCTTTATTGTATGTGTGGTGGGCATCAAAGTCAAAAACCTGTAATAGTAAATTTTATGACTAGGGGGAAAAAAAAATCATGGATGGCATCTGTGAAATAAATCCCTTAACAAAATTAACGAATGTTTAACTGTAAATACCCATTAAGAGTCACAAATATAGACCAATTTCTTTAATTTAAACTTTTGCACTGACTTGTGGTAAACACAGATGTTGAATCAGTTGGACATGAGGTCTGACACCTGAGGTCCCCGTCATTCAATTGGAGGAGTGACCTAAAGGCATGGCTGGTTAGGCCCAAATACAACCCCAATTTAACCAAATTAAAGGCAGTCAAATCTAATAAAGAACTCTGAAATCTCCCCTTTCCGCTCCTTCTGGAAGCACTCACTATGGGTCAGGATCAGAGCATAGCACCTGCAGATATAACCTGCTAACTAGCATTGGTCTCTAGACAAGACTATCACTATATGATTAACGGTGAACAGTGATGGAGAAAAAGAACTACAGTACCCAAGTTTTTACTCAAGTTACTTTTATAATGGTGCTGTAGGAGAACAACAAGGGTGTATTCTGGAGGTAATAAGCAGCACTTGCATTCAGTTAAGCCTGTCCTGTCACTCACGCTTTCTTGCTTCAGTGGACTCTGAAGGACGTTTAGTTAACCTCACAGAGCACCCTGCATACAAAGCCAAATGCAAGTCTTGTAATGAAAAGGGTCATTTTGTGCCATTCATCACCAAGGCATCAAAGACCCACAGTTCATTGTGGTTCTGCCATTTCTGTAATGCCAAAACATGTTTAGAATCAGCACTTCTTTTGTCACTCTATTGTCTGAACTTTCCACTAAGCTGGTGACTCATCCATATTAAGACAATCCTATACTGGGATTCCTGCAGGCTGAAGTATGTGTGACCTACTGCTTTTGCAGCCACATTCTGTGGACTGGAGAAAGCAACTGCATGAACCTGATTACTGCATTGCAACTTTAGTGGCCAGAGCATGCGGCCTTGTTGCCCACCGCCACCCATGTCTGTGATGCCCACAAACACCACCTCAACTCCAGATGCTTCTGATGTAGAGTGTGTTAAAAACACTGGTCCTGTGTTGCACCAGCTGCTTTAAGGCTGGATGCCTGAATAAGGTGGCTGGATCTCCCTGGTTGTCCCTCTGTGTGCTCACAGGGATGGAAAGAGGGGCACTGACGGGTGTGTCTTGCTCCAGTTCCCCGAGTCGCAGTCATTTTCATCATTGGCCACTCCTTCCACCTGTTCGCCATACCTGCTTCTCTTCACTTCCCACATTAGACCTTTCGATCTGTGCACATTCTGAAATGAAACTACGCTGGTACGATGTCACTCTAAAGCAAAAAGCTGTTGCAAGTTTAGTTGTGTGCATGCAATACAGAAGAACAGGCTTTTATTTTCCCAGATACAGTGGATTTTTTAGATGTATTTATTTAGTTTTATACATCCTAGTCCTACTAGATCCTGACTGTCCCGCATATGGGTTCAACAGGACTATCAAACTGTAGCAGCGGGGTTCTCCCCAAAGCCTACCAAAA
Source organism: Brachyhypopomus gauderio (assembly GCF_052324685.1). Taxonomy (NCBI): domain Eukaryota; kingdom Metazoa; phylum Chordata; class Actinopteri; order Gymnotiformes; family Hypopomidae; genus Brachyhypopomus; species Brachyhypopomus gauderio. The sequence continues at coordinate 29,405,395 of NC_135215.1, read as the reverse complement.
AAAGGTGCAGGCTTACTCACTTACCCTTGCATAAAACTCGTTTCTAAAATTCAAAGCATACACAAAGTAAATATACAAACATATGAGCTTAAACCAAGGGGAGAAAAAAAGGATACACAGATATGCAGTCCAACCGAGTCATCACAGGGCAGAAAATACTGTAGTAACTTGTAGTCTCGTCAACATACTGCATTCACAGCAGTGCATAATCTGTTGTGCTGCGAATATCTCTGGAGGCTCTTTGACAGAACTGTATAAATCTGATGGAAGATAGGTGGTGCGATACTCGTTTAGCAGGAATTTGACTACCTATAAAAATAGTGGTAGTGTATTTTTATGGTAAATAAAATGGTAAATAAAAGATAATGTTTGACCTGTTGACCTAATGCCTTCAGGCTTTTCTTACTTGTTTTACTCCAAAAACAGGTACTCTACATGTTAGCAAACCTGGTTTGCTGGTTCTTTTGGTAATTTAGATGGATCTCTGTAGAGTCCAGGTGCCTTTAATTAGCAGATAATCACTTAATTAATTTACTGTTTCCCTTAATAAACTCAGTCATATTGAAGAATGTTTTTCCACACAGTCTGACTGAGGGAAGTATTTCACAGGTAAAATTATGGCAGTGCATACTTTTAATTCAGATTCTGGCAGGTCCCTTATGGCCTGGCATTGGAGCCCTTTGCCTTCATATACATAATGGCCACTGACTTGCAGTGCCTTGTACCCAGAGCTACCTGGATGATCTCACTGTCCATGGTGACAAGCATGACAAAGACCTGGGTGGAAGTAACAAATTACAATTACTCATGAACTGTAACTAAGTCTTTTGAGAGTACATATATTTTCTCTTGCCTGTAATTTTATTCTTTACATCAATATGCATGTACACTATGTAATCTGCTTATCTACCTTTTGAAATGATAATTCGCTACTCAGTAGATCCAGTGAACAGGCAGACCAAAGGACATCAACTATAACAAATACAGTATGAGTTAGCGGATCCGAATAGGTTCCCATCATACAGCCGTATCCAAACTATTCACCTGCATTTTACAGCCAATAAGGCTATCAACAAATTGCAAACGGGCCAATGAAAACCATAAAATATGGATGAAATATCCCACTGCAACATTCAGAGGTCTGGAGAAGTGACAACTGACTGGAATAGTGCTGGAGTTGGGAATAATTTAGGGACTGAAGATTTGGAGAAACATAAACCAATGTAGACAGAGCACAGTACCATTGAAAAAAGTGAAAATGACAAAGACCAGGCAGCGGTTGCCCATGACTTCACCTTGCAGGATTCCTCACTTAAAGGAGGAGACAAGGAAACTGTGCAAATACAGCGCATCTTCATTCGCCATGTGCGGTTATATATATCGGCTTACAGGAATTCAGCCTCTAATCTAAAACAACACGCTGAGGTAAGAGAATTTACAGCTATGTGTGTTATTGCTTTAACCATCTTTGATATGTTTACGGTAATTAGTTTGGCTAACATAAAGCCAGCTAACATAACTCTGCACTCATGTCATAGATTAGCATGGGATTCAAATAGGACAGAGCTGGCTAACGTATGCTCACATAGTTGCTTATATAATGACACTACAATTCATAAACATTTTAGGACATCATAAAAAATTACACCAACCACTTTCATTACAAAATGTTAAATCTGTAGTAATTTACCCAAACTTACCAAACTCATATCATGCTAAACATTTAAGGATTTGTTTAAATTATTTGTCTGGCTGAATGATTTTAATCAGTTTTTCAGCAGCAATGAGATGAGATAATGCACTGAGATAATATTTATTTTAAAAGAGAAAACATCCATCGAAGATTGACCATGACATCACTGACAACAGGACTTCAACAAAAGACCAAACAAGTTCTCAGCAAGAAAGCAAGCCAGGTTACCAGATGTGATGTTGGCATCTGCAAACATGTCCCACAAGCAATTGTTGACAAGCTTGTCATACATTTCATATGTGAACGTCTAGTCATTTGCAGTGGTAGAACAGCCAGCTTTTAAAGAATTAGTTAACACACTGCAACCTCAAGCGAAACTCATTTCCAGACCCTAAACTCATTTCCACTCTTCAAACTAGAACATGTGAAGTTGTTGTTCAAGCGAAGACGATTTGACTGCAGCACTGGATAAAGTTGTCTGATTGGAGGTCAGCTCATCAGAAAAGTAACCTTGCTGTCACGTCATTGGGCAGAGGAAGAGTTCCTGGATAGAGCTGAAGCACTAGCTTGCAAAAGATTGAGAGGGTCTCACACATTTGACATCTTGATGATGTCCACTGATGATCAAGATTAGAGGCTAAGTTGGAAGAACCACAACTAATGGTAGATCCAACTTCATCAAAGCTTTCCCTGTGATTATGGCACAGACTGATGTTGAAGTAGATGAAGATGAAGCATACCCAGATGCTCTTGAAAGTTGTGAAATTATGGCACATGTTAATATAGGTGCAATCCTTGGTGAATACTCACTCAATACCTGTGACAACAACAGATGCTGCCCTGGCAGAGATACTTATTGACTTAGAAGAGGCTTTACTGTACAACTTTTGCAAAATACCAGGGTATTTGGTGCCAAACTGGGTGAGATCTTATTTGGCAGTGAAGTGTTAGAAATAAAGCTACAGATCATTCAGCATAGTGCAATATGGTGGAATTCAACGTATCTTTCCATTGAATATGTAGTGGCACCCTTTATCATTTTTCTTTGCAATGGTTCTGCGACATGTTGGGGTCAGTCTAACAGACACATCTTTGTAATGCAAACAATGGGACAAAGTAATTTCCTAAAAGATTATTTGAAATCCTGTCTACACCAGAGTTGATATTTCTTCACCATGGCATGCTTCACAATTTCCTACTCTGATCAGGTGCCACACTTACCTGGATGAGAAAAAGAGAGAAAGAGAGAGGGATGAGCAGGGTCACAAAAGAAAAGTGGTTGAAAACAAGCTAGAAGCACTTAAGAAGAAAAGGAGAACCATGGTGACTCTGTGTGTCACTCCAAACTGGAACACATGCCATATGCACATTACTCTCTCTCACTCACATTAGACTCACTGACTCACTCATACACACAAACACTTATGTGTATGAATAATAAAAAAGTACTGGTTCTATTACTGATCCTTTTATGTTTTGTTTTGTTTTTTTGTGACAATTGTATTTTTTCTCTTTTTTGTTTTTAAAAGCCTTACATTTGATGATACAAATTGTGGACTGTGATGTGCTGACCCAAATACAGCCAGATGTAACTAAAAAACTGATCAACTCTGCCTCTCATAGATTGACTGCAACAGAACAGACGTATTGTGTAGTTGAAAAAGAGACGCTGTCCTGCATAGTAGCTTTTGAAAAACGTATGAATTTATCTATGGAGTTATTATTGTGCCCTGTGAACAGATCACTAAATTAGAACACTGTTCACCACAAAGCATGGGTAGGGATTTTGTGGTTGGCTGCTTCTCATAGTGAGTTAGGACTTGATACGATGTATGATTTGAGCTCTTACTTAAGGACAATCATATTTTTACAGGTACAAAGCTCTTGGTGCTTTTATTGGTACTTGTCAAACTCATTATACTGGCCCCATCAACAGGTTGCTTGCACAAAGCAATGATTATGTGACCAATGACCAAGGATGGACTCTTGGGTTCAAGCTAACATATCCTTGTATGTTTCAGTCCAGTGATAAAACTGCTCACCTCACCTCCCCCCTTTGTATCTTCTGCAATTATGGAGGAAAAAAGGTCTTGACACTTGAGGTATTTGTAACTGACATTCCTATCTGTCAGTAGGCTCTTACACTGACTGATTACTACTCCAAGAGATCTGAGATTGGCTTTTCTTATAGCGCTTATAATAAACTCACAATCTTCTCAAGCTCCTGACCTCTGTTTTTCAGCCACCATCTTTTGCCGAGTTCATGTAGACACATGGTATACATCACATCCACACATCTGTCTTATCCCCTGCAGCTAATGGCGCCATTGAAAGGTTCCGTCGTGCCCTAGTAAGCTAATCTTGCAGTTGTGACCATAGACAAGAGATTGTGATGGAATGGCTGCCGAAGTATCATACTCACCACATGCCACTACCTTCATTTCACCCCATGAATTGATGTACGGCAGGAAGATCCTGCCCCTACCTTCCACTGTGAAGCGTACACGCCTGATGTAGTCAAAGGATCAAATGAAATGCTATACAGATGTCAGACATGATGTGCGCAATCCGCTTTTCAGCATGGGGGAGACAATGAGGATAAGGTTTCTCCATTCTTTTACCAAAGCCCACCCAAGACACCACCCAAGACTCCACCCAAGACACCACCCAAGGTGACTGGAAAGAGATGGTCCTGGAATCTTCCTGCTGAGTGACAAAGTGGAATGCAACACCAACGGATCAGCTCTCATCCCTCTCACTGTTAAGGATCGGCATGTAAATATCACGCCTCCACACGCATACACTACAGTGTGTCCTTCCACCAAGTCAAATAGTATTGAGTAATTATATTGTGGTGATTTTTACCTTCATTTGGTGTTAAGCAACTGCTACAGCACACATGGCCATTCCATAGCAGTGTTGGTTTAATTCCAAAAGAGATACACCTCATTCTCATGAATGAGGTAATGATTAGGTGGAGAACATCCCCAGATACATGAAAGCTGGGACAGAACACTTCCTGAATTACCACATTATGATTGTGATGTTTAAAAGTGAACATGAGTGAACAAATTCTTTGTTGTCTTCGAACTCTGAAAAACCTTCTCTTTCTCATTATTTTGATTATTCTTCTGCAAATTACTTCTGTAAATGACAATGTTTTCATTCAGAAGTAGTTCATGAATTGAAACAAAAATGTACATTTTGCTCAAAAACATGCCTATGAATAGCAAAACCAGAGAAATGGTTCATTTTGCACTGGTCTCTACTTTTCCAGAACGTGATGAATGTGATGTTAAATATGGGCTGTGCTCCTAATATAGGGAACCAACTGTTTTGTTATTAAGAGAATTCAGGTGTGATTTTTTAAGATATCATGATACCACATGGCTGAGAACATGTTTTAGCGTCTAGCTGTGTAGATACCCAGATTTGCTGGCTAACCCAGGCTTATTCGTTATGCTATTATATTCATTATTATTGTGTTGTTTGCGGTGTTTACTTTTACTTTTGGTCCACATTACAGACATTAATTCAGTTACTTCACCCACTATGTAAGTACTTTTTACCATAGGCAAAAAACGTTTTTTAGGTATGTTTATGTAAAAAAAATGCTATAAAATGCTAAAAGAATTGCAATATTTACTTCTAGAATGACTAAATATGAGTATAGTACTGTTTACTCACCTCACGTTACCTCCAGTACCTTTCCTCCATCAGCACGTCCACTGGTAACATAGGAAACCATTCCTCTGAACACAGGCCAATCGAGTGAATATTTCAACAGAGCACAGGGTAGGTGGATCACGTAAGGTAAGAACCTACTTCCAGAGTTAAAAATACCCCATTAACATTCAGTTAAATATTTTTCAGTGGGCTGTATATACACATGGGATACACATGTGGACTCTTCTCAGCTGCTTGCCTGTGTGCGGAAGCCCAGAGTTGTGACATTAGATTCACATGTTCATCATGCTGAGCGCTAACAGCAGTTATTCTGAACTGAAAGTGTCTTGGTGTGTCTGCCCATCTGTCTATCCATCCATCTCGCTTTGTCTATCTCCATCCTTCTCTCTCTCCATCACTTTCTACGGGAGATTTAAATGGATGCCAGATTGTCAAGTCTTGGATAGAAATGTAATAATTGCCACCAATTTGTTTGGAGTCTTGTTTGACATTTCATCCACACTGCTGTGCTTGGGCCTAAAATTGTCAATATTCGTCATGGAAAAATTAATCAAAATGCTATTTTCAGGTGGGACTGACTTTGGGCCTCTAATCAAATGCTTGGTAGGAGAGGGTGACATTATCAAAGGACAGGGGCACTAAAGCTCAGCATTATGGTGAGTATGAGGGATATCAGGTGTGCATTATTGCCCCTGGACCCAGTATGAGTTGTAGCTGTATGGCAAGTGTCAGTACATTACACAGAGATGGAGAGAGAAAGAGTGAGAGGGAGTTGTTGTGAGCAGAGCTGTATATATGTGTGAGATTCAAAGCAGCATAGTTGTGTGATAAATCTGCCAAAATCTATGAGCTCTGGAATTCAGGTTTGAGCAAAGAACTAAAAATGGGCAACAATTACATGACCAAGTAGGAGCAACCAGGAGAGAGAAAGTGGGAGCGAAACTGGCTAAATGGGTTGGAAATGTAAGCATTCCTCTCTCTCTCTCTCTCTCTCTCTCTCTCTCTCTCTCTCTCTCTCTCTCTCTCTCTCTCTCTGTGTATATAAACTGATTCCACACATGACAGGAACGATGAAGTATGCCCATAGGCTGTTATGCATCCTAAACCAAACTTTCTTTCTTTTTTCATTATTTCTTTCCTGCTCCTCTTGCTCTTACTGGAATGTCAGAGAAGAGTTTCTAGTAAGAACAGATGAAAATAATAGCATTCTTAACTAACTCTTAATTATCTTTATAACTTACTGTGACCATGACCTAAAGTTGCTTTAAACCATAGCTGCTTCCACCAGTTCATGCTATAAGTAAGCAACTTAAATCAACTATAAAACAAAAAGTATTAAAAAAAGTTGTCTTCCTGTCTTATTGAGTTATTTTATTTGACAGTTCTGTGAATTTCACATCCTGAGACGAGCCACATAACTCCTGCTCAAGCTGATGACTACTGTCCTTACTGTCAAAAAAGGTGCGTTTTCCAGTGTCTTTTCTGTAACCCACAACCCGACAGAAGAAAAAGTAGAGATGCTGTAGGTGCTGTCTACTCCACCCGTGTATGTGTTCATGGAAACCATTGACGTCCACATTACGAATGCACATTGATGCAACACATTGAAGGTATATATGTTTTGATGAAAAACAAAATCCTCTGAAAGGGGCCTGTGTGTGTGTGTGTGTGTGTGTGTGTGTGTGTGTGTGTGTGTGTGTGTGTGTGTGTGTGTGTGTGTGTGTATGTGTGTGCCATGTGTGTATGGTTAAAGTACCTCTTTGTGTGCGCATTTGTTTCCCCCAGGAGGGAAACACAAATGCGCACACATGCTCAGACTGGACGGGTGTAAAGACACACTCTGCAGCGAGCGAATGAAACCACAGAAGAGAGAGCAAGTCAGGCTTTGGCCAAAGATGAAATGAAAATGACAGAAGGGGGAAGTGGAAAAAAGACGAGAGGTCACATATGCTTGAGGAAAGGAACAACGAGGGGGAAGGAACATTAGCCTGGCTCACGAGCGGAGAAATAATTTAGCACAACTGCCTGGTTCCTCTTTCATCTCGGACAGATGGGCTGGGGGAGCAGACAGCCCTCACGATGAGAATGTGTCTGCACTCTGCAACTAGACCAAAAACAAACTAGACTGTATTCAACCAAAGAGCTGGAGTTACCTCAGCCAAGCCAAACGTACCAGCTAGTTCGGAATTTCTCAGAATGAGAGTTCGCTAAAAAAGATATTGACATCAAAAATTCTGAAAGTTAGCAGGAGATATAAGAAATAGATATCTAATATAAGCAAAGCTGTTGGTTTTGAATGAAACTAGGCTGAATGAATCAAATGGGACATCTATACCAACTAAATCTAAACTTGTAATTACCTTAAAAGTTTATTGTCTGTTGTCAGTTACTTAATTTTCATACTTATGTCTTAACTGTACAAACTTGTGTATAATGAATGAATCTTTCATTATATTCTATCATTTAAAAATATATCTCAAAAATATGTTTCTCATAATTAAAAAAATACAATTAGAAACATTTGTTGAATGAAAATGGAAGTCTTGTAAATATCAATTAAATCATCAAAATGAAAGATCAAGCAAGCTGGATAATTGGAAAAGCAAAACGATAGTGTCACTTTATCATGGTCCTTTAAAGAGCATTGATATGGGGCAGTCGTGGTCCTGTGGTAGGGAACTGGTCTTATGACCGGAGGGTCGTGGGTTTGATTCCCAGACATGAGGCCATGACTGAGGTAACCTTGAGCAAGGTACCTAACCTCAATTGCTCCCTGGGCTCCGGGCACCACAGCCCCCTAGTAATCACTAGTTTGTGCGTGTTCTAATTGCACAGATGGGTAAATGCGAAGGACAAATTTCGATTGCGGTGAAAAATCACAAATATGACACATTTCACATATACTCCAGAGTATTTGTAATATTGTCATGAATTAATCAGAGGAGACTTTGGTTATAATCACAGACACCAGCAATCAGACCTTAAACAACCCTTAACCTCAATCCAAAACCCAATGGTAACCCCTGTCTTTTTGGTCCAGTGGTCAGAGCTCATGTTTACCTCTGGGTTCGAGTCCTGGGAGGGGTGGTTGCCTTCAGCCTTCATCACATACAGTGTCAGTAGTGGGATGTCGGTGAGGCCATCGGGAGTGTGTCCTATGAACCCACCCCTGCTGTGAGGGGATGTGAGGCCCAGTGTGAGGACCCCTGATGAGGGCCCTGATGGAAAGGGCAGTTGTATGTGGAGGGACATGTGGCAAGTGTCACACACAGGGGCCCTGCCTGGAGGTGAAGGCAGGGAGATGGAGTCATCCCCCAAAGAGACCCTTAGATCCTACCCTAACTATAACCAAACATAAAAGAATATTGAGTATATTTATGTCTGTTACACATTCAAGGCCTTCCAAGGTTAACATCTACAGACATGAATTTCGACACTCCACATAAAGTGAATTACAATTCATTCAATTCATCACATTATAAAGAAATCGTAGTTACAGACTAAATGAAAAAGTATTTTGATTACTCAACTGAATGCTTTCAGATTCTTCACTACTGCTATAACATTGATGTTACTGAGAGTTTGTTGAGTGTTTAATCTTAAAAGGGCCAATCAATATAATGATTCACCAAAAGACTTTAGAATTACTTCAGAAAATATCGATCAATAAGATCAATGCTTTTTGTTTGTTTGACTGTTTTTCTTTTTGCTGATGTTCCCCAGAGCGGATGTTCCTATATAAAGAGGAAGATATGGCTCATGCATTCTTATAGGACAGCCAAAATGGCTTGTGAGCAGTAACCATTTGGTTTTGTGCACATAACCTAATAGACACCCTTGGTTGGCTGCCATAGAAACTCTGAATAGAATGACATCCTACCCACCAAATGAAAGCATCTGCAGTTGTGATCCTGTGAACTTCTAGTGACAGATGTGGCATCTCTGGTGATCAGGTCTTCAGGTGCTTTTTAAGCAGTTGTCAAATTAACCTTTTAGTCAAACACAGAACTATAATGACTATATGTCTATAATGACTGTACATCCTATGACCAGGACATTTAGATGATGAACCTAACTGAATCTGAGTAGTGAGAACCTAACGAGCTCATTTTCAACACTGATCTGTGGAACTAATAACGAAACAGGTGTTTCAGCATCAGCATTTCAGAAAAAATAGCATGAAACTGGGGAAACTCAAATAAATCACTGAGTACAGCGTAAGAGAAAAAAAGGAAAAGAAAAACAGAAAAAAGTTTTTAAAAATAATAATAATTTGAGTCAAACTAGAAATGACTCTGGTCCAACCACACTGGATTTGTAAGATGCAGCGAGGTTGAGCTCAAGGGTCCTGCATGTTCATTTCCTTCTGTCAAACATGGAGACTGAGTTGCTCTGAGGTTGCTGTGCTGATTACAGTTAGTCAACTTCAAAGTCAAGTAGGCCTAATGACCAACAACCAATAGGAGTTTAGTATTCATCAGTCAGCTAGTTGGGCACACCTTCATTCTTCAGCAAGATAACAACTTCAAACACACTTCGAATTAATTCCAATAACCATCTGCAGGAGAGGAAACGTGTGCTGCACTTCCTAGAGTCCATATATCAGTAAATGGGACAAAGTAGACAAAAATGTCATCTCTAGTATGTGCTGAATAAGAGCTATATATTTCTTACTAAAGCATCTCATCCAAAAGTGTCATACCTGGGAAAATGTTCTTAAGGGGAAAAGTTGCGATTTTAAAGGACCTGTAAGTCCTTTTTGTCACCAAAAATAAAAAACAAAATTTATGAAATGTAATAATTATTTTTTTATTTTTTCTATAAAGCTTATGTGAGATGAGGAATCAAATTGCATTATAGTCCTCAAATGACCGTGTTTATGCTCTACATATTCCACTTATGGAAGCGGCCATGTTTAATATAGATTTGGTATAGAATCTCTGACACATCCAGGCCACTAGGTGTCAGAATAATGGCTGTTTTGTAATATGAAGAAGAATCACTGGGAAAATGACTTATTGCTCCTTTAAAGAATTAAGAGTTGCAAAACAATTTTAAATAATTTCCAATATTCTTTGACATTTTGGAACTTTCCTGCTCATATATTTTATATGAGATACCAATGTCATAACACATTCTGTTATCTTGATAAAAAATAGCTTTAATTCAGATAGTGTGGTCAAATATTTGACTTATACCTCTATATCTGTATCCTATTTATCTAACTGTATGTACTACAGCAAAGAATGCCATAAAATACTTGATACTATGATAAACAGTATAGAGTAGCTAAACCCATAGTGTAGTGTACCAGCATGACTGACCAGGCCATGTTAATGAAGTCATTCTCAGCACCAGCTGTGATGATGCAAGTCTGTAAAATCTAATTAGTAAACAATTAACATTCGACCATTACAGAGAGCAGAATATCTTCTTAATGACACATAAAGCTAAAGATAATGTGCTTATGTAACAGGGGTGAGTGAACTAAAGTGTGTCCACGTTATGAAAGTCATGGCCTGGTGGTTAGGGAACTGGTCTTGTGACCGGAGGGTCGTGGGTTTGATTCCCAGACCTGAGGCCATGACTGAGGTGCCCCTGAGCAAAGCCCTTAACCCTCAATTGCTCACTTGTATAAAAATGAAAGTCGCTCTGGATAAGGGCGTCTGCCAAATGCCATAAATGTAAATTTAAATGAAAGCATCAAGCTGCATCTACTCCAGTTAATGACACCACATCTAAAATGTGTGTCAGACAGCCACTGGACAACTTGTCAGACTAATTAATTCAATTGTGGATTTAAGAAAGTTAGGAAAGAGATTAAAATCACTGGATACATAATTGTCAAAATGATTATCTTAGTTCTATGAAGCCCATTTATATATACTATATATATATTCGGAAAGATTCCTTTTGAAAGTTATCTGGGAGACCATATTTGATGCAACAGATCTTTCTTTAGCCAGAGGAACTCCTTCAGTGTGGCTTTACAAATGATTTCCAAATTCCCAGCTGTTTTCATTTTCCCCAACAGAGTTGGGAGCGAAGCTTCTAGAGCCCTAATGGTGAGACAACCTGTGAGAAACAAACCAAGCGGATTACCACCTGCTATTTCATTGGTTAGTCTTAAAACATCTGTTAAAGTACAAATGAGAAGACATGCATGAGCTGGTTAATTGCATAGTACACCAAAGTTATACCATATGTACCATGTACAGTTCGGTTGCACCGTTATTTCAGAGTCAGTGTCCTCATGTCTGGTATTCAGTGAGATCATGTGAATTATCTTAAACCATAACATGTAAGGATCCTTAAGTGTTTTTTATTGTTTCCATCGCCAATAAGACATATCTGACATATCAAAGATGTGTGTTAAAATAATCCTGCTTATTCCTTCTTTTAATGGAATTATGCAAGTATACAGTGGCCTACACACGGCAGTAAGAACTACAGCACTGAAACAACTGCCCTGTGTTATTTTTCTGGTCTTCAGGGTTGAATTCATCTGCTGTGATAAATAGACTATAACTGTAGTGTTGCAGGTGTTGTCTAACAATAGAGTCTGTACCTAATCACTGATCTGTTGTCTACCCGGAGATTCTGTAACTAATCAGTGAGCTGTTGTGTGAGAAACTGAAAGGCCTTTGTGTCTGCTGTGAGTTCATTATTTTATGTATTTGAGAGGTTTGGCAGGTTTTGATGACAAACATTTATTTTTTTAGAGCAATTTTAGATATTAACCAAGAATCAAACATACAGCCATCTGATTATTTTAAATATTTTACATTATATTTAAAATCATATAACAGAATATAGATTATAACACTGTAAAAAATCCAACTTAAGAATTAGTTGTCTGTACTTGAAATATTTGTTGACTGAACGCAATGAGTTAAAGTTAACGCAACTCAAAATGTATTGTTCTGCTCAGCATTTAAGGAACGCCTAAAAAATCATGTTTAAAAAAATTAAGTTAGTAAGTTACTGAAGACCAATCTGCACATGCACTGTGCCTGCCCGGGTTATCTTTATCTTAGTTAGCTAGCTCATAGCTCATTTCACATTTCATTTCACAGATAATCTTATTGTTTTGTCTACTTGAGTACTTGAAAATGCTTGACATCGTAACTATTTCGTAACTGGAGATTGAGAATGAGATAAATAAATAAAGTGTTACTTTTGTTGCACTGCTTGTTGATGCATTGTTCTACCTCACTTGATGTGCAGGTGCTCATGCCTGCCTGATCTAAATAAAATCAGCATTTTGGATTTGATGAATTATAAAGTCAAATTTCAAGTTGGCTAGGTGTACATTGCATTGTACATTGCAAGTCATATACACAAGTACTAGGGGTTTTGTCACTGTGACATATTTAACATGCTCTAATAAATAATGCACTTTAATGTGTTATATACATTCTAGTGTGTGTGATCAATTATTACTGAGGATTGAAAAACATGATTTACTGCAACATAATGAGTTTGGTGCACTTAAATTCTAAACTGGTTTGAGTTATTTTACTTTTAACAATAAGTCATGTTAACTTCAGTTAACAAGTAATGAGGATGCTGAAATGTGTTGCACCATAATTAAATGATTAAATAATTTTAATTCTAAGTTGATCTGAGATTATATTTATTTGAAACAACAATTCATGTTAACTTGAATTAACAAGTACAGAGGATAATGAAATTTTATTTTTCTCAACACAATAAAATATGTTGGGTGCAAAAAAGTTCTATAGACTTAAAAAACTTGCAAAATATTTACTTTTTTGTTGTTGAAGTTGATTTTTTTACAGTGCAGGTTATAGAATATAGACTGTTAAAACACTTAACAAATGATACTGTTTTTTATGTCTTGATGAACAATGTTAAACAGTCCAAGACCCAACATGTGTAGTTCAAGAACTAACATGTAAGGTTCATATGTGACATTTAAGGATGAATTGAATATACTTCTATACAAGGGTATTTAACTGCTTTGGCAGGCTGATTAATGTGCATTTACTCAGGAAGATCAAATACTGCAGCTGGACAAATGATCACTGGGGTGGTTCTGTAAGTACGGCTCCATTTAGGGTGATGAAAAGGATAATTGCTCATCTGAACTCAGCCAAGACGGCTTCTTTGTCTCCCAAGGCAGCTTATGGTTCTAAAACCTTAAAAACTAAGAAGATTCTCTCCCTCTCTTTTCTTCTCACACTATATGGGTAGAAGGCAGAGAGTAGAGATGGTTTAGTTGAGTAGATGAGGGATTCAGTAAAGAAGATTCTCCAACACCTTCTTTCACTCACTCACTGTCTCACTCTCACTCTCCTTTTGTTCTTGGGTCGTTGCTCAGTTATGAGGAAATGGGCATGAATGAATGAAGGGGTTTATGTGAGCCAGTGGGATTCGCATTAACCTCTAACCCTCTCCTGTCTGCACTGCACAAAATTGCCATCGGTCTGTAGACCTCTGCATTCACCTGTGTTGGAGCACTCTCATGATGGGCTTGCACTAGGCCATGTTCAGATCGTAAACTCGGAACATTCATTCACTTTATGTAGCAATGAAATGTTAGAATCAAAATGGAGATAACCACTGCAAACCTAAACCCAGATTTAAAAACCATTTAAAAAATGTATTAACTGACTGCATTATTTTGTAACCGTGATGTAAATTAAGCTTTAAACCCTTATGTACATAGGCCCAGGCTTATGTTTAAACTTCTTTTAAAAGAAAACTGGACAGGCCTTATAGACCAAATGGCTTTTTATGTTATTTAGAACACTCTATATGCCTTCTGTTGCGTGGCACCAGCTGGTTGAGATGACCCCACTGACTGGTGACTGCATGCCCTGGATGGACTGCCAGTTGACCTAACCTTGCTGGGGGGTTTAAGTCCAGGCTCATGTAACTCTTGAGATTTGTTTCAACATGTGCTGTGGCAGTTCCCTTCCTGGAGTCACACACTTGTCCCAGGAACGCGTTAAAGTGCGTAGCAGTCCCTCAATGAGGTGCAGGTTCATATTTTGGTAGGTGAGCACAGAGGCAGGCTGAAGTCAGGTGCAAGGAATGTGAGGCAGCGTGTTAATCTCTGCTGCTCTGAATACAGAGAAGCATATCATTACTATATGATTGATGCCTGTTTGGAGAGCAGGAGGCTTTCATTATGCGCTTTGATGTTGTCACGACTAAACTGCTTTAACATTTAACCACTAAGAGTATCCCGAAACTTAAAGGGGCAGAGCTGGAGCTTGCAGGAGTGGGCCATGCATCTGCTCTTCTGTTTCATCAATCACCAAGCCAATAGAAAGCAGAAGAAATCAAGAGGACCCAACCAGAAGTGAAGCCGAGAGCCTCCTCATCGTCCTCTCACCCCCGCGTGTTGTCTTGGATGTGACTGATTCTCTGCTTAGTGCTTGCAGGTTGTCCACAAGCTCAGGCATAGAGAAAGTGTGGCGAATTTTGAAATACACAAAAATTGTAATGATGGGACAATAACATTCTACTGTTCATTTGTCTTCAAATAATTTAAATCATTCCAGCAAATGAAAGAAACAGGGACTCAGTCAGATTCAATGTTTTTGTAAAGATGTTAACATGTTTTTCTGTATTTCATAAGATGTGAGATGTGATGGTGAGAAAAGAATATTGTTTTTGCTTGATCTACCATTACCAACGACTAACATTTTCAGTATTTCTGTAGACAAGTGGCTTGTATAATTTAATTCAGCAGATATATGTTGCTTGAAAAAGTTAGATTCAGGAAACAACATAAACTCCTGAAATGCCTAAATAAGAATGAACTTCCATGGTAACAATTTGTTGGTCACTGTGCCTTCATGCAGATCACATCATTGGGTGTTGAGCACAGCATTGTGTCCTCATGTAGAACCCATCAGCTTGTCTTCATGTAGTCTGTCCATCACTGTGTCTAATTCAAGGTGGCAGGGATTTAAAAACCTGATATGATGTTCATCAGATGAAGGTAGAACTTATTGGTCCAGCATATCTTGTGACACATAAATTTCTGACTGAACAGAGGCCTAAAGTGCAAAAAATCCTTTAAGACTGGGAAAAGTCACCAAAAGTTATAATGATTACAAACTTTTATGCAGCCAGTGGTGTTTGAATTCTTATCTCTAATTAGCAGTTCTAGTTTAGCTTTTCTCTCTCTTTCTGTAACCCTCAAACACTACTTGTGAGTCTTTCTCTAGTCCACACTCTCCCCGGGACCCTCTTTCATTTTTGCTCCGTGCCCCTCCCCCTCTGAAAGTCCAGACAGGTTTGGGAGAGGTTGCGTGCGATGGAGAGAGGGATAGTCTTTCATCAAGCCCGCACAAGTGAAAGGCGGGGGGCAGGCCACTGACGCGGGGATCACTTTTCAAAGGGCTATCTTTTCATTTGTTTTTCTTCAACATTTCACTGCTGGTTAAGACCAAAAAAAAGGGAGAGGGAGAATGAGAGGGGAGGAGAGAAGCAGATGGCCATCACTCATAAAGGGACGTTTTTCCAGGGGCATCTCCTCTTTGATTGTGGGAGAGTTGTTCTTTCTGGCATAGCAGCTAAGGAAGATAGTATCTCCACCAGAGAGGTATTTATGTACACTGGCTCTTACCTTCATTGAACTTAAGTGAAGTTCATCTGAAGTTACTAGCTGATTGCCCTTGCCTGAAACTCTACCTTCTTAAAAAGGCTTCTCGTCCCCATTCTGTTGGTCATTAAATTGATGAGAAGTCTATGACTGAGACCCCCGCTTAAAGTAAATATGAGACTACATAGTTTATCTCTGGGAGATAATGCTTTCTAAGGTCTACACATGTGTCGGTCCAGTTCAAGAAGCAATTTTTAGCATGTAGGGGTATAGTAGTCAGGGAGTGGTGGTTGATCAGTCCGATTTAGTTTCCTGTCAACTTTTAACTTTTAGTGAAATAAAAAATATGGTCAATGTTTAAAAAGGGTCCTCAACATCATGAGAAGGAGGCCACGTGCACACTACAGACGAGGTAGAGCTATATGGAATGGGGAACCGGACTGTATCTTGGCTTCATGGGAAAGTGTCAGTTGGAGGGATAAGAAGGTCTCTCGACCCATGGGAGGTAACCTCACTCCTCAGTACTTCATCATCTGCAGCTCCGCTGTATTTTATCCGATGGCAGGGCTATACTGGACCCACCTCCAAAAGTCAAGGCTCATAAAAACACTTTACTGGTGACAGGTATGGACCACCATGAAGACAAGATGGTTCGAAGCCTGGATGTAGTGTTAGAACCAACAGCTATACCACACACACACTTTATTTTATTTTACCTTGATATCAGTTTTCTATATGTTGATCACGTTCCTTCATTCTGCCCAAATTTACCTGTGTGCTTTTGTCTATAATTTTTAAGGAATTTAAAGTGATGAAGGGATTGTTATTTACTGTCTAGTTTAACAAAATGAACCTGTGAGAAAATGTGTTGGTCATCCCTGAGGTATGTTATTTGATTTTGATTGCTTCTCCAAATGGGAAGTTATGTCATGAAGTTGGAAAAAGTAGATTCAGACCTTTTGATTTGGAAATTTGGGCTATTTTAAAAGCTGCTTAAATGAACAAGTTTGGCTTTGTCATGGAATCACCATTGCTGTTTTTGTACAGGACGTTTCTTCAGTTTATAGTGGGTAGGGTCGAACTCTTTGTCGGTGTGAAGTTTCCCCATTACCCATAAGCCAGGTGAAGAGAGGCTTACCTAGTGCCTCAGCATGCCAACCCTATTCATGTCTGCCTGTAAATCCAATGCATGTAAAATCCATTATACATTTCCTACAATTCTTTCCCATGAATAAAGTTCTTGAAAAACACTGTTAAATTGGGCCCGGCTTAAATGTTTTTTCCTCATTCAGACTGCGACATTTAATTTTATTTGAATGAGGCCGAGTCTGATTCATTTGGACGATGGTAAGTCTAGGCTGGTGCTAGGAGAAGGTGAATGGAAAGCAGGAATGGGGAAGGGAGGGGAGGATCTTTTAATACCAGAGAATCAGACACAACCTGAGAGGGGAGGAATGCAGCTCAGCTGGGAGATGCATTCAGACCGTCATGCTGGGTCCAGAGTCAGACCGTGGAGAGGCGGGGCTTAAACACAAACCAAACTGCAGGGTGAGTAAAACCCAGAATCAATTCAACCCACTGACTGGAAACTGCTCCCACATTAGTGCATTTTGACAAACATGATTCTTCTCTCTCTCCTTTTCTTTTTGCTTTTCTTTTTTTGCATGACTATTTCCTTCATGCACAAACTTCTCACTTTTTCAGACTTTTGATGTCACATTCACACAGGCTGATTCAGTCACACTACACTGGCGAAATGCAACATTATTCGTTTTCTACCACCATAAGAGTTTATTGGTTATTATTGTGAAGTCCTCAAAAATATCCATTTGCTTCCTGCTCACTGTATCTGAGACTTGAATATCGTGTGCCATATAAATGTCATGAAATTGATTTTGGAAATCAAAACAATGTAAAACATGCAATTTGATATTTTTACTGGAACTGCTTCCTGGATAAAATTTTCATACATGAAAATTCACAAAGCTTTATCACATTTATTAGACAAACATAAAATACTGTATAAATCAACACATGAACTTTGGTGTAAAATCTGAATGTCAGTCCTGCTGCTTGTGTTTTTATCTATAGGGTAAATATATTTCTTTGGCTGATGTGTTGCAGGTTAATTTTTCTCAAGGGTGATGGTCCTGGTAAGAGCATCAGCAATATACAAATGTAACACACCGGTATAGACGCAGCAGCTCAAACACACCAGGACACACTGACACAAACATACCAGGACAAACACCTAAAGGCATGCAGATCATTGTCTTAAAAAAACGTTTACATGTACAATGAACCACACTGCAGAAATTCCTGAGAACTTGAAGGAAGAGAAAGGGCTCACATTCACGAGATCAGCACCGGTGTTGCTGGCCAAGACACACAGAAGAGAGGAGAATGGGGAACGTAGGTTAACCACAACACCCAACAGCCCAGTGCAAACTAAATGGTCTGGAGGGGAGATTCTTTTAGCAGTTGTTCATTCAAAGGCAGGTTTAAGGGGCAGTTTGTGCACATATCCTGTTTTCAGTATTGCTTTTGTCTCATTCAGATTCATTCTACATGCAACAAGATTTGTTTTATATTTCTTATATTTTCTAACTTTACTGAACATACAGAAGCTGTATAGAAGAGTAGTATATTGTAGTATATTATATTGTATAAAAATAGTATATTGGCCTTATACAAACAAGCTCTTTAGAGATCTTTAAAACCCTCTTGTCACCACAAGCAATCTTGAACCATAAAATTTTTTTCGAATGAACAGTTTTATTTTAATACAAATAAATTAGTTTGAGTACATTCAAAAGAGAAAGATCTCATTAGCTTACTAAAATACAGAGAGAAAAAAATGAGAGTATTTCTCTCACGAACAGCAGGAGACAACTTTTTCTCTAAACATTTTACTCTAAACATTTCTTTGAAACTGTTGGGCTGATCCGGGAAAAGGGTAAGATTACAACAGATTATTTGCTTTAAGTGGACCACACGCACTAAAAGAGGACTCATCAAACATATCCACACACATAGTACAGGAATGCACACACAGAAAAGAGGCCGGTCATGCAACGCACACAATACACTTTTACTAACGAAAGTCCGAAACATCTACGCACACATGCACTCAGACAAAATTGCGACTGCACACGTGCAGGCTGGACTGCGGTGTACTACAGAAAAACAGACACATCTGCACTTTCTCTTTTCCTCTCTCCCTCGCCGGGTTGAGGCTCGCTCTCCCTCCCCGGCCTCTGTGGTGGTTTGAGAAGGGGCCAGACATTCCTGACAGGATTGCCGCCCAGACATCCAACAGCAGCCAGTCAGCAACAAATTCCAGAATAGCAGACTAAAAATAGAGACTAAGAGAGAGAGCAGTAAAGAAATAAAGGAAGATGGAAAGAAAGCATGGAGAGAAGAGGAAGGAGGAGAGGGCGAGGAGGTTTTATTTCAGTCACCGTATACTATGTTGTCACAGCGCAGTTGGATTCTGGATTTGTGACATTTGGCATGTGCTGAACGGTCAATCAGCCTTTCTCAGACATTCAGACATACACACACGCAAGCTCACATTCTCACACCAATCCTAGACTGTCCCGGTGTTTATTTGTCCTGCGTTAGGCAGCTCACTCAGCTTTCGTCCCGGGCCTGAACACCTCAGTGTGAAACATCCTGGCCACTGCCATTCCCAGCCTCGCAGTGAGGCCCCGGGGCAAGCCAAGTCCCACGCTCAGCCGCCTAAAAGCTCTCCCTTGCACCCCAGCGCCACCAAATTCCACTCCTCTCCACAGCTCTTTCCTGCACCCTCGGCACGTCTGCCTTTGGTTGTAGCTGTGGGGGGGGGGCGCGGGGGGGTGGTTGCCGCTGGCGATAGCCTGCCCATGGCCGCCAGGGCTCACTCTCAGGGGCTATGGAGGTCGCCCTCCAGTTTCCTCATGCTGCTGCTTTTTCTTGCCCGCTGAAATCTGAGGCTTTGTTTGATGTCTCGCTCAAAGCTGAAGGAAGAACACAGGGGGTGGCCCGATCATGAACCCTGATGTCCATGTTTAATGGGTTAGCAGAACCACTGCTGTCCCAGGTCAGGGTAGTGTTGGATGGTTTGGGGTTCGGATGCCATCTTTTTATTGGAGAGCTGGGCAGGAGGGTAGGTTTGTGAAAAGAAAACACCAGTTTAACTTCAGGTCAGTACCATGTCAGAGGGGAAGCCAGCAAGTAAAAACGCCCATAATCTTTCCTTTGAGAAATGGTTTTTCGAGGGACCGTGACCGACTAAGAACGTGTCTCTGTCCTGATTGATCTGAGCCTGCACAGCACGACCGAAAGCACGTCTGCAGTTCTCTGGTCTGCGTAGTTTAGCGCCGCACTCCCGTGACCCACATTCACGAGAGTCCATTTAGTTCCAGTTTCATTTCCACAGCTCTGCTTGTGAGAAGGTTTTTGCGGCGCAACAATAAATTCGATCTTACATCAGTGTGAGTGAATGCAGTCTCTTTAGCCACAGTTAGAAGGTCATTATGTTGTTTAGGGATCAGTTTGGCTAAGGGACGCCGTCCAGGCTCCGTCTCGCTCCGTCTCGAACCCAGCGCCTCCCTGCTCATGCTGCACGAGCCAGGAGTGTTCTCCTGCTCCTCTGCTGCGGCCTCCGGCCCGTAGGTCCAGCCCGTCGGCCTCCTCCTCCTCCTCTTCCTCCGCCGCCTCCTCCCACTGCTGTAAATGTGGATTGAATTAGTGTCTCCCTCCCAGATGACCCCTCCTGCCAGTAGTGGTCTGATTGCTTTTCCTTTCTTCCCTTCTACATTGTCACTTATGGCCTCTCCTCTCTCCGACTCTTCACAGACAGAAGAGCGTTGTCTCACGCTGGAAAGTGCATGACTTTCCCTTTTGAATTTGACGTATGCGTTTTGTTTGGGCTGTTGTAGTGGTAGAAACAGAGCCCTGCTCAAAATGTGACCCAGCACTGAAGGCTGTCTCTTTAAAAGTCAGGGTTCTCTTTAAAGTGCTTTTAAAAGTACTCTTTAAAAGTTTACGAAGTTTTAAAACATAAAAAGTTAACGTCTCATCCATATTTTTTCTCTGGTGAAATATCCAATAGTTTTCATTTCTCATTGCCGTTATTCTTTGAAATCTTCAATCACTCTAAGGATAAACGTTGTTCTGACATAATGAGAGTTCATTCTAACACATTTATTGCTGACTGAAATAGCCATTTGAAGATAAAGTTGTTTGAAGCACAAAGCCATTTGTTACAATGGGAAAAAACACACACACAAAAGCTGCTTTGAAATTATCCATTTATTGAGCTGGTTTTACAGTGGCTCGGTTCCGCCATCTCGACGAGATGCTGACCACATAGGGCTCCCAGTCTTCCCACATCAGCAGCACCTCTCTCAACCCAAGCCCGTAGAACACAATCACACAACTTGCTTTATCTGTCTATCTCTCTCTCTCTGTCTCTCTGTCCCTCTGTCTCATTTTCCATGTCAACATGACTCTGTTCATATCTAAGTACACATGCTCTTAACGCAGTCTTTGAGTCTCCATGAGGCATGGAGTGGCATTACATCAAGCAAAATGGCTTCACCACCAATAAATAGAGTATAAAAACAATTGTTATAATTATCATTATCAAAAAAATTAAACATGATCCTAAAAGATAGCAAAGGCACTGAAACAAACCACCTTGGCAGTCCAGGTTTTCAAATCAATAATAAAAAAAAAATTAAATGATTATTGTGGCTTTAGCCAACAACAGTAATGAATCATAACAAAAATAATACTTAAATAACATAATACTATCTTTTTTATTGTCAATAACAATATCCAGTCAAGTTTTCCTATAAGTAACTAACAGATATGCACCAGTTAATTCCAGTTTGGCAGATAACATATTTGCAGCTCATCATTTATGTGGTGGGCAGTCACCTTTTGAAGTGTCTGTGGAACAGGGCATGTGTGTACTGCCCAACCATGAGGGCATACTGGGAGAGTATACCAAGTTACAGTATGGTTTCTTGGAGTTCTGCATCAGACACCAGTAAGCCCCAGCTGAATCTCAGTGCGGAGTGAGGCCATTTAAGTTATTTCAGAGGATCTTTGGACCGAACCAGCTGTGGAAACCCAGCTACTTTGCTTTGTGTTTGTCTAGGTGAGAATTTGGCTAGACCTGAGCACCTGGCTGTTAAAGGCCTGACCTCTCTACTATGGATAGATCACTGTATCCCATTCGGTCAGCGGTAGAAGCAGAGCTTGTAGCCAACAGACAATGAATGCTGAACTAGGATCAGTGTTCGCCTGTCAAACTACTGTTCATGAGCAATGAGGAGATGGTCTTATATCAGCCCTGGTGCTCTGAGAAGTTTAGCCCACATCAGATCAGTGATTACCACATCCATGTTTCCGCCATAAAATAAAAATAAAATGATAAAAAGATTCAATATTTTGGAGAATCAAAAACTGAAGCGTAATAAAACAAAATACTAACATAGTATAATTTCTTCACTGTGAATCCAGTTGACAATACAATGCAATATAAAAATGCAATACAATTCGATACACAAAGGGTGTGTCATTTTTACCCAGGACCTCTGTGGCACGCCTTCTTATGTTACACAGATGTCAGCCAGCTTGATGTTTATTGTTGTTGTTAAATTAATTGAACATGTGCACTCGCTACAATGGTTTGGATGTTCCTCTCTTGCAGCTGTCCTGTTGTGAGCTGTATTAATTGTCGTAGATCATGTTGGGGCATTGCTGGGGGTGAACAAGCAAACTGGGGAGTCCAACAATGTCCAAGCACATGGTCCCGTTCTCGAGAGCCTTTCCTTTCAGACATGCCGATCTCATCACACCATAAAACGTTCTACATACTTTCCTAATCTCTACCTACCTTGTCAAGACTTACAAGCATCTTTCATAATGTACAACTTCACTGAACACCATCACCTCCATTTTTACCAGATCTTTCAGAATACCTGCATCTTAGAAATGGCTACAACTATTAACACACATCTCTCTAAAAATCTCTCTACCTGCCGTATGTCCACACTCACACCCCTTCTTCAACACATTCTATGTAGCTTCAGTACAACTTCAAGACTAAAAGAATGGGTACATCAATACTAATGACTATGAATGGATTAAAGCCAAGTCTGTTGACATTTGAACCCAATACAGTCCATAGCAAAGAGTCTGCTTGAGAATTTGCTTTTTTGAAAACAAATGTTTAGCTATGTTTTAAACCTCCAAGAAGCCTGTGAACTGTAATAGGTGACATTAAATACTGGTCAATCAGTAAGTTAACAGCACTGGAACTACACAAGGAAGGGTCTTCAACTTTCCAAGAAGAACAACAGAATTATTCAAAGAGTCTGTTTTAGACTGTTACATTCCTGTGAACTGAGAGTGTGTCTGACTGCTGCCTTGTGTAAAAGCCCTGCTAAGACAACGGCGTCCAGGGGGCCTAAACAGCAATTCAATTCAATTAAGAAACCACACAGGCACAAACTCAGGCAACAATGCAGAATCAGTCTTCCAACAGGCGATGTGGCAGTTGATATATATATATATATATGTATGTATGTATGTATGTATGTGTGTATGTGTGCCTGTAAAGGCTTTGCACTGAGGTCCTGGGTCTTCCAACATTCAATACATAACAGAACACAGCACATCTGGGGACGACTCCACCTGGCAGTGCTCTCCACCTTAAGGAAATGACATACATAATTTCATATGAATCAAAAGGCACTTCATACATATTCCCATATATATGACTCTAGATATAAGACCTGCAAGAATTTTTCACGATAAATATGAGGCCTCACGTCTTGTGTATGCAGTTGTAATGATTGCTAATAACTAATCAAATAGCATAATAATTATATATGTCAGTTCCATTTGATTTAAAGGAGAGACTGAGTTTTCCACTCTTCCAGTACAGCCAGACCACACCAGTTCTGTATCACTAAGTCTATGCAAAATATTAATAAATAAATGACACTGACAGTTCTTGTGGAGCAACCCTGGTTTTCTCTTTTTTTTTACAGGAAGGATAGATCACAACAACATGTGCTCAGTGTGAGTTTTAAGGTGCTTTTGTAAACTCAGCTTGGCTCTTTGCTTTGTTTGGGAGCCTTCCACTGCCTGGTGTCTGTGTGTGATTCGCCTTCTTAATATGTAAACATTTGAAATCAGCACTGGTCTTTGTGAGGGTTGAAAGCAGGCAGAACACCAGACAGAATACAAGCCAGAATACTAACCATCAAGAGCAGTGGTACGAGTAGTGCGAGTGTGTTTGGTAGTGTATACCCCCCCCCCCTCCCCCGCCATTTCAAACACTTCAGCCTCCCATTCAGAATATCCCAGCGTCACACTGGTCGTCAGAGATACACAAAGCCAACACATTCCCACATACTCTCCTCTTACTCTCTTCCCTCTCTGTCTCCCTGCCACCCCCCCCCCCCCCCTCTCTATCTACGACAGGTTACTGCTGATGTCCAGGGCTTGCTGGTACACCTGAGTCATGTCATCCAGGTCTCCCAGTAGGGAGAAGCTGCTGTTGTCTCCAGGAGAGCCCTGCACCCCACGGCCAAACTTGCCCCCGTGCAGGGGCGGGGCAGCCCGGAGCCCTTTGAAGTTGGCCAACTGGAGCAGGTTCTCGGCAGACACGCAGCCTCGGATATTGGGACGGGCGGCGACGGGCGGCCAGTCCACAATGCTGAAAGAGCTGTTTGCCAGGACGCTGCTGTCTTCGCCCACGATGCTGGACGGGCGGCTCTGGCTGCGGGACAAACCCGAGTCGCCGGGTGGCGGCTCCCCCACGACCCCCGCGGAAGGCATGGCACTGTAGGTGGAGTATTTGCCGTTGCGTTTCAGGATGCCTTTCCTGCCCATGGCACGTTTTGGTGGGGAGCCGGCGACGAGAGGGGCGATGCTGCCACCTAGCAGGTCGGAGGACTCACTGCGCTCGGGGGAGGAGTAGTACCCTGATTCCCGTTGCTGGTTGTTTTTCAGAATGCCCTTTTTAGGCAGAACAGGCACGATCTTAGCCAGCGAGCCGCCCGAGACCAC
Organism: Brachyhypopomus gauderio; assembly: GCF_052324685.1. NCBI lineage: Eukaryota > Metazoa > Chordata > Actinopteri > Gymnotiformes > Hypopomidae > Brachyhypopomus > Brachyhypopomus gauderio. The sequence goes on along the minus strand of NC_135215.1, from coordinate 29,380,361 downwards.
GGGCTCTTCTTCTTGGCCGGCCGCTGCCGCTACCGGGCTCTCTGCTTCCCCCGTCGCTGGCAGCAGCTCCACGTCTTCCGGGCTTGGCGATTGCTGCTCGTCCGATGGCCGCGTCTTCAGGATTCCTTTGGGCCTCTTCAGGCCTAGGCTGTCGTCGCCGCTGCGGTGCGCCACGCCCCCGTCGTTCTCCTTCTTGCTCTTCTTGGGCCGCTGGCGGAAGAGTAGGAGGGGCTCGGGCCGGGCGCCTCTGGCCGCCCGCGGTTCCGTCCGACTCTGCCAGTCGATGAGGCGTGCCAGCATGGGGGAGCCGGCGTCACGTTGGCTCTCGCAGTCGCACACGTTGTTCTTCCAGCCCCAGTTCACCCACCAGTGGTTGGCGATGTCCTCCACCGTGGCCCGCCGCTCAGGGTTCACCATCAGCATCCAGCGTATCAGGCCACGAGCGTCTGCAGGGGTGCACGGTTATTCACACTTCAGAATATACGTCACGCCTGATGATTTCATGTAGCGTCTGCATTAGTCTTACACAGAATCTAAATAACATTTAGGGAACTTGGACAAAAGGAATATTGAAGCCATAAATATGGCACATGACCTCATACAATAAAACGCTTACAACCCTCAGGGATCTAATTCCTTGGACATGCTCTGCAACGTTTGTGTAATCACACCTATCCATTTTCTCTAGGCTGTAGAAGCATCAAAAGGTTCATGAAGAACCACTCTGCACCTGATGATTGGCTGGGCTCTCTGTATTCGCCATTGCTGATTTGGCGGATGAGGTTCTTGTGGTCTCCCCCGTCGAAGGGCATGGTACCGTAGACCAGTGTGTAGAGCAGCACTCCCAAAGCCCAGCTGTCCACCTGCAGGGGCGAGATAACACAGGCATGTGCCGACTCAGGACCCACATTCCACGCGGCCGGAGAGAGACCCGCTCAGAGATAAGATAAGCGCGCGGGGGGAGTTTGCGGCTCTGGCCACGCTGGCGTGCGTGACTAGGACGACGTTAGGCTGCCTCCACCGGCCAGGACTACTGAGCAATGCATCAACCCCCATAACCTCCATACTGTGTAGAGTACTGGAGCTTTTTGCGCACTGGTCGATGCACAATTATGATACTGCAATGACCAGACAGCAGAGTGTCAGTGTACCGTAATTTGCACTGATATGGAACGCTAATATGTTATCAGACATATCTTCACACTTTTTGGACCTCCTGTTATGTAACCTGCTCTTTTTGCCTCCCATACAGTTCCATAAGGCTCGCAGCGTTAGGGGGAGTGTTGGGGTTGGGGGGACGGAGCAGCTGCAGAATCTCCTGATGCCCCCACTGCTCAAAGAGCGGAAAACCTTCCAACTCTGGTAGGCAGAGTCCCCTGGTTGGGACACGCCATCTCTGGATGGCTTGTTTCGACCTGTATGGGTGTTGAAATCAGGAAATCAGATAGCGAGTCCTGACTGATTGGACTTCCTCACAAATTGTTTAGCTCAAGGCCTTCCTCTCATCAGTCAGAGGATGAAGAGATTCTGATCATGACAAGGTGACATAGCCATTGTATGCTTTTTATTCCCCTTACTGGCTGTAATTTGTGGCTTTTCCCATAAACGTACTGTAATTTTGATTACAATCTCCAAGTGTTTTTTTTTTTTGTTTGTTTGTTCCCATAGGAAAATTGCAGCAAATTGAAAACCTCTGCTTTGGGTCTAAAAATATGCATAACACTTGTTACAGAACACTTGACTGCTGCGTTTTGGAAACGCCTAACAATTGCTTCGTAAACAGGGTGGCGAGCGTGTGAAGACCATCACACTCCCGACCTACCACAAAGAGAAAGAGAAGCACAATTTTTCCATTTCACTCATCTATGCAACTCATCTAAATGCCTTTTTTAAAGATGTTTCCAGCAATCATAAAATCTTCAAAGGCCTAAGTTCCACACTCCCAAAAAATTCTCCAAGCAGGAGTGTGCTCTTTTCAAATCGGTTTTAACTGTTTAGCACGTGAGGATTCTCATCATCACAAGGGGGAACCAGACAAGAAAAAATCACCTCTCTGTGAACCGGTACATGTACAATTCCATGCCAAAAAGTATCCACAGAAGTGACAGGGAATGGGGGGAGGGGCGGGGGTGATTCTACCTCCTGGGGGTGTGTGGCCAACTACAGAACAGGAATAGAACATCTTATCCTAGACAAATATTGGCAGAGTGTGGGCCTGCTTTCTACCAAGGGCTTGATAATCCTATTAAAGACCTAATGCAGCATTAAGACTCTCTCCTTGCTCCATCACCCAGACAGCCCGAGAGGAGATCTGGAGATCAGGGACCATCCCAGGATCATCAGACTCAAACGGCATCACGCCAACATTCCCAATGAGCGCCAGGAGCTCGAAATGACTTTCTCACATTGTTTATAAAACCACAATGACTCTTTGTTTGTTAATACCAGTATTAAACCCATGTGAACAGTTAAAGCTGTACAATACATCTATCAGTCTGTAAAAGTCAATGTTCTACCTCGGGACCGCGATAAGGTCTGCCGTTGACGATCTCTGGAGACGCGTACAGCGGGCTGCCACAGAAGGTCTGGAGGAGCTTGTCTTTATGGTACAGGTTGGACAGCCCAAAATCAGCTATCTGCTCGATATAAAAAATATGGTATAAAACTCGTTTTCTTTTTTACCACTGCAGAGAATCCCAGAGTATTGTATAGTATTATTGTATTGTTGATGGTATATTACTGCCGCCTTACAACAGATCTACTTTTCAATTTGAGACTAAAAGCTAATTCAGCAGGATCAAATATAGATGGAAAATTCAGAATGAATGAATAAATAAATGAATGAACTTCACCTTTATATTACAGTTCTCATCCAGTAGCACATTTTCCAGTTTCAGATCTCTGTGCACCACGCCATTCTGAGTGAGAAAAAAAAACATTACATTACAGTGACCTCCTTCAGAGCAGAGGCCAGAGCAGATGGGATCACACCTGTGAACTTCTACAGCAAGTCTCTGAGGCACTTGCACACCAACCCTAACCCTAACACACTAACCCTTTGAGGAGACCTGTGTATGAGCCACAGGCATAGATAATGAAAGAGCCATTTGATGTTCTAACAACTAAAGCATGCAGCTAAATAAATACTATAACCTTCTCAGACCCAGCCATGCTATTATATAAGCTGATGTCATAGGCAAACATATTGAGATCAACCAACAAACATCTGTGCCATAAACACGCATCTGTAATTACTGACTAGAGTGAGTTATGTTCTCACACGGGCTATGGATTAAAACTCGGCTGTGTCGTTAGTGTTTCCTTTAAAGCTGCAGTTGACATGCAGTGCGCGAGCCCGAGAGCACAGCCGTGAGAGATTAGCATCGGGGGGTTCTGTCGTGGCGGAGTTCATTAGCAATATGCTGTGTATGGTGCGCTCCCAGCTCTGGCGCCGAGGAAGGGCAACACATGTTCGCCGTGTTTCCGAGGGAAGGCAGCCGAGCTGGAAGGAAGCTTCTGAGCACGCTGCTTCCTGCATCATCTCTGTCCCCACCCTCGAGAGCGCACACACCCACCGATCACGCCCGGAGCGGTGACGGTGACTCAACCACACCCCTGTTGACTGGAGGTCACCAGAGGGCTTCCCCCAGTCTGGGAGATGACATCACTCCCTCTGTCAGCTGCGGGGAATATGTTAGTGGGCGTTGGTCGTGTGGGACCTGGGTCAGGACCGAGCGTAGTGGGGCAGCACTGCCCTGCGCACAGACCCTGTCTGAAAAGGCACGGGGATTAGAGTGCTGGCATCAGCGATGACGGTCTGGACAGAAAGAGACACGCTGTGGTCGGGCAACCCACCAAAGGAGTGCACGTTGGCCGTGAGAGTTCGGCCAGATAGAGAAAGGCGAGGACCAAGTCGCAAAGCTGTTTCTCATCAAGCCGTCATTCGGAGATTCCTCCTGGACGCCAGGAGGCCAAACACAACACGCTCGCACAACCGACAGGCCCTGCGCGTGCTTCACTGGGCTTTATTAAATCTTCGCGCATACTGCTACGAACAAAGTCCCGAGTCCGGGAAAGGGGCCACAAGGTGTCTGACGAGCTGAAGAGAGAAGCAGGCAGGTCCAGAGAGGAGACAGGTTAAGAGAGGAGGCGCACGTGTGGAGAGGAGGCAGGTGCAGAAGTGGGTGGAGACAGAGGAGGTGGGTGGGGAGAGAAGACGTTATGGTGCTGTACCTTATGGCAGTAGTGCACAGCAGAGACAATCTGTCTGAAGAAGTGTCGCGTTTCTCTCTCGCTCAGACGCCGACGCTCGCTGATGTAGTCGTACAGCTCCCCCTTACTGGCATACTCCATCACAATCACAATCTTGTCCTTGTTCTCAAACACTGTAACACAAAACACACACAGGGAACTTTAGTGAAAACAGCCCACAAACCATTAGCTACTTTCGGCCTGAAAAAACACAGTAAATCTCTTGACATACTTGCTTTGTGTTTCCTCAAGCATTTCATGTTTTAATGGTATATGGTGCATAGTGTCTGATACACATTCAGATATTGCCACAAAGGCAACAATGTTCAAAGGAAGTCCTCCAGTCCAAAATAAAAAAAACCTTCCCATCTTCCCAAGTTTCAGTGAGGCTACATCAACAATGAAAAATAATAGAGGCCTCACAGACATTCAAAAATATAAAGTAAATATTTTTGACTGGGCAGCTGAGTTCACACGGTCATGGCATAAACCACTGGCAAGCACGAAAAGGCAGAGACAGGGTTGTGGTTTAAGGACAACACACAAAGCAAATTACAGTGAAACACTAACTCCTGCAAAAGGCAAATGCCCATTTAAGGAGCACTAATGGGCAGGAAGAGAGGCCACGCCCCTCCCGCTCCTCCGCTGCCCACGTCAACCCCCTCTGCCCAGCCTCGCCCGTCTGTCCGCCCCCCCCGCCCGTGGCCTTCGACTGCGGCAGCAGGACCGTGGAGCGCTGGGGCCTGCTGGGTAAATGCAGGAGGAAGAGCGTGAGGAAGCCCAGAGTGCAGGGAGTGCAGGAGGAAACACCGTCGCCCTCGGACAACCTCGCGCTCTTCTCACGGGGTCGTGGAATATCGCAGGCGACTGAGAATATCGCAAGCGGCCTGACGCCACCCCTGTAAGACGTGATTCGCAGCTCCACGAGGCCGACACACGTCAGAGCCAAAGTGGCAGTGACATCTGCAGACACTGAATTCTCCACTTGCACTTTCGTCATTCATTATTTAAGCCCTTCGGTAGCTGACGTGTAACTCTCAGGCAGCGAGTCTCCCGGGGGAAAAGACTTCAAATTACATGTACTCCCCCACACTCTGCTCCCCCACTCTCCAATCCACTCCAGCACACACTGCGGCCTGTCAAGGGGTCCAAATACCCTTCCGAACCCTTCTAAAGGCCCTCTGAAGCACCCCTCTTCACGCCTGCTTTGCGCTGGGCAATGCTCTGGGTCCGTGACCCCGCTGGCGGGTGTGCTCATTAGGAATGACCCCTGACCCTGTATCCCTGCTTCTCTCTCCTCTGCAGGGGATAATCAGTCAGAGTTCATTACCTGGGCCAGTGGTAGGCAGCAAAGTGACTGCGGCCAGTCGGCCAGTGATACAGCGTGAATGAGATCGTTCTAGAAACTATGCCCTGGAGTGACAAGCACATGCATGTGTGCACCATTCGGGTAGGGGGGAACTTTCAGAGGAAAGTTCTCAGTCAAAAGCACATCTGGTTCAGCTTTGCCTCCAATATGCACTTTATGGGGGACAAGGGTGTTGCCGGATATACAGTTCTGTGTCTATACATTTCCGATGCTGTTTTGGTAGGAAGCCAACCCACAACAGTAAACACATTTTAACAAGGTACACCAGAACCCACACCGCCTCCCTGCACCCACCCCGCTGAAAAATGAGAACAGCACTGTTGCCGTGGGGACAGCAGACGAAGCGATGCCTCAGTCCAACAGCCTGATTCCATGGGGTGCATTTGGTGTGTGTTTGGTGTACGTTTGATGTGCGTTTGGGGTGCGTTTGGTGTACGTTTGGTGTGCGTTTGGTGTGCGTTTGGTGTGCGTTTCTCCTCATCGTCATCCCCGATGCTCTGAGCTGGGTCGACCACATCACAGGGTTCCAGCATCTGTAGCTCTTCTTCAAAAGCACCTCGTACCCTCCCCTCTCCCTGCACTCCCCCCCCACCACCCCCCCTTAACAAACACAGACTGCGTGCAGATTCTGTGAAGAATACCGCGCCGTCAGCTAACGTGCTGCATGCCAGTCCTGACGTGGCACAGAAGCTCCCTTCCGGGCAGTCATGCCAGTCCCGTCAGGGGGGGGCGTACGAGGGGTGGGGGGGGTCAGGCAAAACGGCACTTGCAATCAGAGACGTGGACTTCAGCCCATGGCTCACGCTCCTTGCATGGACGATGAGCTCAGGGCAGAGAGGCGCTGCCTATTAATCAGTCACTCCTCCGTTCATCCCCGACACCGCGGCTGACCCATTTGGCTCGTGCAGGCGCCCATTTGTGCACTGTAAAAAAAGAAGCAGTGCTCTACGGAGCTGATCAATTCATTACCAGTGGAAAGGGGGTCATTACTTATTCATCGGAGCACGATGATTCATTCAGTGCCAGACTTTTAGTGCATTAGTGCGAGCTGGTGGGCCCAGGAGCCCCCTCTCCCAGAATTGGGTCTGCATCTCTGGGTCTGCTTCCCAGCTGCTCTGACAGAAACCAGCCACACATGTCTGGCCTTATGATGAAGAGGACGGAGAGGAAAAAGAAGAGACCCCTTAGATGTGTGGAAAGCTGCCCACAGACACCCCACACCAGCACATAGATCTGCCTCTAAACACACAAACACACACACACGCGCGCGCATGCATTCTCTTCCATACACGCATTTGCAAAAGTACACACAGACAGATGATAAATAACACCCAGAGCTATTGTTAAGATATAACGATGACATTTTCACTGTGAAGCCTTCCAATACACATTCACAGTATCTGTTTGCCTCCAAGTAATGACAAAAGAATTACATTACTGTAACGACTTAAATAATGAAGAAACCCGTGATGGAGATATAAGTGGAAACATTGTTCTTAACATTTGAATGCTGAATAAAATCATGACTGGAGAGATGGACGTAAGACAGAAAGACAAACCTTCATATATAGAAATGATGTGGGGGTGGCGGAGGGACGACATGATCTCGATCTCCCGGCGAATATGCACCATGTCCTGCTCCTCCTTGATCTTCTCCTTCCTGATGGACTTAATAGCGACCTGGAGAGAAGACACAGAACAGCTTCATTATATCAGCTAGTAACCACAGAGTGCCTCAAAAACCCATTGCCATCAAACTTATATAAGAAAAATATATACATTTCCATTTTACTCAAATCTCAGTCGAATCTCAAGTGCAAGCGTTCACTGAATTTCATTATTACCACCCAGCATTTTCCGCTGTGATGTAGTACATTAAAGAAGCGTCTACTAGGTTTTCAGACCACCTTGTTTGACCTCAACTGAAGCTCAGAGACCAAAGAAAGGGCCTGATCTAGCAGGGTGAACCTGGGACAGAAGATGTCTGGTTTGAGCAATGCCACTGCACATGCTCCACATGGCATTTCCAGGCCTGCTTTTAGATAACGGTCCGCATGGGCCTCTGTAATGGAGGCTTCTCTCTCTGTCTTTATCTGTTGTGAATGTCTTCTCATTGAGAATTAGGACTCATGACACATTCAGCAATAATGGTAGGATCAGGTTGCACTGTATAGAGTAGACACCATATGTTCCAGTGTCTAGGGAGTCTATATTCTCCCCTGGTCCACATGTTCAATTAGAGATTTCCTGAATGATCTACTGTTAGCATAAGTGTATAATGTTTAAAATGCATGTGGATGGCATATTGCAAGTGGTCTTACAGTTACAGTATTGTTAATAGCCTGTAATTCTGAGAAGGACCATGGCTTCTGCTTCCCCAAAATATAATAAATAAGTAAAAGATCTCATCGTTCTTGACCCTTCTCTGATGAGCATGACATATTTCCTAGTAAATACTATATCAGAGTACACCACAGTGGTTTCATATGTTCCAGAAATGCATCTTAATTACATAACGGGGGTGCACCTACAGCAGAGCCTCTCTAGGGTAATCAGTGTGCACAGCCTCATGTTACTGACCCCTCTCCCAGCATGCTGAGAAGAACAGGCTCAGGAACGCAGGCATTCTGAGCTCTGATCAAACTTTCTTCTGTCTGCAACCAGAGGAACACACATTCTTGAATGGAGGAGGAGACCCCTAGACCAGCACCTCGTTCCAAGGTACAGGATAACGTCACATACACATCCCAGGCCCCACCTACATCGAATCCAGAGCTTCCAGGGTTGTGTAGTTTCTAGATTTGTCATTCAGCTTTTTCGCCAAGTTTAATTTTAGAATGGTGGAGACAGGAGATAACATGCTGACTGATTGGTGATGTCAAACAGCGGAAAAGGAAGTACCAGCAGGGATTTCCTGCCTGTGACACACTCCCACCCGAGTGCTGCGTGTCCACTTTTGGGTCGATGGAACAGCATGAAGTAGAATGAAAAATGATCAGAGAGAAAAAGGATATCCTAGTTCAGATTTGCAACCAAGAACATTTGTTTCATCATGTTTGAATACTCTCTGTTCTTAAGATGATACTTTCCAAACCGTCTAGAAAAATTCAAACATTTAGTGACACTATAAAGTCGCTGAACTATACCAAATATTTAAACTCATACACTTTTAAACTCTTCAGTATACAGGCGTATGTATGTGAGGTTACAAAATAAATTTTACAAGTCATGTCTTTATTTTTTAAGTGTTTTCTTAAAAAAACAAATAATTGCCTAAACTACTACACTACTTATGTTGAACTATTAAGATTAAGTATCAAAAGTTTGCCAGCAGCTTTCACTGGCAAAGCATTGAATTGGCTATGGTACAACACTGCTGCAAGCCTTCAAAAATTGTTATGCCTTGTTCCTGTTGAATGTTATAACCATTCATTTACCTTTAATAAGCATTCATTAAGAGTTGTTTGATATCAACCGTTAATGGGTTAATGTACAAATCTATATTTACTCTTAACTCCTCTTCAGTCTATAGAAACTTACTACATCTTATAACTTGGAACCTTGCATCGAAACATAAAACCTCACCGAGGTTGAAGTTCTTTGCTTAGCTGCATACAATATAACAGCAAGCAATGTAATGACAGTATAAGTCCTGCCTATCCTTCCTCACTGCAACTCTGTCCATGAATCATCTCTTCTACTCTAATGATAGGCTGGGAAGACAGACAACTGCAGTCCTTGCCAAAGGAGGCGCCCAGCGCACCCAAACCCTGCTTTTCTCAGAGAAACGAAAACCACATGTTACACAGAGCCCAAGGTAAATTATCCAGCACATCCCTATAAGGAAACCCGACCGGAATGGCTCAGGACTTGATTATGTGGAATAAAAAAGGTATAAATAAATACATAAATGGGGTCCGTTTACTGCACGCTCAGTTGAAATCCTGCAAAATCTTCAGGTCTTTATTGGTAAGCCACAGTGGAGCGTTTTCCATTACCTCATGAGGTTTATCAGTGGCGCAGGTATGTACCTCCTGCCAGCCTGACAATACGAGTGCAGGAATGTGATGGCTTCACAGGCGCCCTGGTGCAGAACAGGCTCGAAGAGCAGCACCTCCTCTCCAAAATCAGCAAGACGTATTTTATTGTACCATAGCTGAAGCTTTCGCTCCTTCTCTAGTGAAAGACCTCTGGATCCGACACACTTGCAAAGTGTAACATATTACACTTGAGTCATCTTGGCTCCCACCTCCAAAGCCCAGGCAATAGCACCCAGGAACACTTGGAAAGCAGCAATAAGAATGATACATTTCTACCCCTCTAACTAGAGGATTTATTAGCAAAAGTGTGTTCAGTCCTTTCCGAGGTGTATAGTTTCCATACAAACGCCCACTGAAAGCAATTTTAACTTCTATATCAACAGGCGTAACGTTCAAAAAGGAAAATGAAAAATGGTATGCCTACAGCAGTTCAAACTGAAAAGATTCATTTCTCAAAACATCCGGACAAGACTTTAATGGACAGCAAACCGAAACCAGTCGTTTTCCTCTGTGCAGGACCGAAGTCAGGCCAAGTAATGTAAATCCACCACCTGGCAATCCGAACCTTATGTCTGCTATTCCGAGCCATTGTTGAAGCCCCACAATGCCGAGTGCTTCTGCTATTGATCAGACCATGCCTGCACGCACATATGTGTATGCGTCTGTTTATGTGTTTGCATGTAATGTAATTCTGTAAGTTTTACAGCTAGTTAGCCATGTCTGACAGAGCCTAGCTGTTTGGCCAGGGAGAAGTCTATTTGTTGCTTGTGTGATGACTGCTTTATATTTTGTAGTTGTTATAATAGTTATAATAAAGACTTTGATCAGGGATGCTGGTCGTAAATCAGGAACGTAGGGTTTATCCCCCTGCTTTCCATCAGCTTGGGTCCTCCACAGGATATTAGTCTTTCCATTGTATTTTCATTTCCTGTTTAAGATGACCTTTCATGCATCACGTTGTCTTCAGTTACACTGTCACCACGATCTTTTCTCTCTGCCTCCCTACACAGCCAATCATTGACTGCATACCAGTAAAGGCACAGAATGACAGAAGAGGCCCTGCATACTCATGTGAATGCGTGCCCCGTCAAACTGACTACCCACTGCACCTTCAAACTCATGTGTCTATTAATAAACCAAAGGAGACACTATATCAACTTTCCATTGCCCCAAATAAATGCGTATTAATGCACAGACA